>NC_068368.1:53174184-53786684 GCF_020536995.1 Dreissena polymorpha | reverse complement strand
GTCAAACCATTCCGAAATGTAATTATTTACCCGTACAACACATTTAACGGATGCATAAAGGGATTTCAGAGCATTTAAGAATTTACCGGTTAAACCGTAAATAGTTTCTAGCTTGGACCATAATTTATGTCGATTGATTCGGTCATAAGCTTTAGAGAAGTCCACTTATGCGACAACAGTATTTTTCTTGCTTTTCTTTCGTGCATCAACAATATTTATAAGAGTGGACAGCTGATCGATGGTACTTCTTTGTGGACGAAATCCGTTTTGAGTGTCGGATAGAATATTGTTAGTCTCTACCCATTTTGTAAGTCTATTGTTAAGCACAGAACAATACGCTTTGTATATAGCTGATGTAACCGTTATTCCTCTGTATTACTTGGATCTCTTTTGTCGGAATTACTACATTTAAGAATTGGGGTAATAAGACCGTGTAGTAGTAGTAGTAGTATTAAATAATACTGATAATAATGATAAACTCAATATTAATCGACATAATAATAATAATAATAATAATAATAATAATAAGAATTAGAATGATACTACTACTCCTAACACTTATACTAATTCTACTAAAATAAGAAGAAGAATATTATTAATTTATATAACAATAACCATGATACTTATTATTATTATTATCACCATTATCATCATCATCATATGTTTATATAATTATTAATATAAATATAATACATGTTCGTTCAATTATTACTTAACGTACTCTACGTAAGGGTTATAAATGGTACGATAAGTCAGTTAGTTTACCAATGATTTCAGGTCATCGATGACATTGGCAGCGTTGAAGCAAACACATCCATAATTGTTCCAATTGAAGCAACATTAAAGACTAGGCGAAAGCGGAATGTTGTCGCGGCTGTAATATGTGGGTTGGCAATGCTTTACGATTACGACTGTGGTGCATTGCAAACTCGTGCTATCGACATCACCTTGGTACGCGAGTCACCCGACGGGCGGCCTATGCCGTGTGGTCTATCTATTAGCGGTGGGGGAGGTGGTGGCGGTGGCGGTGGTGGTACATCTTGTAAGTTAAGTTTATCAAAACGTAAGATTGCCCGTTTGCAAATCTTTATATATAAGATATTTTCATGTTGCGTATTATAAAAATAAGTTGGATTTAAATAGTGTTTATGACTGTCTAACAAAACAAAACTATAAAAGTTCTTAACTGATTCGATAATTAGTAAATACAAAAAAATTGAAATATGCAGTTGTACACAAGTTGCTTAATACTAATTGCATTCATTTATTTTTGGAAATAAATAACATGGTAAAAACTAACTCAACAATTCGTATGGACAAAAGCTCAATATAAACATTAAATATGTGCATGCGTTTGCTTGCAGTAAGTGTAGGAGGAACTAATACCGGAAGTGGCAGTTCTGTTGATTACAGTCCAACAACTCCACTATCATGTGATTGTGCAAAAACCCTGATAAAAAGTTGCGCGTTGGTGTACAACCCGATCATTGGTTGTAGCTACGCAGTAACGGATTTAGGACTGTCATATGCGGTATGAAACTTTAAATGTATATATTTCTTCTTTTAAATAATATGCTATTGTTTTCGAACTCGCAATAAAGCTTGTGTTCAGCAGTATAATTGCAGTTTTATTAGCCGGATTTTTTTTGAAAAAATCTCGGCTTATAGATTGATGTTGTCGGGCGGGCGGGCGGGGGGGCGGGCGGGCGGGCGGGCGGGCGGGCGGCGTGCTCGAAAATGTTAAAGTTCTTATTTCATGGTATAACTTTGGTATGCTTGGACCTAGAGTCTTCAAACTTGACATGAAGGTTGGCCAGGATTAACAGATGACCACTGGTCATTTCAAGGTCATTCATTTGAAGGTCAAGGTCACTGTGACCTTCAATATAAAAAATGTTAAAGTTGTTATAACTTTGGTATGCTTGGACCTAGAGTCTTGAAACTTGACATGAAGGTTGGCCATAACTAGTTAGTAACCACTGGTCATTTCAAGGTCATTCATTTGAAGGTCAAGGTCACTGTGACCTTGAATGTAAAAATGTTAAAGTTCTTATTTCATGGTATAACTTTGGTATGCTTGGACCTAGAGTCTTCAAACTTGACATGAAGGTTGGCCAGGATTAACAGATGACCACTGGTCATTTCAAGGTCATTCATTTGAAGGTCAAGGTCACTGTGACCTTCAATATAAAAAATGTTAAAGTTGTTATAACTTTGGTATGCTTGGACCTAGAGTCTTGAAACTTGACATGAAGGTTGGCCATAACTAGTTAGTAACCACTGGTCATTTCAAGGTCATTCATTTGAAGGTCAAGGTCACTGTGACCTTGAATGTAAAAATGTTAAAGTTCTTATTTCATGGTATAACTTTGGTATGCTTGGAGCTAGAGTCTTCAAACTTGACATGAAGGTTGGCCAGGATTAACAGATGACCACTGGTCATTTCAAGGTCATTCATTTGAAGGTGAAGGTCACTGTGACCTTCAATATAAAAATGTTAAAGTTGTTATAACTTTGGTATGCTTGGACCTAGAGTCTTGAAACTTGACATGAAGGTTGGCCAGAACTAGTAAGTAACCACTGGACATTTCAAGGTCATTCATTTGAAGGTCAAGGTCACTGTGACCTTGAATGTAAAAATGTTAAAGTTGTTATAACTTTGGTATGCTTGGACCTAGAGTCTTGAAACTTGACATGAAGGTTGGCCAGAACTAGTAAGTAACCACTGGACATTTCAAGGTCATTCATTTGAAGGTCAAGGTCACTGTGACCTTGAATGTAAAAATGTTAAAGTTCTTATTTCATGTTATAACTTTGGTATGCTTGTACCTAGAGTCTTCAAACTTGAAATAAAGATTGGCCAGTACTTACATTTCATTTTGACCTTTGAACAATATTTCAGTAATTTAAGTATTGCATTGACAAAAACACGAAAGGTACTTTCCTGTCATTTAAATCAAAAATCCGGCTTCAATGCGGTCATCTCCGACCGCGGAACTCTTGTTATACATTTATTATACATTGTTATTTGTATTTTCTTTACAGAAAAGCAACGGCGATTGGATTCTCTTCACATTGAACGTCATTTTGGGTATAGCGGACACAGCGTTTGCATGCGTGTTTGGTTCCATGCCTGTTTGTAGCCAATACAGATGTGGAGAGATGTATACCACAGTCAGGTAATCTGGTATTCAGTTGGTCTATATATTTTCTTATACCGAACTATGCGCCGCTCGACTCGAGCGCTCGTTATCTAAAAATTACTGGGCTTCAATATTTTTAATAAAAAGTAATATCACCAAAAGCAGGTGATCTTATTTTCTAAAAGGAATCTGCCTATAAGTTATCAAAGATTAGTAAGGCGTGTATTCTATATTTCCTGTTGTGGCATTTACAACTTGGTTAAGTGTAATACTTTTTGTTGAAATTAATTCAATTTCCTTCAATGTAAATAATTTAATCTGTTTTAAAATTGTTACTTGGTGATAAAATATTTATTTGAATTATTTTTAGATGCATTATTGACGCTGCCTATAAATGTGATGAGGGCCGACGGCGCAGAGAAATCGGTTCTGATGTTGTAACTAACATGATGCAGACGACAAAGCCTATAGGCAACTTTTTGCAGATAATGAGTGAGTTCTTCGGAGACGAAGCAATGTAAGTGCAGTGTGTACGTGATTTGACACGCTTTAATGCTTTGTAAAACGGGTTCTTTTTTAAGCAGCATTACAGTTTTGGCGCCATGCTAAGTGTTTGTATTCAACGCACTGCAAACATAGTCAGCGATCGCGCAGACACGTCAGGTCTTACAATGACACATCTCATTCTTGGCTTATCAGCAGTGGCAGCAGTGGTATTTTTTCTTTGAAAATCCTATTATTTATTAAGTAGTTTTTAGAAAACGTCTTAACCTCTAATTTTAACATAGGAAAAGTTCAAGTAACAAGTAAAAATGTTAATTCCGATATACCATTTGGCATAGATCCCATACAGAAAACATTTAATATTTTCACGAACAGTTGGACTGTTAAGTAATTCGTTAATTGTTCGTTCATATTGGTTTTAAATGTTTATCTTCACGGATGTGTGGAGTGTATATGCAATAAATGACGCATTTCTTCTCGTCTGTGTACTGCGACTAGGCGGAGTTTATGAAGCGTGTTATAATCTAAGCTTTGGTGTCAACATATTTATTCAATAATGTATTTTACGAAAAAAGTTACAAACATCTAAAGTTTATAGGATTGGAACGATAGCTAGGCTAGTAGGGTTCCTTTTCTTAGTAGTATATTTACAAACATAGTGACGGTATTTGCATTTTAAACACAAAACATTTGAATAATCATTCGAGTTTAAACACGTTTGTGAGTATGATTGGAATCAAAGTTGTTTAAAATGTTGAAACAATGTATTAAGAAAAAAATATATTGCTGGTGTAATTATAATCCAAGAAATTATTTATTTTTTAATTTGAAAGATAGAGAACCGATAGTTAACCACTCTGAACCTTCCAGAGCCTTCGGTGAAACTATGAACTGCATCAAACATTGCAAAATTATATCTGATGGAAAGATTATCATTTCCATACAGTTATGTGCGGGGTGATATATCCGTGTATATTGTTCTATAGTTCCTACTAAAGTTAATCTTATAGCTGCATATAATGGACAGACAAGTAAAAATTGAGTAGTGTCCTCTATTTTACCGCATTGACAAAGTAGCAATGGAACTAGATTTCTATCAAATAAGTGTTTATTAAGAGAACTACAGTTCTTAGACGTGTGTACAGCACGTGTTGTCTTCGCTTACCATAATAGAGCAATAGATAATTACGAGGTTTGTTAAGATCCAGGGTCTTTTTAAAATCAGACATGTTATCAACAAGCTTTGCTTCTCATGGAAGTGAATTCCAAGCAGCAATTGTTGAGGGCAAGAAGGAATGATGGTACAGAGAAGTCCTAGTCCGAGTACCATCTAAGTGGGATGAATTATGTATTGATCTTGCAGATCGCTCGCCAACTGATTGTGGAGACAGTATAGACAAATATTCTGGACTAAGACTGTTGACCATTTTAAAGAAAATAATTAGTTTGTGTGTGGACCTTCTTGTGCCAAGAGTTTCCCAGCCAATTTCGTTAGGAAGTAATCTTAAGGACACAAGTCGGGTACAGCCGGAAACAATGCGGGCAGCTTCAGTTTGAATTTTATCTAACTCATTTTTTTCATACATCGTACAATTATCCCAACATCTGCATATTCTAGAATAGGTCAAATAAACGCGAAGTTAGTTATTTAAAGAGATCTTCGGTCAAGGCGAAAACGAAGCTTTTTTAAAATGTAAACACGTGACCAGGCCTTTAACTTAATACACTCAATGTGTTGATTCCATCTTCCATTATTTGACAGATTAACGCCTAAATGTGTGTGACTATTCACTGAGGGAATCGGAGTAGCGTACATATGGATAGGTATATGATAGGGTTTGTCCCTCTTACGCGATATAACAAGTGATTCTGACTTCAATGGATTGAATTTTACCAACCAAATATATATATGCCCATTTTTCAATGTTGTCTATATAGCGTTCGAAAACGGCGGCTGCAGAATTTGGACTGTCAACAACTACGAATAAACTAGTGCCGTCTGCAAATAGGTTTATATGAGCTTGAATGTCAATTGTAATGTCATTTATATATACAAGGAATAATAGGGGACCAACTACCCTTTGATGCCTTTGATACAGATAGTTAGAAAACCAGTTCAAAAGTTTGTCTTTGATACCGGCGCGTTTCAGCTTCGCTAAAAGGTCACTATGCCAGACTTTATCGAAGGCTTTGCTTATATCGAAAAACACCAATCCATCATCTAGTGCTTTACAAAACATGTTGTAAAGGTAGCTGGTTGACAGTCGAGTCACCTGGCATAAATCCGGATTAAAATCTTGTGAAAAAAATAGAATCCCGAAAGAAATTAAATACATGTTTAAAAATAATCCGTTCTAGTACTTTTTCCATGGTATTCAGAAGTGAAGTTAGGCGATAATTCGAGGGAATGAAAACGTCCCCTTTTTTAATATTGCACAAACGTTTGACGTTTTCCAATCATATGGTACTGTTGACGACGACAAAGACATATTAAAGAGATCACAAAGTGGTTGACGTATTTCATAGCATGCCTCTACAAGTACTTTGTTATAAATACCGTCAGGGCCACACGCTTTACCCAAAGGCAGATTCATAAAAGCGTCCTTTACTTCGCAAGCGGTTATTACTATAGAAGAAAGTGACTGTTGATTTTCAATGGTTGCCAGTTCCGGTAGACCAAACTCATCTATATATGTCTGTTGAGCGAAGAAATCATTAAGTACTTCAGATTTTTATAGTTCATCAAAAACCAGTTCACCAGCGCAGTTGACAAGTGGGGGTAAAGTTTTACTAACGTTGACTGTTATGAAAGATTTTAGGACTTTCCACCAATCACGCGAGGAGCAATTGTTGGATTTTAGTTTGCATGCAAGAGAGTCGTTATAATTTGATTTGGCGAAGCGGACAAGATAAACAACATCATTACGAAGTACACGAAACCTAGTCCAGTTAGATGTGGAATTCGTTGTTTTAGATTTCCTATAAGCTCGTTTTCGTTTTCGTATTTTTAATTTTATTTCCGATGAGAGCCATGGCGGTTCGGCTTGGCGGACAGTGACGTCTTTGTTTGGTATACAATCAGCTGCAGTAACAAGTAAAACGTTAGTGAGATTTTTAGTAAAGGTATCGATATTGTTACTATATACGTTATTCCACTCAATATTTGATAGATTGCTTCGAAAAGAGTCGTAATTCCTTGAGTCGTAATTCCAAATTCTACGTTTATAACATAGAGATGATGGTCTTTTAAATTTAAGAATATCGAATACGAGACAGTGATATCTTATAACTTAATTAAGGAATGGTTCACCAACACCAGAGAAAATGACAGACTCTTTGTTTGAAACAAATATGATATCAATAATAGATGACAAAGTTTCAGTAAAGTGGGAGGGATCCTGTATACATTGGTCGAGTGCAAACTGCTGCGAGATGGGGGCGATTTTACGTTTAGCTGGATCAAGTTGGGTGTTTAAATTAAAGTCACCCAAAACTATAATGTCTTTTATGCCTGTCTCTATTGCCAGTCCGATTGAGTCTTCAATTGTACTGAAATAATTGTTTTCTGAGTTGGGTGGTCTGTAAAAGGTTCCGATTAAATTTCGTTTATTAGAATGAGGTCGAACCTCCAACCAATTTGCTTGAAGATTAGTTATCTCTGGATCTGGTCTTCGAGTAAAATTAATACCATCTTTGACATATACAGCAACTCCGCCGTGTGAATTTTGAGTTCGATCGCGACGGACAGGAATGATAAAACCTGGTATGAATAACTGGTCGTTATTAATGGATTCTGATAGCCACGTTTCTGAGATAGTGATGATATCAACTGGTGTTAATTCTGCATCTAGCAAATCCAGCTTATGAAGAAGACTTTGCACATTATAGTGTACTATCGACAAATTGTGAGAAGAATTGAGAAGATTGGACATATCTAGTGATGAGTCACTACGGGGTTCTAGTGATGATGAGGAACACTTGCTGATGGCCCTGGGTTTGGGTGGATGTCATCTGATATGATCAGTAGAATACAGCGTAACCATAGGCAAAGTGTTGACACAAAGACTGTTGTATTCAATAGAAAAAAGAACATGATATTTTGCATTACTTTGTGACTGATTGGACTGATACGTACATGGGTCTGTATTGTCAGATGGCACTCGGACGTGGAAGCAATATAAACAGCCAAAGTTTTTACAAACACGGGAATATTAAAGATAGCGACGAGATAAAATTAAATGATTGCTAGCGGTAAGAAGTAGTTGATGCGAAAGTTGGACATGACAGCTATTCTTGTCTGGCCTTTACTCATGATATAAGAATCAAGAGCAAAATAAACATGTGAACAGCTGTCATGCCAAACAATGTAAACAAGAGCAGAGAGTAAACTCTTGGAAGGCTCAATATGGTCAAATTATCGGTTCCATGTAGAGAAAACAGAATGAAAGTGTGACGGTTAGAGAAAATACAAGAAATAAGTAAACAATGCAATAGAAAAAAAATATGAAAACGTAGATGAGAGTGTAAAGCAGTATGCATAGAGGCCGGTCATTCAACATAATTCGTAAGTGTTGAAATAATTAAATGAATAGCTTCTTGAGAAAACCATAGATGTGATTCAAGGCATATGTAAGCGCATGTATGAAAGTAACTGCACTTGACAGAAATACATGATATGAATATACAACGTAGTAAAAAGCGATAGAAAAAAAGATTTTGATAAAGAGTGAATAGTAAAAAGTGATTGTAATTATCTTTTGTTCAAACATACACGATCATTATCAACAGTATATAGAAAAAAATGATCAGATTTTCTTCAAAAAAGTTGCAATAATTATTCCTCATTTATTATTGTTGGCAAAGAACAAAGCACAAGCTTTAAAAGCTGATGTCTACTCCCTCTAATCCGTCTACTCCTTTACAATACGAAACACTGAATCGACGCTGATTTAAACAATCACATTTAGAAAATTTAAGTTATCGTGTTTAAAAATATTATGTGAGCTGCGAATATTAAGTTAAAGTAGTCATACCTATAAACTGTTTTTATTTAAACGTGTTTTGTCTTGTTCAGTGCTTTTCGGCGTACAAGGATGATTTGCAACAATGTTAACAATTTTTAGTTTTGTCTGATTTAATCTACCCGTTTAAATTATATATTTCACAGGAAGTGGGTTCAAAAAGCGATTTTATTTACATTGTCGTTGTGTTTGTTGTTTTGCATCCTAATACCCGTTTTTTTTGTAAGTTCAATGTTTTAACTTACGCAAACTTTAAGATTCTACAGCATACATTTAAGTCACATTGCATATTAAACTGGGATTATTTCTTGTCAATATATTTCAGGTTCGATGTAGAAACGTCATGGTTCCAGACGTTCAAACAGACTGTATCGGACGATACTGACTTGGGTCAAATGCTTTCGGAACAAGAACGCACATCTATTAAAAACTCTGTCAAAAACGAAACATCGAAGGCAATTCTTAGTAGATTTCTGGAACGGTGGAATAACACAGGTATTTACACTTACATTTATGTTACAACGTTTGTCATACAAAGTAAACAATCGATACCTATGACATTTAAGCAATGTGTGCCCAGGTTGTGTACAATGAGCAGGTGAAACCCATCATTCGATTTGTATTTGTAATCAGAAACTATTTAATTGAGTTTAATTGTAGAAATATTTCTTCTGAAGTGTACGAGTTGTGTAAATCACTTTTTCAGCATCTGCATGGAACAACGGAAGTCTGACAGAACTGGAAGACACAGGCGGGGTGATAAGTCTGTCTCGCCTAAAACCCAAAATTCAACAGTATATAACGGACACAGATGCAGCCTCGGCAAAGGGTTATGCTAACATATTTTTCCAATATGATAATGCATCTTCTGCCTACAAACAAGCTGAGGAAAAGAAGGTTTGTTGCTTTTGTAGATCTGTTTTGATAAACATATAGAGGATTTGTGTTGGATTTGGTGGAATATCGATTTTAATTCAGGAGTGATCATAAAAAATATGTTCACGAGTAAAATATATAAAAAAATATGAGCATGAGTGAATTAAAATCGATATTCCACCAAATCCAACACATGTTTTTTATGTTAATGCTTACAAATGATTATTTTTGTATTTTTGCTGAAATAATGACGTCATAACGTCATGAAAACTACGTCATTTCACAGTATAACATTGAAAATTACCGAAAATGTTCGCTTTTAATTTTCACTGTTTAAAATTTTCAGTTTTAATTCACTGATATTTCTCTATAAACCACCGCAAAGCATAAAATAAATATACATATATTACTTAAAAGCTACTAATAGAGACATTATCAAAAAATAGCAAATTAAAATTCATGGTGAATCAGCAGGAGAAACAGTTTGAAATAATATAGATGACTCGGCACAGCACAAACGCACTAAATTAAGGCACATAAAAACACATTTTCACCGTCAGGGGAAAGCAATGTGTGTTTATATTCCGAAACTCACACTTTGCCCACACTTATAAACCAAACTTTGAATTGTAAATCAAAACTTACTTTTAAGCAGCACAATTAAAATTCAACAACAAAAGAAGGGACTACAATTGAATTAAATAAGCTAAACGTTCCTAATTCTAATATTATATATTGATTTTTATAAGCAATGATTTATGCAGTGAATTCTATATTTTTAACTTTGGTGACTAACATTTTAAACTTATTGACACTTACTATGAACTAATTTTTTAATTGGTAATTATTTTATATTTCACATAAATATTGGACTGTGTTATCAAAAGTTCTGCAGTATGGCCGTGTTCAAGTTATCATAATTATCTGTGTTCAGAGTTCGGAAGGAGGTTCGAAGGAGGACGGTGTTTGTGCAAGTGTTAGAGTTCGCATTCTCCAAGAACTGGTTCTTACTCGCGATGCATTTACTGCTCGCCTGGAGATCGAAAATGGGGAAAACTCTGATCTACAAAACATCAAAGTTCAGATAGAAATCAGACCGACTTACGGATCGTCAACGAATAACATCGACAAATTTTCAATTGGTAATGTTTTATGTTTTTAACAGAAGTATGAAGTATGTGTGTTCCGTTTGCAAGTGTTGAAATAGGTAGGAAACTTTGCCAATAAAATGTGTGCGTTTTTTCTTTCAGGAAAGCCAACACTGATTGGACTAAGTGGGGTAGATGGCACTGGCAGTCTTCAAAGGGACACCTCAGGGTCAGCAGAGTGGTTGATAATCCCTTATTCGACCGCTGCACCTCAAGACGACACCCTGTATGACGTTGGTGGGACATTGTCATATAGCGTAGGTGGATCAGAGTTTTCATTGCCCTTGCTTCCGGACACAATAACGGTCAAGCCAAATCCTAGTCTTATTGTTCACTATTTCCATGAAAAGTACGTCCAAGGAGACAATCCGATGACACAGACAGTGGAACCTGTTGTTCCGTTTAGTCTTGCAGTTATGGTAATGAATAAGGGGTACGGTATTGCCCGCGCGTTAAAGATAACATCCGGCCAGCCGGAAATAATCGAGAATGAGAAAGGATTGTTAGTAGCATTCGAAATAATCGGTGCGCAAATGGGGTCGAACTCAATAACGCCATCATTGATAGTTGATTTCGGGGATATTTCATCCTCTCAGACTAAAACGGCGCGATGGTTAATGACGTCATCGCTCATGGGCAAGTTCTTTAACTACAGCGCAACATTCGAGAACATAAATCCACTCGGAGATCCTCAGTTGTCTCTCCTGGACGATTTAGGATACCACGAACTGTTTCATCTTGTTCGCATTAACAATTCAGATAAAGATGACGGACTTGATGACTTTTTGGTTAACGACTATATTGACGTTGACGACATTCCTGACCGACTTTATAATAGCAACAACGGGTTGGATGTTATGGCCGTTACACACGCGAATATTACAAACGTTACTGCACTATCGTTTGTCAGATCAATGAACAAAATCTACACAAATATTACCATAGCAATACAGAAACATGTGAGCAACTGGATATATAGCAGATTGGAAAACACATATAAACCCAATGAAAAGCTGATTTACGCGGAAGCTGTTGATGGACATCGACCGTTATTTCTTCATAAGAATGTTTGGCAAACAACATATATCAAAGATAAAACATTAATTCACCTGTTTGACTACGTTTCCAATTCAACGAACATGTCCATCGACACGATATATCAACTAACATTCGGTAGTGAAAACATGTATGCACCTAAATTTAACATGACTTCCTTAGTTCACGAGGTTCGGCGTGTAACACCTGTGGGTTCTACTGTACTAAATGTCGTAGCATACGACCTGGATAACGATGAGGTAGACATACTCATGTTGTCGAACACCACCGAGTTTCTAATAAATAAAACTTCGGCTTTAACCGCATCGTTGACGGTTGTAACGCCACTTAATCCTGGTGTTATAGTCATTGGACTGCTGGCGAAGGACCATGGTATTCCTCCAAAAACGTTCCTTGCAAATTTTTCATTGACCATAACGGATGATATAAACACCACTACCCCCGTTTTCTCGTCAGAATCTGCGACGTCAACTACGGAAACCTTAACTGTATCATCAATTGCAAGCTCCACAGCTCTTAATACAGTAACTCCACCCAAAACCATTACGTCAACTGAACCGAGTACAAATGTGACAATACCCACAACTGATTATACCAAAGAAGGATCATCCATTATGTCTACTTCAACCAATTCAAACGTGTCGTCATTGTCCTCAATGGCAACAACAAACGCAACAGTCTCTGCAACAACTACATATCAAACCAAGAATACATCAACCGTGTCTCCAACTACACATGATCTGTATACTACAAGAGATTCCACCGGTGGAAATCTTTCTTCCTCAACAAAGTCCTCAGCCACACACGCAACTGACACTTTATCAAATTCCACTGAGTCTACATCAACATCGTCAGCTTCTTCAACCGTATCAACAACGACTACAAATCAAACCACATTTAGATCAACCGTTTCTTCTACTACACAAGATATGTATACTACAAAAGATCCCACCAGTGGCAATCTTTCTACCACAACAAAGCCTTCAAACACAAACGCAACCGACACTTCATCAATTTCCAATGAGTCTACACCAACAAAGTCGGTTTCCACGACTCCAAACATATCAACCACTATGGCAGAATTTACGACATCGAATGTTTTCTCAGTGACAACTGGGTCGACCAATATCACTAGTACAGTTCCCAACCAAGAAGGTGTTTTCGCATACTGGATTTTGCCTACCGTGATAGGATGCGCGGTAGGGGTCATTGTTCTTCTGGCCGTTATTATAATTGTATACGTATGTGTAAAGAAACCGCAAGCGTTTAGAAGGCAAGGAGGAAATTACAGAACATAGAGACAATTTGAAAGTGAAGTCTGGTTTATGCAGCGATACACCCATAAAGGCATGCGCAGTGTTCGTTAAAGTGGAAAATGTATTCCCTGACATTGTTTGGAAATCTGCCTGCATTTTAATGTATAATTGTCGATTGAGATATGTGTACCGATGCTAATCGCTGTTTGTTTGTGTTATATAGACTTAATATGCGATTGTATACGCATGCTGATTCTTTTCATTACTTAATTAAGTAATTTGTTGTTCAGATATATGTTACATCTTTCATGTACGTAAATATACTTTTTATATAATTCATAATTATGTCTGTTCTCCATCCAATTATTGTTTTATGCCTACGGGTAAATGGCAGAGTAATTGTAGTTTGTAACTATTTTTCAATACTTTGAAACAGGCGCAACAACGAAACATCAATAAAATAAGAATGACCCGTGTAACACGAATATACATTTTAAGTAAGTGTTTTATATATTTACCGACAAACCCTTTATTTTTGTTAACTATAAAATACAACTTTTGTCGTATGATAATTTACATATAACAGATTGATCCAAGCCTTACTGGTTATATAATTCGCCGATTTATAACATAAAAAGAAGAAACTAAAACAGAAGTGTAAAAAAAGTACTTAAAGGTCCCGTCGCAATCCTGGTTGACACGATTGCAACGGTTATGAATCATTTCCGATTTCGGCCGAGATGAAATAAAAAATGTTCTGAGTAAGTTTCATGATGATTGGGGAGAAATGTGTCTTCTAAAACGGTCACAAGCTGTTTCTTTGATTTGACCTATTGACATGGTTTTGACCCCACGTGACTCAATTTTGAACTTCACCATGATACAACAAATGTTGTGACCTTTACCTATATAAAACCACACAATACATACAAGAAAACATAAAAACATTATTTTATTATTATTTCTTTAGATAAAACATAAGACAATTCAATTTGAGTCAATTTAAACATTGCTGCTGTCAATATAATAGTGCAGAAATAGGTGCAAATGATGAATTTTTTTCAGTTGTTATTCATTTTTTGTACAATCTATCGTCACCATATTTTTAGTTATAACAGGAGCCTGATAAAGTTGGACGTTTGTTCGCACGCACCAACGCATTAGTCGGGTCAATATATGAAAACAATACCACTCAACCCCCAAAACATTGCTATAAAAGGTATTTTAATTGATCCTGGTAGGGTAGGATGTTCTTTATATCATATCAAAAGTTTACCTTACTCAGACCACCGGAAAGTTTGTTTTTTAAGATGGCGTCCAAGATGGCCGCAAAAACCTAATAATGATGATAACTATGTGAGTATTCGCCCAAATTTCATTATTTTTGTGTCAATACTTAGGTTTTTGGTGGCAAATAACACATTAAGATAATAAAAAATATGTTTATACATTACGTAACGGAAAATCCAACATGACGTCCAAATGACCGCTAATACAATGACAGTAAGTGCACAACTATTGACTCAAACTTGTTATTCCTTTGTCGTAATTTTATAATAAATATATTTTTATGTTTTGTTTTAAATATTTATCCCTAGTTTAACATTGTATTCCGTTATTAAAGCTCAAACGTCATAAACAACAAAATATAAAAACAGACCACCACTAAACAAACATATCAGACCTCCGTGTGCTAAACACTGCCTCATACTTGTTTGATTGTTATGGTTGCGTCAACACTATATTAGGCCCTTTCTATGCTAATTGCAGCACTTCAAATCAGAGCATTCAACAAGTTATTATTGTCTCTTTTTGTCATAAATAATTTATAATGAGTGCAAACACATCCAGACAAGATGTGTGTCCAATTTGCAAGGAGGAGATTGAGAATTCCGATAATAACTGGGGTGCTATTCAGTGGAATGGAGTGAAATGAATAAATTAAGCAAGTGTGAAGCGGAAATATGATCTTGTAACTGAGGCTGGCACTAACACCCCCTGTACGTCGAAAATCCAAACTGAGTAGGATAATTCAAACTGAAGAAACAAATGGCGACAGAAATAAAGACTTCAGTCATTTATTGTTATGAACACGTTTATTTATGTTTAGTTGTGACATGATAAACGTTTCTTTTTTATAAAATGTTATTTGCCGGACACAATGCGCTAATAAACCTATAACAATTAAAAACAATTACGTCAAAATAAAATGAATATGTTTGAAAATCTTGAACAAGTAAATGAAATTGTCGAAAGGTTAAGGCCAAAAACAATTGTAATCGAAGGTTTGTAATGTTTAAATGCTTGGACTTAAATATATAAAATGTATTTACCTTTCATGTATGTATGTAAAGTAAAATATTGGCGTAAATGCTCGAAAACGCAATATATTCGTATTTGTTTGGGACAAAAATATACAAACTGGATAATGACCTAACTAATGTATGGATAATTCCAAACTAACATCAAGAAGTCGATGGATAATGACCAAACTGCCAGATGTCTTTATGTCAGTTTGGATTTATCCATAAAGTGTAATACCTGTCCTGCAAATACATGATGTTAACACAGAAACACACTAGGTGTTAAAAGGAAAATTTTAAAGGACCTTCCTGATATAATTTGGCATATCTCTGTTACAATTTCGTTCGCTCGTTTTGTCAATTAACGTGTAAATAATTCAACACATAGGTCGCATTTCATGTAAATTAGCATTTTTCGAAGACAAATTTATCGTTTTTTACTAGAAAACTATTAAATCATTGCAAAATTGAAAACGCCTGTGTGTGTCAGACATTCACTATCACATATGTAGAACAATTACGTCATTGTAGTTACTAAATTAGCAGAAATGCTAAAATAGTCATCTACCTTTCAGTTTCAGTTTAGGCCAACATTTTTTTCTTCAGTTTGAATTATCCAACTGAGTTTGGATTATCGACGTACAGGGGGTGACTAAAGTACATAAAAAAATGTTGTCAGCAGTACACAAATGATACAAACATTAAAAGTTATGCTGCAAAGCAAAGTTGTAGTTCAGTATCAAAGAGAACCACAAGGCAATCAAGTGGAGGTTTTGAAAGTCATAAAGACTGCATACTCTGTGGTTGTAAGGTTAACTTGGACACATGGCATTTTGGCTGAGTACATAGTGACCAAGTTTTAGAGGCCCGTGATCCTGTTCAGATGTTATATGGTTATGCTATGGAAAAGACACAATACGTAAGGTTGCGGCAGTTGGTCGTGCTATTATTGAAGCAGTTCGCTCACAAGCTGTCATTGCACAACTACAAGGGGGACTTGCTGTTCAAATCAATCATCTACATCGTTTGAAGGTAATTTTCGAATGCAGCGGATTTTGTGGAACCTGATATCCTGAAATTTGTTGGAGATCTTTGTTAACCCTGCCACCGATAGTGTTGATAACAATACTATCACCCTTGACGGCAAATGTACTTTTCATGGGATGGGTGTCAATACATCCATTACCCCTGCATCACGGACGAATTTTCTGATTCCGCAAAACAGCCCACAGAGCTGAACACAAGAAATAAGACAAAATTCATATCTTGGAGTACCGGTTGGCAAGTCATGTTTGTTATGAGGTAGTATTCGAAGACCGGATGCGATTTCTGGATTATTACAAGAGGATTGATATTTTGTGAGTAGTCTTCTTCAGCTTCAGGCAGGCAACACCGAATTTGCAGGGATTGATGCATATTTTTTGCATCAGAAAACTCAGCACCCTGAGGAGTCGTCAGTCAAAATCATGCCTATAATCAGTTGTACTCTAGGGATAAGTTGTGCATTATGTCAACATTAGTCTGTGTTTGTAACCTTGCCATGAAGCACAACCTTCCCACCATTTTAACGCTTGACAAACATTTGTATTGGAAGGCTGTCAAAATCATCATTGATGTGCCACAAAGTAGTTGCCTGAACACAGTATTGTTCTGATATTGAGGTGTTTTAATACACTCATGAACTAGCTGGGGACAATAGAATCCATCATTGAAGGAACAGGTCTAAAAACATCTATGTTTACGGGGACAATGCGATTGTGCACATTATGACAGGTAAAGCTGTCCAGACGGATTTTAGGGGCCATTTTCGTATTGAGAAGTGCTTACACAGCCAGCTCATATCAGAAAGATCCCGAGATTAAGATAGTGTTTGATCAGGCAGAGGAGTTGTACTCTTTAATTGTTAGAGGCGAGACGACGCATATGCTTTATGTTCTTACGTTTAGATCAAACTTGAGACAGCTACAGAGAAGAAGAAACATGAACTTGCCAAAACCACAAAGACAAGCCAATTATTGCTTAATTATCACCTTATGGTAAGCAAGCCAAGGAAGGGTCGTACTGGTTGTTGGATGATGCATTTGCAGGCAGTATCCAATTGTCTTTCCGTCTTTACTGCAGTTTATCAAAAGTTCGTTAATTGTTTTCACGTTGTTCGTATGAGCAATCAGTGCTGGGCTCGGCTTAGCAGTGATATTGCCAGTGAGCAAACACTGGAGGTGCGCATCGAAAGAGATGCTTCTGATCTCGAGAAAATGCAGACAAAGATTACAACCTTCTCATCCTACACAGCTGATCATCTTTGCAAAACATTGTACATTGAATAGTGGCTGGATCATATGTGAATGTTCATGCATTTCAAGAGGTTGGGAACAAGATCATAAGATATATCATAGGAAAGTCGACCTTTGTTTTATAAATCTAAGAGAAAAGACAGTTACCAAAATCTTGGGAATAGCTCCGCTATTAAGATTGCTAAAGACCGTGCTTTTTATCCTACTATCCTACCCTTCTGTTTCAGCGTTTCCTGGTAGTGTCGAAATCTCGAGATCTTTCCCTTGAAGACATATTGTTGTATAAGTCCCCATCCTCCTGCACTCTTTGAAGCCAGGAACAAACTTCGTAAAGCAAACAAGCCTCAGATCATTCAGTAAATGAGAGATCAAGCTGTAAACGTATCAAGTGAGGCTGTGATGAACTGTATTCCTGAATCAGATTGTTACGTGCTTGATGGTGGCTCTTTGCTTCATAGTTTACCATGGAAAAATGGCTACACAAACAATAGCCGAGTTTTATGCAGATTTCACGGACAAGCAGAGGTGGTGTTCGATGGTTACGAAGACGGTTTTTTCTATCAAAGAAATCACACACCAGAGACGAGGACAAAAACGTGAACCCGAGTTTGAGTTTCAACAAAGAGAAGAATGATCATGCAAAAAAATGACTTTTTTTCTCGTGACAAAAGCAAGGCAGACATGATTGCTCTGATCTGCACAGCTCTGACTAAAACTTTACTAAAAGGGTATGTTAGGTACTTGTGTCACTACATGATGTAGAAGTTGATATTGTTAAAGCAACAGTTAGTCTGGATGTGAAGCAAAATACTTGGATTTATAGTATGCATAAAAAGTTTTGCATAAACGTGTTCTACAACATGTCCTGATTTAGAATCCATCGGATGCAACTCTGGCATTGTTGAGCATTTTGCAAAATCCAAGATGGCCGCCAAGATGGCTGCCAAAATGATGAAATCATCATAACTATTCAAAAACATTATGTATTTGCTTTATTTTGTCTCAAAGTAAGTGTTGTTTTTTTTTGTTTCTTTGTTGAACGATAATGTTAGAACATAAAAATAAATAATTACATATTAAAAACACAAAAGAAAATCCAAATTGGCCGAAAAAATGGCCGTTTATTGAGAAAAATGCGACACTTTTTACGAGCAAACTGTCATCATAGCGTTATTGACTCTGAACCTTTATCTTTTAATCATTTCCTCATTTCAAATGCAAAATTCTGATTTCAATACACTTGAATTTAAACAATGGAGGTCAAAATAGCAGACAAAGTGTGAAATCCATATAAAAAAAGATGAATACTACACCATAAACTAATTTAATTTTGATCAAAACCATATGGTTCAGCTCCACATTAGTACCGTCTCAATGATACAGTTCTTAACAGTACCAAAAGTATAGGGATTACATAACAACGTTATACACATGACAACAACAACCAGTTATTTATTAATAAAGAGTAACTTACTCCCTCTTATTGTGTTTTGTTATTTATTTGTTATGCTTCATCATTACTGTCACAGTCTTCCGCTTCACTGTCACTATTGTTATCTGCCTCCTTTGTTAATCTGTTCGCACAGTTGCACGTTTGATAGCAGCTGCAAAACATGGTGCATGCCAGGTGTGCCCCATAACACCCACAACTTGCTGTTCCACAAGGTTGATCAGATGAGCAACCACACGACACTAGTTTCAACACACTTGCTGGGGCTAGCGGTTTGTCATCGGCAATTAGGACGGGTGAAAGAACCTTGCCTACTACCTCTTTTTTCCAACAAAACTCAGTCACATTGAATGTTGGGGGATCTTGTTCTAAGGTGGCTTTCCAAATGCATGCTTAAAGATGAGCTCTTTTGACATTTTCTAAGAAAGACTCAGTTGTTGTTGGCAACGCTTGTAGTTTTGGCATATTTCTTAAATTTTTCTTCCCTATTTTGGAAAGCCAAACTTCATACCTGACATCTGACATACTAGCTTTGTTATAACGTCCATAGCACGCTGCAATAAAGGATGTTGCTTCTGACAAAACAAGATCAAAACTTGCATCATTGACACCAAGATGATCAAGGTGTAATCCTTTCTCTAACTGTTTGATGACCTTAATTTTTCCAATCCCAGTTAGCCTAACAACTGTGTCGCAGCCGGACAACGCATGGGCTGCCAATAAACTTGGAATTATTGCCTTGTTTTTCTGTGTTGTAGCACCAATATCAACAATCGTTCTGTCTGCACTAGTGCTTTCCATTAAGACTGTACGTGTATGGTTCATAGTCAAATATACATGTAGTAGTAATACAAACACATCAGTATCGTCGCATATGACCTTGACACAGACAGCTCCCTCTTCTATAGCCTGCACAACTTGTCAATGAATAATTACATCGGCTTCCTCATGGGTGGTTCGCAAATCCACTCTGTCCATGATGTTATTTCTATGAATTTCTACTGGAATATCCGATGAACCTGTGATCATAAGTTTATGTTGTACTTCTTGTAGATCATTCTCCCAACATCTGAAGTCTTCACATATTAGGTCTATCAACTGAACCTTATTTTCAAAATTTGTCAATATAATTTGCTGGGCTGGGAGAGGTGTTGAGGTGGTCAATTTTTCTTGCAACTACTAGCTCTTCCGGTTCTTGTTCCACTCTTAATGCTGTATGGATGGTATCGGTCGAATATCAGATACACATCACAAGAACTCAAATGTAGTAATACAAATCGCCACAGACTATTCACAAAATCCTGCACTGTACCATTTGCAGGCCAATGTATGCACCATAGAATTGCACAACCATCTATTACAATTGTGTCTGGCGTTGATGAAAGCCTAGCTGACTGGGTTACTTGTAGTTTCCTCTTCAATGTTGCTTTTGATGAAGCTATCTTCATGTTACCATTGTTATCAAACATTGAGGTCGGTAGTGTTGAAAGTTCGTGGCTTAGGACATCTTTCAAGTCGACTGATCTTGATGACATTAAACCTATTACTCTTTCATATATCAAATCCGTGTCATAGATTGTGCCTGCCTCACATGTCACCCCCTTTTTGTTGATGGCCAATGTTATAACCTTGTTGGTCAATTTGCTATGAAAACCTTCGGGCCATGTGTTTTCAAAGGCAATCATCTGTTCCATCACAATTGCTAGAGCATCATCAACGTTGACACATTCATTACCAATTCGTCCTGATACATTAAGACACCAGTGCTGTGTTCTGCAGGATTCATTGGATCAATGCATGTATCCAACTTCTGTTGAATATTCTGCCGATCAGCACTATCGGCTTTCACTCGAGCAGATGACTCGTCTGCATGTGTAATGTGTTATGACTATAATTCCTCCAGGTCCATGGCCATAGCGCATAAATGTGGTCTCAATTAACATATCCGACCAGATACCATTCTATAGCCCGGCATGATGGCGCTTCACATGCTCACCAGCAATAAATCTTTCTCGGACATGTGCAGGAAGATTTTCCATAGACCTTAAGTAATGCATACGATATCTTGCGTAATTAAGTGGAATGATCCCGTCCATAGCCCCACAACGTTAATCGGCGAGGATGCAGACCGTGTATACGGTGATAGTGGACAGCTGAATGTCATAAATGGGATTTTATGATGAATCATCTGCTAAGTGATATCAACAATTCAATCAAAGTGTTCGTTGTCTACAAAACTATGCTGTTTAACAAAAAAAATCATCACCTTTGAGTAAAACGTTATGGACTTGTGACCTTATCGTTGTGGCAGTGGCTATTTTTTGAGGCCATGTTGGAATTATGTGTATCATAATTAACTTACACTATGTCTGATGATCTTAAAGTGTCCCTTGGTTCCCGAAACCTTGGTAAAGACACCAAAAACATCAAAATTGAGTGGATAGTTACATAGTGATGATCATAAATAGGTTTGGGCGGCCATCTTGAAAAAGAAAACAATTTTAAGGAGGTCAGATTTCGGTAAACTTTTGATACGTCATAAAGTACTTGCTACCCTACCAGGATCAGTGAAAATACCTTTTGTAGCAATTTATGGGAGTCAACGTGTATATTGACCTGACTACATGGAATGACAACTATTTAGTAATACATTTTATTCAATAACATTTATTATGAAATAATATATATGATTTACAATAATATTTTAAAATAATTGAACAAGATTTGCAAAATCATTGGTATATAGCCAAAAATTAAAATAATATTGCACAAATATTGAAAAAGATTGTGTTTTTGCAAAACCATCTGTGGTTAAAAGCAAATAATAAATAAATGCAACATTTACAAATATTTCACATATATCTTAACCACAACAACAACAATGTTCTACACAATGTTCTACGAATTTCTAAAAAAACTTGCATAAACCGTAGTTTTAATGTTAAAATATTTGTTTACAATATTATTACATTGCTTTGTGAACAAGGTACATTTTAAAAAAACTTGTGCAAAACATTACTTTGTTAAGGTGAGTTTATCTTGAACTTCAATGCATACAGCACATGCATAAAGAGATAACTTTGTAACAATGAAATAAAAGTAAATATAAGTATGTTTGTATAAATTAAAAGAAGGTATTTGATGAACGTTCTAGAGACAAATAACATGTGTTGTTTATAAATTACCAGATTTATACCAATAAAATAATAATCAATCCAGAAAATATTAATCTGACACCGAACTTTATGTATAAATGCATTAAAGAAACGTTACAAAGAATAAATTAGTTTCCGTACCGAAACCATTTGAATAGATTGAAGCGTATCCCACCACTATATTGCTATGGTCATACTAAATTCGTCTAAAATGTACAGGAACAAAACCAAATGAAAATAAAGGAAACAAATTAGGTGTATAATTTTCGATAATGTAGTTCATAAAGGCCAGGAACTAGTATCACAAACGTACTTATGTCAATATTCCCACTCAACTTTAGTATTTAGTAATATAGTTTTTTCAACATTTTTGTGCTGAGTTTGATAATATCGCAATTACTCTAAGATTTTGGACACTTAAAAATATTTTTTTCGTGTCAAAATTTTTAGATACTTTTCAAAAATTACAGGCGTCCGAAAATTAAGAGACAAAAATTAATGTGTCCGAAAATTATAATTATATAAAAATAAATGCAATTAATCAATGTACAATAATTATCTTGTGATTAACTCTTTGTTTCTGCTTAAAGATAAATAAAACTTCACAGCTTTGCTAACTCTTGCATGAAATGATAAATAACAACAACGTAAAAACAGATAACATTCTGCTTCCTTAATGAGATGACACTGTTTCAAATGCTGTTGGGTGAATTCATTACTTTCCACCGGTATACATGGTTATTAACCCAATTACGCGAATGTAATAGTCGATTGCCCACAGGCATGAATCTGGAAGGTTTTATGACCTTAATCTCGTTGAAAAAATCAATGATCGAAGTGTCACAAGATAATTGAAAACAGGGCCAAAGTCTGTAGAAAAGTGCGGTAAAATAAAATGTCCGAAAATTTAGAGACATTCATTATTGAAGAAAACCCGTATGTCCGAAAAAAAAAATTTTTTGCTAAAAAGAAGGTGTCCGAAAACTTAGAGTAATTACAGTATCTTAAGTTAATATTCTCATTTGAGCAGGGACCTATACAACCTATACAGAGACCTATACTTGTTTGTATAGGGCCCTGATTTAAGTAAATCACATATGTGTCAGAATATGTTACAATTACAACCATTTATTTTGGGTTTTGGATTTGTATTGGAACTTAAACAACTCTTTGTTCTTCTGACTTGTGGCTTTTAGTGCACATGCTTCAGGCTTTTATTTCTGGAATAGTTTTCTTAGTTTTTTTTATAGAATAAGCTTAAACTATATTTTTTCATATATCAATAATTTTTGCAACAAAATCAAAATACATACAAGTTATTATGTAAAATGAACAACATAAATACATTTTTTTGTAAAATACCATCAACATTAGACAAATAATACAAATTAAGGAAATAAACAAAGAAAAACAAGCAAAAAAAAGAAATCAGGACAAGAACCTTAACTTAGTGCTTATTAAATTAACAAGAGCACCGCCTTGCAGGTGCAGACCGCTCATCTATTTTCTTTTTAAAGGTGAAGGGACTCTCATTTTCAATCACAAAAGAGGGAGGGGCGGAGTGAAGAGGGGTGTATAGTGTGGGGGTGTGGAATTTATTACATTATCTTCCAAAAATGCGGAAAAAAAAACGCAAAAAAAAAAAATCGGGGGGGGGGAGTGGGGGGGGGGATTTTTGGGTGCGATGGTTGGACGGTATTTCAAACATAACATATTAAAAATAAATATTTGTGTTTTTTAACCGTTTCAAAAAAAAAAAAATTGGGGGGGTGGGGTGGGGGGGATGTAAAGTGTGAGGGTGTGGTGGTAATTTGTGAGATGATCTTAAAAAAAAAAAAAAAATTTAGGGGGAAGGATTCGGGTGGGGGGAGAGGGGGGTGGGGGGGATTCTTGGGTGCGATGGTTGGACGGTATTTCAAACATAAAATAATAAAAATAAATATTTGTGTTTTTTAAAACCGTTTCAAAAAAAAATTTGGGGTGGGGTGGGGCGGGGGGGGGGGTATAGTGTGAGGGTGTGGTGGTCATTTGTGAGATGATATTAAAAAAAAAAAAAAATTAGGGGGGGGGGAGGGGGGGGAGGGGGGGGGAAGGGCACAGGGTATGGTTTGGGTGGAGTCTATTGTGGTATGTCAGGTAAGAGTAGTTTTGACAAAGTATCAATCAAATCTAATCATAAATAAACAAGTTATGGCAATTTTAGCAAAATTTAATAATTGGACCTTGAGAGTCAAGGTCATTCAAAGGTCAAGGTAAAATTCAACTTGCCAGGTACAGTAACCTCATGATAGCATGAAAGTATTTGAAGTTTGAAAGCAATAGCCTTGAGTCACTTAAGAAGTAAAGTGGATCGAAACACAAAATTTAACCATATATTCAAAGTTACTAAGTCAAAAAAGGGCCCTAATCCCGTAAAAATGACAACCAGAGTTATGCAACTTGTCCTTTTACTGTACCCTTATGATAGTTTGCGAGTGTTCCAAGTATGAAAGCAATATCTATGATACTTTAGGGGTAAAGTGGACCAAAACAAAACTTAACCAAATTTTCAATTTTCTATGTATAAAAAGGGCACATAATTCTGTCAAAATGCCAGTCAGAGTTACATTACTTTGCCTGCACAGTCCCCTTATGATAGTTAATAAGTGTTGCAAGTATGAAAGCAATAGCTTTGATACTGTAGGAATAAAGTGGACCTAAACACAAAACTTAACCAAATTTTCAATTTTCTAAGTATAAAAAGGGCACATAATTCTGTCAAAATGCACGCCAGAGTTATCTAACTTTGCCTGCCCAGTCCCCTTATGATAGTAAGTAAGTGTACCAAGTTTAAATGCCATAGCATAGATACTTTTTGAGAAAAGTGGACCTAAACGCAAAACTTAACCAAAATTTTCAATTTTCTAAGTATAAAAAGGGCACATAATTCTGTCAAAATGCACGCCAGAGTTATCTAACTTTGCCTGCCCAGTCCCCTCATGATAGTTAGTAAGTGTACCAAGTTTGAATGCAAAAGCATTGATACTTTCTGAGAAAAGTGGACCTAAACGCAAAACTTAACCGGACGCCAACGCCGACGCCAAGGTGATGACAATAGCTCATAATTTTTTTTCAAAAAATAGATGAGCTAAAAATGAAACATTGAGTAATATCAATAATATAGTCAAACCTCATTGTTTGGAAGTCGCCAGACAACCAAAATTACTTTGTAATAACAAATATTTTAATAGAATATTTCTGTATAATCCATTCAAATACAATTATATATTTGTTTTTGACCTCTAAACACAAGGTGATTCGGTCATGTACATATCTGTAAAAACAACATCTTTTTTTTATAATTGTTATCATTATTATTATAATTACCCCATATCATCAATATTGACTTATTCTTTAAATGTCATGAAGTTCAACTTGTAAACATATACATAAAAAATATTTTATCAAAATCTTTCCATCCAAACTTGTTTTAGCAAAAGCTTAACACGCTTAAATTAAGAACAACTATTGTTAGTGACAATTAAAAGTGAAGATAGGACTGGATAATGGGTTTAAAATAGCAGTAAATCGATAATGCAGACTTAGAATTGAAATAATAATTTCAAATTAAATTATGAAGGAAAAAGTCAGCACCAAAATAATAATTTGAAATAATAAAGAATTTGGTATAACAATGTTCTAAATAATGGCAATCACCAGTTAATAAAAATCATTATTTTATTTAATGTGTCATTTACCTATTATTTTAGTGGACTAATGATGTCATATTGTAAACAATAGAATCAATCTGACAGTAAAACAGTGAACTCGTTATTGGTAATTTTCAATGTAATCAATTTATTTTGAAACAGTGATTTATGTCTTTAAAATCACTAATATTTCCCATTAAACCACATAAAAGCATTTAAAAAATTACATTATATATATTGCAATAAATTTAACTACTTACTAATGACTTTTTTAAAATAATCAATGAAATGTATTTCATTACAACTCAAGTAAACATTTCAGTAAAGTTAAAAAATACACATGTATAGAAATATGTGATTTACGGGCATGACATACAAATTGTTAGTGCAATAGATAAATTGACAGTCAAAAACATGTAAGGCAAATTATTGAAAAGACATGATAGAATAGTGTTAAAATAATACTTTGTGAACATCATAAAACATTAAAAAGAAAATTCAAGAACATTTGAAACAGAATCCTTAAAAATAAAATTTGACTAGAAAATATAGCTGACTAGAGAAGAAATCAATGACCACATAGGGTAATAAATATAAATCCAGAAAACATATGCTGAAACTGCGTAAAATGCATAGGCAATAAGGAACCAGACCCGATCAAAGGGAACTTCACGTTGATTCATCATCGGCAGATTTCTTTTTTCTTGCAGAGACATGTCAGGAAACTCATGATGCAGGTAAAAATGCTCCAGGAGCGCTTCTTTCTCTGTGTATCGATCGTACAACCACTGTTGTTGAGCATCACACGTTACGGGAATGTCTGCTATGGGATACGCCCTGTAGTGTATGTGTATGTTTCTAGGCGACCACCAACCGATGCATATACCTGGCATGTCGAGAGCCTCCCCTTTAGGGTACCCGAGGGTCATGTCCACCACCCACTCTAGCTTCCTACTGGGCTCGTCTGTAGGACAAGAAATAAGGCATCCAGGTTAAATTGAAAATAATTTTCATAGAGATATATTGGTATTGATCTTATGTGGTTGACAGAACGTTTCTTATGACTGTCAGGATATAACTTATTCTCTCAAAAACAGAAGATTTTAGAAAATACTAGGATAAATAGAAATACAGGGCAAGTGGCAAAAGCCAATCCGTGGTTCACTAAATAAACTTATCTCCAACACTAGCATATATATGAGCTGCGCAGGCTAATCAGGGACGACACTTTCCTCCTTGACTGGATCTTGTTTTAAAACCACCTCCATATTGCAAACAATGTAATTGAAGTGGAATGTGTCCTCCCTGATATGCCTGTGCGAGCAGAACATGCTAAAATGGGACAACACTTTACGCACATGCATTTAGCCCAGAGCTAGGTTCATTTAGTGCCCTCTACATCTGCTTTGAACAAAATAATCGGTTATACAACCATTATAATGAAAAGTATCATCTTGTTTTATTAATACTATTTCTTTCATCGAATAACAACATAACAATGCAAGGAATGCGAAATTCCAACTAAAAGAGGACAATTTAATGCTACCAATCTGGTCTTCTAATCTAACACAAAAAGCAAAAAAGCAAAATGTTTCTACTGTATATTTCACATTTTAGGTGTTAAGTTTTAACATTTTACCTGCAGACTTCTGTGCTGGTCCTGAGAGTGTGTCTATGATTGTATTCATGGCTCCTATCCTTGGCAGGGCCACATTGTTCAGCACTGGGTGGCCATTCTTCTCTGCAAAACTGAAACATATAATATATAGTATATTATACCCAAAATATTATAAACACGCACAATGACATGTATAAGATTTTTGTTTGGTACTTTCAGAATAATTAGTATTTTTTATGATTTCTGCCTATTCAAATGTTGCTGATTTGTGAACGTGTTTTAACTACATGTACTAATTTTGTTAAATAAAATATCATTTCAATTTAAAGAAAATAGTTATTTCTAGTTCTAGTACAAAGGTTTGAAAAAGTAAAACAGCTTTGTCAACCTTTTCTGAACTTGGCTGAGGTATCATTCAAACAAATGTTCTAAGCAAATTTTATGATATTTTGGCAAACAATGTGACTTTTAGTGTACATTGTATTCACAAGGTTTGACCAAAGCCATTCTAGGAAAACAGCTATGTTTTTCAACGGACTAGAACATTTTTCTAACTCGGTTGGGGTATCATTTGAAAACATGTTCTAAGGAAGCTTCAACAAAATTTGGCCAAATATGACTTCTAGAGTGATAACATGTTTTCACAATAGCCATGTAAGGACAACTTGGAAGGCATGTTTTTCAACAGACTATAACCCCCTTCGAACTACGTTTTGTTATCTTAAGAACAAATGTTATAAGTATGTTTAATGAAGATTGGGCAAACATTTGACTTCTAGACTTTCAACACATTATAAGGAAACTGCCCCATCTCTAGCAGCCAATAGTATAAATATTGATAACTTTTATTCGCATGAAGATAACTGAATACCTTGGCTAAATCTTATCCAAAAGGTAACCAAAACGTGCACCTGCAGCCAATTGTATAAATATGGATAACTCTTATACAGCCAGATTAATTGTTGTTATCTTCAACATAATGAAGGTTATCTTTTGGATTAGCTACATGTAAAGTTAACCATATTTATACAATTGGCCCCTGTTGTTTATAATTCATTAACCAAACAAGAGATGTGTTTGTCAGAAACACAATGCCCATTATTGCGCCGCTTTGAAATAAAATTTCAATAAATCATTTGGCAGGTTTAGAAATTATCTGCCTTTTAAAGCTTATTACTTCCCTTGGATTGTATTTTTTGACTTTTGACCTTGAAGGAAGACCTTGACCTTTCACCACTCAAAATGTGCAGCTTTATGAGATACACATGCATGCCAAATATCAAGTTGCTATCTTCAATATTGCAAAAGTTATGGCCAATGTTAAAGTTTTCGGACGGACCCACAGACTGACGGACAGACAGACGGACTGACGGACAGTTCAACTGCTATATGCCACCCTACCAGGGGCATAAAAAGATATCCTCAAATTAAAGATCACCAAAAGTTATCTACTGGATAAGAGTTATCCAGGTTTATACAATTGGCTACAGGCCGCCAATTTTGTTGAAAAGACTGGAGCAATTTTAGAAAACAAAATGAGATCTTATTAAGGTAGAGCACCCGTAATGATTTCCCGCGATTTATTTTACGATCATAGCCGATCTTCAATGATCGGTTATTTCCGAGAGATGATTTTTTTTTCAAACTTCGAATTTTGATATATGTTTACCTAATTCCTTTATAATACAGTATTTTAACAGTAAATATTTACTTTGATCCAAATACCATCTGAAAAATACGATTTCGCGATTTCTTCAAAGATCGCAGAGCCTTTTTAACTGTTAACTTATTTATTTCTAATTTAGGCTTTAACTATTGTGAAGTTGTTGTGGCTGAATGTTTAAGGCGATAGACTATAAATCTTTTGGGATCTTCCCACGCAGGTTTGAATCCTGCCGACATCGCATACTTTTTGCTGCGCGTTTTATTTCTTTTCTAACGTATTTTTATTTAATATAGCATATAAGTTATGTTTATTGTTAAATATGTTGTAATTTTTATGCACATTCTTCAATTTTTAAAATTAAAACAACGTTATGGCTAAATTGGGTGATTTACTGCTGAAAATACAAACCATGCATGTTGCATTTTTATGTTTATTTCAAAAAGTAAACTTTAAATCTGTCTATTTCTTGAGATTTTTGCTGTATATAGTGTATCTATAAAAACTAAGTACAAAATATTACTAAAATGATACTATTTTGAATTTTATGACACTTTGTTTTTAACCAACCCTGATTTCTACTTGGCTGAAACCACTTACATTTAATGACGCTCTTCCATAGATAACACGTTATAAAAAATAAATGTCTATAAAAGAATACTTAGTTCATCTTTTTTAAACTTTAAACACCTTTACTGCATCTGTACACACCAACTGCATGCCCATATTTGGAAATCTGGATGAAGTATGGAACTTTCATATACCCCAGGGGTGCAAATAAACTGGACAAAAGCCGAGCGTGGGGTGGTTTTGACAAAAACAGTATATTTTTTTTAAAAGCATGGAAAAATCTGCATGTAGTTCAGTGAAACGATGCTGATTAAGAAAAAAATAAATAAGATTATATTTGGATAGGTGCCCATTACGGGTGCGCTACCTTAAGATCTCATCACATATCATGTTCTGAGCAAGATTCATTATGATTGAGCAAATAACGTGACATCTAGACTGTTCACAAGCTTTTTCTTTCAGTTGATCTAGGGACCTTTTTTATATCCCCAGTTTCAAACTTGCCGAGATAATATTGGGTCAAATGTTCTGACCATTTTTCATGAATATTTAGAAACAAATATGACCTCTATGGTGTTAATTACAAACACCAGACAAAAAGTGATCACCATAGCTCACCATGAACATGTTGTGCTCAGGTTAACTTATATCAGGAGCTGTTTTAAAGTCCATCAAAATTTCTACTAGAAATGGCGCGGCAGAGGCCGACGTGTATCCCCACGCCGCATGTTTGACCCACGGGCGCCCCAGGGTTGGTAATGGGGCCATGCATAGTTGAGATTGACCGTATTGTCATAAGAGAAGTTCAGTATCAATTAGAAGTGAATCGGTGTAGAAATGAAGAAATTATAGTAAAAGGCAATTTTGGGTGGGCGTGGCCTATGTTGGCGGGGCGCCCCAGGGTTAGTAATGGGGCCATGCATAGTTGAGATTAACCATATTGTCAAAAGAATGGTTCAGTATCAATTTGAAGTGAATCGGTGTAGAAATGAAGAAATTATAGTAAAAGGCAATTTTGGGTGGGCGTGGCCTATGTGGGCAGGGCGCCCCAGGGTTGGTAATGGGGCCATGCATAGTTGAGATTGACCGTATTGTCATAAGAGAGGTTGAGTATCAATTTGAAGACAATCGGTGTAGAAATGAAGAAATTATAGTAAAAGGCAATTTTAGGTGAGCGTGGCCTATGTAGGCATGGCCTATGATGGCGGGGCGCCCCAGGGTTGGTAATGGGGCCATGCATAGCTGAGATTGACCGTATTGTCATAAGAGAGGTTCAGTATCAATTTGAAGTGAATCGGTGTAGAAATGAAGAAATTATAGTAAAAGGCAATTTTGGGTGGGTGTGGTCTATGTGGGCGGGGCGCCCCAGGGTTGGTAATGGGGCCATGCATAGTTGAGATTGACTGTATTGTCATAAGAGAAGTTCAATATCAATTTGAAGTGAATCGGTGTAGAAATGAAGAAATTATAGTAAAGGCAATTTTGGGTGGGTGTGGTCTATGTGGGCGGGGCCCCAGGGTTGGTTATGGGGCCATGCATAGTTGAGATTGACCCTAATGGCATAAGAGAAGTTCAGTATCAATTTGAAGTGAATCCGTGTAGAAATGAAAAAATTATAGTAAATGGAATTTTTTGGTGGGTGTGGCCTATGTGGGCGGGCGCCCCAGGGTTGGGATTGGGGCCATGCATAGTTGAGATTGACCCTAATGTCATAACAAAAGTTCAGTATCAATTTGAAGTGAATCCGTGTAGAAATGACAAAATTATAGTAAATGGAAATTTTTGGTGGGTGTGGCCTATGTGGGCGGGGCGCCCCAGGGTTGGGAATGGGGCCATGCATGGTTGAGATTGACCGTATTGTCATAAGAGAGGTCCAGTATCAATTTGAAGTGAATCGGTGTAGAAATAAAGAAGTAAATGTAAAATAACCTAAAAAAATGAGTGATAATTTCTGACGCGGCCCCACCCCAACCGCTATAACTTTTGACCCAGGGGTCAGATCAAAATTCCAAATAGTGCAGGGTCGCACATATGCTCATAGCTACCATGTGTGTAAGTTTCAAGGTTCTAGTGCTTTTAGTGTAGGAGGAGATAGTGGCCAGGACGGACGGACAGACAGACAGACGGACGGACGGACGGCGGAGATAACCACAATATCCCCACCTTTTTTTAAAAAAGCGTGGGGATAATAATGAAAAGTGGAAAGCAGTTCTGTGAATAAAAGAATTTAGTTTAACCCTTTCCTCCATAAGAAGCGAAGTGAAAATGGCTTTTGCAAACAGCATAAAACCAGAACAGCCTGCCAGTAACTCTCAGTCTGTTCAGGTTTTATGCTGTTAGCTGCTCATCAGTATCTAAGGGTTGGAAATAAAGCCTTTAAAACTTGAATCTAGTAAGAAAGGCCTTTGATTAAATATAACTTTCTAAGGGACAATAAATGCGTAAAAATATGTAAAAACATATACGCTTGGCTCTGGGAAAACAGGGCCTAATGCACATGTGTAAAGTGTCGCCCCAGAAAAGCCTGTGCAGTAATCAGGGACAACACTTCCTGCCTTCATGGAATTTTACATCTAAAGGAAGTGTCTTCTTAATGAAAATCCAGGCTAGGTGGAAAGTGTCTACCCTGATTAGCCTGTGCAGCCTGTATAGGTTGATCTAAGGCAACACTTAATGCACATAGATTAAGCTCTGTTCACCCAGAGCAAAGCTTGTAAACATGTATAGATGTTTTAATTGTTACTTACGCCTGACTCCTTGGTCTTCGCTTGTAGAGAAAACCCCCTTCAGGAAAAAGTACAATCCAGCGCTTGTCTGTCGGCAAATACACGTCCAACAAATGTCGCTTGAGCAAATCAAGTTGGCTATCCCTGTATTCTTTTCCCTAAAATTAGTGTAAAAATATCATTAGAGGTCATTGAATAAAAAAAATCATATTTTTTTATAATTCTATGATAAAATACTTTCTTATATTCAGAGCTGATGCGTTTGTTAAGATGACTGTTAACATCCGATCATAATTAAGTATTTATATAAAGTTTTTTATATGGCCCTCTAAAATAAAGAGCACTCTCAGTCTCTGTATATTTAAGGGCAGTCCATATTACACTTTAATAACATCAAAGTCTTCCGAACATTTAAAGACTTTTATTGGTAACCTGTGCTTATTATATATCATATAAACTGCACATTAGGTAGAGAGATCACTAAAAATTCAAATCAGATGCTTTAAATGTCAGGACTCTAATTAATGTTAATGTTGTGTCAATAAAACAATGAATTAACAAACATTTGATTGTCTGCTAACTAGACGCACAATGAGAAACTAATTTTTACAGAGTAAAGAGTTTCTTCTAAAAGTTATTTTAATCCACAAGCCTAAAGCATTATGAAATCATACAATTGGATTGTGAGTTTGTAAGAGTTCGATAAATTGTAACATAGTTGTGTGATTCCAATAATATCTATGCCTAGATTGTATTCTAAGACTATTAAAAACTGGACATTCCAGTAAGAATTGGAACTCATCTTCCAGAACGTTACAGTGTTTACATTTTCTGTTATCATACGTAGTCTTTTCAGGCTTGTGCCATCAACATGTTCAACTTCGACATGTACATGGTTAGGAGTCATTGGATGCATGGACAGTGCATATACCAGTACATGAACTATTTTACCGAGGCTGTTCAAAAGCAAAGTGAAAATGGCTATATGCAACTTGTAAGTTGCAGGCTGTTCAGATTTTATGCTGTTTATTACTTGCCAGCAACTTAGGGTTTGAAATGGCCTTCAAAATGTGTACCTGAGTTGTAAAGAGCTAATTTAATACAAATTCTGATAGATTTAAGTAAAAATGTTCGTACAAAAGTTTACCAAACCTGCTGTATAAAGAAATCCCCATGCAGAAAGGCGACCCAGCCAAAGTTGGTGTAGATTAAAATGTAGTCCATTATCCACATGATCTGTCCAATCACATTCGACTTTGGCAGCAATGCAGACATCACGCACGGAATGTCGGCCGTGGACTGGTGGTTGACTAGTAACAGGACTCGCTTATCATGCAGGGTCGCAAGGTCGTCCCCTGACTCTATGACTGAGTAACAATAGTAAAGAACAACTGACGCAGAATGGTTAATGATATATTGGTTCAATAAGTTTGTCAGAATATATTTGAGCTACTCTCTTGGAATACAAGGTTTAACCCTTTGCATGCTGGGAAATTTGTCGTCTGCTAAAATGTCATCTGCAGAATTTCTAAATTTAGCATTTTCTTCAATTTTTTTCAAAGAATACTATCAGAATAGCAAACAGTTTGGATCCTGATAAGACGCCACGTTCTGTGGCGTCTCATCTGGATCCAAATTGTTTGCAAAGGTCTTCAAAATTCGGTTCCTGCACTGAAAGGGTTATGAGTCTTCCCAGGTTAGCTTGTGCAGTCAGCACAGGCTAATTAGGGGTAACACTTTCTTTTGAAGTGATATGTTTTGTTTAAAGGATGTCTCTTCTAAACAAAATCCAGTTTACATGGCAAATGTCGACCCTGATAAGCCTGTGTGTTCTGTACAGGCTAATCTGGGATTGTTTTCCCATAGTGCCACTCATTTGTTTGTTCTTTACGCTTCCCATATACCAGTTTATTCAAAACAACATAATGAGATTGTTATCAAATGTTCCTGACGCAAATTGGTTGTTTTTAAGTTAATTAAAAAACTTAGCTTCTGCAAAATATAATACAGTATAATCATTCAAAATGTACACATCTTTAATGCTGATATGATATAAACTGAAAGGAAAAGACCAACTTACTTTTATATCCCCCAGAATTCGTCCACATCACCACAAAACTTAAGATTGCCTTGAAAAGAATTCTCTCTATCTGCCAGTACAAACTAGGTTGCAGTTTCCTCAGTGGTGAAAGAAGAATAATCCAAACAGTAAAGGCAGGAATGGCCATGATATTGTTCACAATCATGTGCAGCACACGAAAAGTGTAATACAACAACTGTTTGAATCCTGCCATGACACCCTCAGTACCTGAAATTTAAAACACAATTTACTAACAAATCACATCTCTCAGAATAACAAATTTTTCCCGTAGCAAAATGAAGGTGTGTCAACTAAACAAGAGGGCCTGAAAGGCCCAAAGTCGCTCACCTGAGATTCAAAGGAACTGACCTGTTCTGTGCAGCCCAAGATGTCATAAGAACAAAATGTTCTTACCAACTTTCATGACTAGTGAACACCCTGGCAGCCATGTTTTTGAACAGACCAGAACCATTTTCATACACATCCAAGATATCATTTAAAATAATATTCTGACAAAGTTTCATGAAGATTCATGAAGATATATAAGGAAAAATGCCCAGCCCCCTGGTGGCCATATTTTCAAGCAACTGGAACCATTTTCGAACTTGTCCAAGATATCATTGGGACAAATCTTCTGACAATGTTTCATGATGATCGGACAATAATTATGGCTTCTAGAGTGTTAACAAGGTTTTACTATAGCTATATAAGGAAAAAAGCCACGCCCCCTTGGTGGCCATGTTTTTCCACCAACCGGAACCATTTTCACACTCATCCAAGATATCATTGGGACAAATCGTCTGACCAAGTTTCATGATGATCCCACAATGAATGTGGCCTCTAGAGTGTTAATAAGGTTTTACTCAAGCAATATATAGCCATATTAGGAAAAATGCCCTGCCCCCTGGTGGCCATGTTTTTACAACAACCGAAACCATTTTCATACTCATCCAAGATATCATTGAGACAAATTTTCTGACCAAGTTTCATGAAGATCGAAAAATAAATGTGGCCTCTAGAGTGTTAACAAGGTTTTACAATAGCCATATAAGGAAAAATGCCCCGCCCCCTGGCGGCCATGTTTTTCAACCAACCGGCATCATTTTTGAACTCCTCCAAGATATTATTGGGATGAATCTTCTGACCAAGTTTAATAAAGATCAAACAATAAATGTGGCCCCTATAGTGTTAACAAGATTTTACTATAGCCATATATAGCCATATAAGGAAAATTGCCCCGCCCCTTGGCAGCCATGTTTTTCAAGCAAACGCGATCATTTTTGAATTCATCCAAGATATCATTGAGACCAATCTTCTGAACAAATTTCATGTAGATTGGACAATAAATGTGGCCTCTAGAGTATAAACAAGGTTTTTACTAAAGCCATATATAGCCATATAAGGAAAAATGGCCCGCCCCCTGTTGGCCATGTTTTTAAAGCAACCGAAACTATTTTCAAACTCATCCAAGATATCATTGGGACAAATCTTCTGACCAAGTTTAATGAAGATCAAAAAATAAATGTGGCCTCTAGAGTGTTAACTAGAGCTGTAACAATTCGGTTCGATGCATCAAAAAACCGGTTCAATGCCGCCGATTCGATTTCGATACCAATACGGCCAATTTCTGTTCGATTCACTGCAATCCCGATTGATCCACATTTTAAACCTTACTTTCCAAATCTGTCGTCTTAACTTTCTTGTTATTTGTAATACGTATTGTGATTGGTCAATAGCCAATATGGCATCCAATGAATGAATGAATGAATAACATGCTGAGCATTACATCAGCCGGTAAAATGGCTTCTTCAACCACGCCGAAAGACACACCGTCATAATTAAAATCAAAAGTATGGGAACATTTCCGGTTTCGCGAAGATTCGGATGCAAAGGCAACTTGCAAAACGTGTTTTGTTGACGTAAGTTACCCATATGGTTTGTTTACTAAACTGTGTGCATTCTGTTAAGAAGTAAACTGGAAGTTGTTTATATACTTACATTTTTTTCTGTTAAACGCATGTAATACATTGTGCATTGTGTGTTATTTAAGAATAACTCAGCAGGATGTTTTGTTCAATAAATTTGTTACTTATAAAACAATGTTGCGTTTTAAAATTGTATTAAAAAAATTAAACACTTTAAATGTACAACATAATAAGTTAATAACAAATACCGAACATATATATGCTCTGGACAAACCAAACATGAAAGAGTTTGCAAAAAATAATCAAATCGGACCATTTGGTATCGAAATTGAATCGAATTGAATGATGGGTGAATCGTTACAGCTTTAGTGTTAACAAGGTTTTACTATAGCCATATAAGGAAAAATGCCCTGCCCCCTGGCGGCCATGTTTTTCAACCAACCGGCATCATTTTCAAACTTGTCCAAGATATTATTGGGATGAATCTTCTGACCAGGTTTCATGAAGATCGGACAATAAATGTGGCCTCTAGAGTGTTATTAGTTAATAATATTTTATGATAGCCATATATAGCAATAAAAGGAAAAATGCCCCGCCCCTTGGCAGCCATGTTTTTCAAGCAAACGTAACCATTTTCGAACTAATCCAAGATATTATTGAGACAAATCTTCTGACCAAATTTCATGAAGATTGGACAATAAATGTGACCTCTAGAGTGTTAACAAGGCAAATGTTGACGCTGCACGACGCACGACGGACAAAAGGCGATCACAAAAGCTCACCATGAGCACATTGTGCTCAGGTGAGCTAAAAATATACACTTTCATTCTCATAAAAAATAACAGATCTTCAAACATCCATTTGCAAATTTCCCAATTGCCAAGTTTAATTGAAATAAATCTAGTCTTGCTTATTCCATTGAGATTCTGAATCCACTTTCGATTTTTAAATCACTTAGCAATGCTGAGGGAAATCAAGCGAAGTAACTATGGTATCGGGATCTATATGAAAGGCTTGTTTGTATGCAAGTTTGTCACACTATACAAAATTTCCGTTAAAATACATTTGCAATTACCGAGTATTAAACTATTATCATAATATCATAGTCATCAACATAAAAATGTGATGATTGGGATATAGACACAATGCACCACATGCAGGGTTACCCCCAGGAAACTTGGAAGGGATGGCCAGCCTGTTGGGGATGGGTTTAGTCCACTCCACATGGTAAAAGAAAATGAAACATTTGATGGTCTTAATGGTCCTATTTGGGGTATGTATACTTAAAAGTGTTTGTACAATATTTGTTTAACTTAATTGAAAAAAAATACAAAGACTAGATTAGCATCATTTATCAGTCCCAAAATGAATAATTTCATTCTTACAAAAATAATAGATCTTCAATCATCCATATGCCAGGTTCTGCCTTTTGCAAACTCCCATTTCCAATCTTTCATGGAAATTAATCTTGCCTTACTCATTCCTTATGTGATTGTAAATCAAATTTCAACTTGTAATATCAAGAAATTAAAAAAACAAAAAACATTACTATGAATATTTGTACAAAAATACAATTCATCTTTAAACAGTTAAACCGCTAATTTTGACCAATTATTTTGGTTAACAATAAACATTCTGTTTTCACAGTTTCAAAAAAACGAATTTTAAAAGTAATAATTATTGCAGCTTATTTCTAATGCAAATTATCAACAAATCATGGAGGCCATACACATTTGATATAACACCAGCAATATCAAAGATAATCAGTCATCATCATAAGTATGGTGTTCAAAAACAATCATATCAAAGACTATTTTATAGCTAAAATGATTGGATCTAAATTTATTAAAATAATCCTACAGCGGCAATGCAAAATGTTGCTATTAAAGACAAAATATCAAATTCACAATGTGAAGCTTCATGAAGTTTTAGGCACATACAAAAACATCATTCACAAACAATTTTGGAAGTATCCTCAATATATCTACATTCAATATCAAAGAAGTGATCTACAGGAGATTGAACAAGAAAATGCTGTGGCAATCCAGGTCTACTAAAATTGCGCCATGCTTTGAAGATTTAATTTTGCAAAAACTAATTTAAATCATTTTATAAAGATGTAAACTTTAAAACCACTTTAATGCATGTTTTAATCACTTACCATTACCACATGAGCAACCCATAATATTAAAATGACATTCAAGAAAATTTAGAAGTTAACTTTATACAATTATGTTAGCACCTGTAATACATGTACATTCTCTTACAACCCATACATAAGCCTTTATGTAAAGCCTGATATACATGCAAATTCAGTTGCAAAACATAAATAATTGTATATTCATAACACTTAAAATGCATGTGCACATACAAGATGCTTCATATGTAAAATTGCCATTAAACCCTGAAAGGAGCTATAACAAGAATAAGTTATAAGAAATAAGAAATACCCGGTAACCTTTAAAACAGATCTCTTAAATGGCTATTTTATAGCTCATGTATGTAATAAAATGCCTATAAATAGCTAAACTGCATATACCAGTATATTAAAAACAAGTTTAGTCTGAAGAACAGATATTTTAAGACAGTATGCTGCAGTTTTAATTATCTTTGGTTAAACATTGAATTTATCATTTTTGCTGACCATTTTCGAACTTTACATGGGTGTCAATAGAACAAATAATTTTAGTTTCATGATTGGGCAAAAAATCTGACTTATAAATTGTTATAAAGGTATTTCATGTTGACGCACTGACCTATTTTTGACCCCACATTATACAGTAGAGAACAATGCAACTTGGCTGAAATATCATTTAAATGAAATTTAATATTCATTTTGTTGATCGTCGTCGTTGCTGACGTCGTTGGCATCGTCATAATCATAGTCATCAAAAAAAATTTAAACATTACACTTCATAGCTATCATGTCAAGAGTTGCAATTGTCAGGTCAAAAGATTGCTCTTAAGAAAAATTATAGGCTAAACTAAAACATACCATAGCAGCTTTATTTGTTAAGGATCTGAACAATTTTCTTACTCAGCTGAGTCATAATTTGAACAAATATTCTGAGACAGTTTCATGAAGATTATGACAAAAATGTAACTTGGGAGTGTTAACAAGATTTCAGTATAACAATACAAGGCAAACTTCCCTGCCCCCTGGTGGCCATATTTTTCAAAGGACATGAAACAATTTTAAACCAAGATATCATAAGCGCAAATGTGCTCATCAAGTTTCAATTCAACTTGACTAAAAGTGTGACTATTAGCTAGAGTGCTCATTAGGTAACAATATAGCAATATAAGGATATTAAACTTCCACGCCCCCTTATGGCAATATTGTTCAACTTACCGGAGTCATTTTCAAACTCTGAGATATCAAAAGAACATTTGACCCAGTTTTAAACTAAGCCAAGATTTCATTTGGACAAATGTTCTGACCAAGTTTCATAAGGATCGGACAATAAATGTGGTCAAAAGTCAAAAAGAGTGTCTAGGATATGCCGTGCTCCAGCTAGGCCTAAATAAATGGCGCCCCGCCCTGCCCCTCCGAACCTCCCCTCTGCCCTTCCTAGGGCCCCCTCCCCACCTGCCCTTAATTTATTTTTTTTTAATATGATTATTAATAAATCTCAAATTACATTGTAATTAATTTATTTCTCATTGTAGACATTATATTTAAATGGTTTAATAATAATGGGAATAATAGAATCTAATAATAATTAATAACATATAAACTAACATGCAACAGGAAGCATTCCAGAAACGCCAGCCCTTTGGACAAAATAATGCGAGTGGGAAGAGCCCTTTTGACAAAAAAGCCCCCACCCCACTGCCCTTTTCAAATCCTAGCTGAAACACTGATACATAATATCAAGTGTTTGTCCTGTAATGCAATACAATCACACAATAAAAAAGGCTTGTGTACTGTAAGGGATGATGACTGATTCTTACTGTGCAATATATACCACATAAATTGTCATTTTTCTTCGGCTTTGCTTCATTAGTTCATATCAATTTATTATTTGTTGATACTCCCTTATTTGATATCTGTCTCGTTTTTATTCGAATATCAGATAAAGCATATGCCTCTTGCACAGCCGAATGTTTTCTTTCATAACGTGTTGGTTTTAAGCGCCGTGATGTGGCAGACTTTTGCTAAAAATCAATAGAAAATCTTGAAAGAAAGAATTAAAGTGAAAGTGCCTTACTGAGTTACTAACTTACTCTTTAGGCTTAGGCCACAATACAATGTCAAAATGCCAGAACTGGTTCGAATTTTATACACTCTGCCTTTACATTGTCATCCATGAGTACCCATGCAGGTGATTGTGTCTTCGAATAAATGGTGTTGAATTATTTATTGCACACCACTCTGCATCAAAGGTTGATCTATGTATATGTATGTTGGGGAGGGTTGCGGATATGACTTCTGGTTTCTTGCGGCTAAACTAGCGTTGGGTTAAATTAGTTCGCATGCGCAAAAGAAGCGAAAATGGTATGTTAACAATAACTTAGTATAACTATCTTTAACTGTGTTTCTGTAATATTTACGATCTAAACCACAACGAATAATTAAAATATATACTTAAGTATATAACGGTTGCGTTTTGTGCATTGATCAAGTCGTTTTTGTAGAGAAAAACATAGCCGCACAATCAGCTGTGTCACACCAAAGACTGGGTGGGGAACCGAAATGCTCAAAACTAAAAACTGCTTACATTATTATATGTTACATATAATATTTGTTTTACAGAACAGCACATTTATTGTTAGTATTGATGACCAGTTAAAATTTGTGGTGAAAATATTAGAAATTAATGCTGTCAATTTGCAAATCCTACCTGATAATCAATGTGAAATATTAGTAAACAACAACAACTTATTTTACTTCTAAAAGATTTTTGCTAAATTTCATGTGAACAAAGAGCATAATAACTGGTAAAGAACTATGTAAAAGCAATGCAGAAAGATGTCCCAAACCACATAACTAAAAAAATGTAGCATAATTATGAAATCAAATATGACAATATTTGAATATTTTCATTATTGTTTTTTATTACTCAATGAACAACTCCATGTCATTTCAATGCTGTTTTATATACACCTCTGATTAATTTGTATGGATAACAGCAACAACACAAATTCCTTTTTTACTTGTAAGCAATGCTAATTTGAAAAATTATCTTATGAAACAGCGCTTCCGTTAGTGGACGTCTGGGCGTAAATTACGCTCGAAAACGGCAGTCGTACGTCCATTATTCAAATGTTGGAAGTCCCGTGGATGTCCGATTATCCGCATGAACGCTATTTTCTAATACACAACACGTACAAATGTCAACAGTAAATCGGGTTATTCAGACCGCTAACTCCGCCTAAGAGCTACTGTTATCAATGAATTTCTCAGCGAGTGTCCAATATTGATTTTTCCAGCTGTGAATCAAATTCTTCTTGGTAAGCGCATCAGCCAATCAGAGCTCAGGCAGCCATATACACGCCGACCCCACATGAAGCTGTATACAATAATAATAGCGACCTCTGCGCTACAAAGTTTTTATTCTTTCAGCAATCAAATTTTTAAATCCACACTTTCCCCGAGGAAGAATGACATGATGTTGTACATGAAGTCTAATTTTTGCATGATTTTCATCTGTACACGCAATACACGAGAAAGTTTTATTTGTTGGTAGAATTTGCTTAACTTTCCGTGAATAGTAAAATCTGGAAATGATTACGGATAACACGTTTAAATTAATAATTATACGCATTTGAAAATACGAAAATTCAATAATGTATTATGTTATATAAACAGCCATAACACATAATGCAATAAGTAGTTAAATAACGTGTTTTGAGATTGCCAAACTATGCATACATATTGGTCTACATGCATGAATGACCTGACAAGTTATATAGCAATTCGGAATGAAGTGTACTCGGTAAAATTGAAAGAAAGACGCGTTTTTATTCTCCGAAATTTGTTTTCACCTACGCAAACTTTTCTGAAAGGAGGGTACATGTAACATTTTAAATTCAGTCATTGATTTGTCGTCATTACTTAATATGGCCAGTGCTCTATGCTCTCAAATGATCAAATCGCGTCACATGATTAACGCATGTTCAATGGGAGTTCCCCCATCCCACAATTCAATTTGTATATGCACTTGCGTAAAATGGCGGACATTCGCAGACATCATGCTACCCCCTGAAAATTTTAAAATTGAGCACTTGATTTCCTGCATTTTGGGCCATTTTATGGCTATTTTAGTGGTCAACCAGGCACTTAAATTTGAGCATTTGTGTGTGCATTTTATGAATTTTAGCTTTTTTAATTAACAAAAGATAAATGGAAAAAGCTCTTTATTACTTTTGTAAAATTTTAACTCAACATGTGATGAACAGAACATCAAAATATTTTACTGCTTTTTTACCGATTCCAATATGCGCCTTTTCATTGTTGTTGTTGTAATAGGTAAAGGGAGATAATGAAGCGACGTCTTTGCTTAATAGCAAATAGGAGCCAAATTACCGAAAAGACACGCACATTTCGAAAAGTCAATTGCCGATTTTCCAAATCTGAGCGATTTTTCAACCGGCCAAAATCTGATTTCAAACGTCAGATAATTGGCCGGCGGCCGGCTCTTATTGAGAACCCTGCTGGATTATCAGGTGATGGATTGAGTTGGAACATGTTCGTATATTAAAACTCTGAAATGAAAGTGGGACTTCAAAATGTATGTCTGGGACGTCCAAAATTTTAGGCTTGGAAATCAAGACCAGGGATCATCCTAGAGGGCGACGTAGGCGACTTTGTCGCCTTACGATGCTTGGTATCGCTTTCTGATTACATCAAAGCGAAAACAAAATCGCCGACATTTTCTTATATTTTCTCCTTTGATAATCTGCCGCACGTGTGCGCAATGCCGTCACTAAAACTGCCATTGTTTGCTGTGTGCAATTATCGGTTATCTGATCTACCGATAGCGAGAGGATTTGCTACGCATCACTGACCGCTGATGAAAGTCGCCTTGGTTTATTCCAGTTGAGGCATTGTGTACACGCCGGTCTTACCGACAATAGTGTAATTGACGTAACCATCTATGTATAGAATGCCAGGCTCCCGACCTAGTTTTCAGTTTTTCAATCGGCTCTTGTTATTTGTCAAGGCTGCCGGGAACCAATACAGCCATTGTTCACATGATGGTCATTTATTGTTATGCTTGACGATTTGTACAACTTAAAACAGTCCGAAACTCACTGCTAAATTTCAGTCATAATATATTTGAGTACTGAGCTTAACAAATATCACAAACAGAGAAACAGACTTACACATTAAAAGTTTAATCCAAAAACGCAGTCACGCACGTGGAAACATTCCATTAAAAGTCAATGACGCCATTTAAACATAAAAATTACTGGCACACGACACTCAGTTGGGAGAATTACAATTTGGGGTATTTCAGAATGTACGGGTGTTACATCAATTTATGTATTTATAATCGAATAAAACACAACAAATCTTGAAATAATTTAGCTATGGCCGGCATAGAACATAAACATGTATTGTTGAAGAATCTCCCACGAAATGTTCGGGAGGTTTTTAAGAGTACAAGTTACTCTCTGTCGTTAGTCAAATTGCAAATTGAGACTGCTGCATAATGCGGAATTAATTGGGATAAATTGCCAATTTAAATTCAGTTAAAGTGCATATGCGATAAAAATCAAATAGAAATAACCAAATGCTAAACAATGACTTATTGTGCGCAAAGGGTGTAAAATATAGCATTACAAATATATACTATTTGTATTGTTATGCGTTTATTTTATCGCCATGAGACATTGTCCGGTCTTTTAATTATTGATTTCTGATTGGTACTGACATGAGCAGTAACTGATGAAACCTCTTCGGTACTGTCCGAAACCCGTACAATCTATGGATGTTGCTAATGTCCGTAATCTTGCTATTTTAAACTATCAATTAGCAAAGTAAAGCACTGCAATATTGTATTTTAAAGCAATATGTCAACCAAATAATATATTGATTGCATATTTGCTAGGTTACAGGTTACTGGTTTTAATTTTCTGCCGTCAAACGATATGCATGTGCAGAAGACGTACATCAAACTTTTTCGGACAGTTGTTTTCGGATACGAATGGTTCGTCCATTTTAATTTTTTTTTTACGTCCTTTATAACATTTTTATAGAATGACGAATAAACATGCAATGTTACGGATGGTCTGGTTGACAATATTTCGCAATGTACTAACCAGAAATTGCACCTAGAAAGACTAAAAAAAGAACAATATGCTAGGGCTCTGCCCTATATTCCCTTTATCCTACATCCTCAGGCTCTTTGCTTAAGTAGTAATTACATATGAATGAATATGTGTATTTTGGCCAAATTAAACACACATTTTACAGTTTTTAAGAGCTTTAACATCATGGCAGTTTAAAATAAAATGTTTAGTTTTAGTTAGTGTTTCAGCATATTTTATTTCAGATATATGTATGGTTATTAATTGTGAAACATTAATATTAAAGTACCTTTACGCGTGTGATAAAAGGTCCGCTCAGTTCTCCCCAATACCATTGGAAGGAGAAGTCACTTCTCCCTAAAATTTTGGGTTAGGATGATCCCTGCAAGACTTCCAACTTTTAAAAGCTAACGGAAGCGCTGATGAAATATATTGTGGTGCAGATTCTTCCATGTAAAGCAAAATTTGCGAAATGCGAATCATGTTGGTTCTTCTTCAATGCTTTGAGCTGGAATGAGTACATTTGCACAGTGACCAGGATTTTAACATTTAACTCCATTGTTTTTTTATAACTCAATAAACAACTCCTTGTCATTTTAATGCTGTTTTATATACACCTCTGATTAATTTGTATGCATAACAACAACAACAAAAATTTCTTTTTGACTTGTAAGCAATGCTAATTTGAAATAATTTTCTTATGAAATATATTGTGGTGCAGATTATTCCATGTAAAGCAAAATTTGTGAAATGCCAATCCCGTTGGTTCTTCTTCAATGCTTTGAGCTGGAATGAGTACATTCAGGGGTTTTTATCTGATTTTGGGGAAAGGGCCTGGCCTTTTTGGAGGGGAAAAAAATCGCGCAAAACGTTGAATTTTGGGGGAAAAAATCTGCGAAAAGCCGGATTTTGGGGAAAATAAGGAAAGTCTAAAATAATCAATTTAACATATTTTACTGTTTTTAAAACAAATTCAAGGCAACAGATAATTTAATTATGCAATATTTTTCTAGTTTCTACAGTGGATCAGGTTAACTTATATATAAAAAGGTAAAAAAAAAAAAAAAAAAAAAAAAAAATTTTTTCTTTTTGTAGGGGAAAATGAAATCTAGGGGAAAATTTACCAGCTGAGGGGAAAAAAATCCGAGGGGAAAGGGCCGATTTTCGGCGGGTCCCAAAGAAGGAAAAAAAAACATGACATTCGTACAATGACCAGGGTTTTATCATTTAACTTCATTTGGCATCATAACGTTTCGAACCCACAACTGGTGTATGACTGGCAGTTTCTGTCAACTTGCTGGTGCAGAAAATGCCGGTCTGGGCCACTGGCAGATTTGATGTACTTTCCAGAGGACTGAGTAAAGCAAGCCCAAAACAAAATATTGCCTGCTAAAATTGTATTAGGAAATAAAAAAAATACCTAGGAAATCGGTCCATCATAACCATCATAAAGAAATTATTTTTTAAGCATAACAATCTTTAACGTTCGGAATTATATACACGGAAAGAAGATGCATTTTAAAGTTATTTTTAAAATGTTGGTTTAATTTTTGTTTCTTGTATTCCAGGGACAGCAACAGTCTGGTGGAACAGGTGGGGGAGGAGAGAAGAAAGATGATAAGGTAAATGTACTGTAAACTATGGGTACTATGGTTTAATTAGATTACAACTTTAATACCTCCCATCAAATTTGATTTATAGCCAATAAGAAAAAGCTCAACAATCTTAAAAACACAATTTTGGTCCAATCATAATAAAACTTGCCCAGAATGTTTGTTATTATGATATCTTGCCCAGATTTAAAATGGTTTCAATCTGTTGTAAAACATGGCTGCCAAAGGGTGGGCAGGTTCTCTTACATGATCATTGATGATGGCATATTTAAACTTTTTTAAAACTCTAGAAGTCACATTTTTATTCAAGTCCTCATTAAACTTGGTCAGAACATTTGTTGTAATGATAGCTTGGTCCAGTTTTCAAAATCGTTCTTGTTCTTTGAAAAACATGAAAGTTTGGGTCGGGGCAGTTTTCCTTATATTGCTTTAGTGATTGTGAAACCTTGTTAGCACTCTAGAAGTCACATATGTTGTCCAATCCTCATGAAACTTGCTCAGACCTTTTTTTATTATATCTTGGTCCAGTTTTGAACATGTTCTAGTCTGTTAAAAAACATGGCTGTCAGGGGCAGGGCAGATTGTCTGATATATTGTTTAGCCTTGTTAAAAATCACAAATTCGGTCTAATCATTTTAACATATCCTCAAAACATGTTCCCAATCATAACTCAACTAAGTTTAAAACTTGGTTATGTTACAAGGGGTCATAAACTAGGTCACTATGTCAAATTAAAAAAAAAATTGTGAACACTCTAGATCACATGTATTGCCAAGTGCCAGCAAAATTTTGTCAGATCACTTATCCTAATTACATCTCTTTTAAGTTCTTGGTGACTAAGGCTAGGTCACTTGGTTGAATGAAAACAAAAAGCTTTTGAATACTCTTGAGGCCACATTTGTTGCAAAATATGAATGAAACTTGGATTGAACATTTGATGTGTTGTCCTCATAGTGAAATATGATTCCAGTCCATGAAAATATACAAAGCTATGATGAGGTTGGGCAGTTTTCTTTATCTGTTTATGTATAAATCATTTTTACACTCTAGAAGTAGCACGTGTGATCCACTTATTATGAAACTTGTAGAGAACATTAAAAATATTTGGTTGTTATGGTATCTGGACTGAGTCAAACATGATTTTTAGCTCGGCTGTTTTCGGAGCTGCAGTTTTCGGAGAAACCCGAGGTATAGGCATAGCCAGCTTGTCGTGTCGTGTCCGCCGTCCGCGTCGTGCTAAAACCTTAACATTTTGTCAAGGTTTTGAACATTGGCTCTAAAATCAAAGTGTTTCAACCTACAACTTTGAAACTTCATATGTAGACGCACCTTGATGAGTTCTACATGCCACACCCATTTTTGGGTCACTAGGTCAAAGGTCAAGGTCACTGTGACCTCTAAAAAAATAAAATCTGTCAAGCCTTCATTTATTCAAAAATGCACCTGCAGCCGAGTGTGGCACTTGTTATGGGGTGCTCTTGTTTTATTAAACATGGCGATGATATGTTAGGACAGTTGTATGTGAAATTCAGTGAACAATACATTCTCAGAATAGTTAAGTTCCCGGGAGGCCCTGGTGAGCTCCTTGCATTCTCAATACTATGCATCCCCGCAAAGGATTATGCTTTGAAACAATTGTTTATAACGATTTAAGTATGTGAAATTCGCAACACGCTAGTGTAAAAATATTATAGCTGGACCATGTGAACATGTAACTGCATGTGTAGTTGTAAACACTATTAGGTTTGTTCAATTTTTTCAAGGAGAAGAAGAAAAAATATGAGCCACCCATACCCACACGTGTTGGCAAGAAAAAAAAGAAGATGAAGGGGCCCGATGCAGCCAGCAAACTTCCACAAGGTAGTATTATTAGCCAGGGAAAAAAACTAGAACAGCATTGCAGGGTGTTGAGGCTGCATCTTTGGATCCCCCTCTGCCTCTATACTAGGGTGCTAAAACAATAAAGTGTAAAATGTTGAAATGTGTGTATATTCATGTATCTTACTTATGGTATTTCCATAGCAGTTGTAAATATTTTTTAAGTTTATTAAGTAAATTTTTTTGAAATGTCACCAGTCTGGTCTAGATTTCAACTCTGTCGGTTTTTTAGAAGCACCCTGTACCTTTGTGATTCTAAAAGATCACTCATAAACAAATTCTTGCTTATTCCTTGAGAACAAGCATACTTGATACATTAGCCTACATGTTACACACCACTCTACATTAATACACCATCCTACATATGACACACCAGCCTAAATTTTACATATACCATACTAAAAATGGCCTTTTGACTAACATTGGGGCATATGTTTTGTTGTTGTTTTCCTAACAAATGCTTCAAAATTTAGAATAAAAGTTTTTTCAATTATATTCTATTTACTAAGAGTCCAACTTATACAGCTCGATTGGAGAGAAACTAAACGTTGATTTATAAAAAAAAAAACTTCAATTGGGAATATTTAGATCTTTTTGGGGAAAAATATGTTCTACATGTATTTTCCATTGGGAATTGGGGCATATAATAATTAAATAAAATTTTATAAATGGAATGGCATAATACGGTTATGCATTAAGCACATTTTACCCTGAACGATGCTTGATTGGTTATGAGTTCTTGATTGTTCTCAGTCACACCACACACAAGATGTCGACTGAAGTTACTGAAGCTGGAGCGCATCAAAGACTATTTGCTGATGGAGGAAGAGTTCATCAGAAATCAGGAGAGGCTCAAACCCCAGGAAGAGAAACAAGAGGTTAGGTTATTGATCATTTATGTTTAACCCTTTACCACTTAGATACGTATTTTTATGCATTTGTAGTCCCTTAGAAAGTAATATTTAATTAAAGACCTTTCTTACAAGATTCAAATTGTAAGGGCTTCATCTACAAACCTTAGGTACTGGTGAGCAGCAAACAGCATAAAACCTGAACAGACTGCAAGTTACTCGCAGGCTGTTCTAGTTTTATGCTGTTTGCAAAGACCATTTTCACTTTGCTTCTTTTGGGGGAAAGGGTTAATATGAACCACAACAAACAATGTTTGAAAGGAGAAAAATTAGTGATTACTCTGTCCATCAGTTTTTGGTTGGTTGTTCAGTCTGTGCAATATCTTGTAAGCTTGTGGAGCAAACTAAATCCACATTTCTCAAAATATTCAAATTATAAATGTATTCACTATACAGGGGGTTTTCAGCACTGTCTGCGCCTCCGGAAAACCGAGGCATTCCCAAAGCAAACGGACCCGATCCCAAACCGAAATCATAAAAAAATTCCCAATTTCAAAAAAAAGAACATTTTTTTTTTTTTTTAAAGAAGTATCTTATGACTTTTGATTATAGATTATCTATGTTCCAACTCGTCCAGCTGATGTGTATCATAACGAGCACTGCTGTGCTTTAGCGAGGATTCAGCACCATAAACCTGTTGTGCTCCACATTACGCAGCACATTCACACAAACCAAACTTATACTTATCTGATGCTTACCTGCATTGAAGGTCTAGACCTGAATCAGAGGTTTTTCAGCACTGTCTGCGCCTCGGGACAACGAAGGCACTCCCAGAGCAAACAAACCCGATCCCAAACCGAAATTAAAAAAAAAAAAATTTTTTTTTTTAAGAATGAAGTGTCTTATAACTTGTGTGACTAACCAGTGTTTGTTTTGGTCAAAAATATTTGCTATAAGGTTTTGACTGTTCAGTTCTTATCACAGAGTGTAACTGTAACTGAAAAACAAAACTGCAGTAATTGAATTAACGTTGAACATGCCCAATATTGCATCTGTTTACATAAAGAAGACAAAATAACCAAATAAAAACAAATTTATTTGTTAAACCACTGAATTATTTAAGCATGATTTATTCACAATTTTTTCCCAAATGAGCCGTTTCATCGAAGCAAAAATTCCCAAAATGACCAATTTTGTCGATAAAAAATTCCCATTTTGGTCAGACTACTTTACCAAAATAGGCAGAAAAAAACCTGTGAATAAAAACACATTGGAGGAGCTGTGTGATGCTTTCAAAAACATAAAGCAGAAAAAAATTATGCTATAACTTGTGTGACTAAACAGTGTTTGTTTTGGTCAAAAATATATGCTATAAGTTTTTGACTGTACAGTTCTTATCTCAGAGTGTAACTGTAACTGAAAAACAAAATTGCAGTACTTGAATAAACGTTGAACATGTCCAATATTTATATAAGGAAGACAAAATAACAAATAATAACAAATTTATTTGTTAAACCACTGACTTATTTAAGAATGATAAATTCACAATGTTTTCCCAAAATGAGCCGTTTCATCAAAGCAAAAATACCCGAAATTGACAATTTTGTCGATAAAAAATTCCCAATTTGGTCAGACTCCTTTTCCCAAAATAGGCAGAAACAAGGGCTGTTTGTAAAACATGCATGCCCCCCATATGGGCTATCAGTTGTAGTTACAGCCATTTTGTAAATATGTTTTTTGTCACTGAAAATCAATAGAGGTCATCTGCGAGTCATGATCAATGTACCTATGAAGTTTCATGATCCTAGCCATAAGCTTTCTTGAGTTATCATCGGGATATCATTTTACTATTTCGGGTCACTGTGACCTTGACCTTTGACCTAGTGACCTCAAATCAATAGGGGTCATCTGCCAGTCATGATCAATGTACCTATCAAGTTTCATGATCCTAGGCATAAGCGTTCTTGAGTTATCATCCGGAAACCATTTTACTATTTCGGGTTACCTTGACTTTTGACCGAGTGACCTCAAAATCAATAGGGGTCATCTGCGAGTCATGATCAATCTACCTATCAAGTTTCATGATCCTAGGCATAAGCATTTTTGATTTATAATCCGGTAACCATTTTACTATTTCGGGTCACCGTGACCTTGACCTTTGACCTAGTGACCTGAAAATCAATAGGGGTCATCTGCGAGTCATGGTCAATCTACCTATCAAGTTTCATGATCCTAGGCATAAGCGTTCTTGAGTTATCATCCGGAAACCATTTTACTATTTTGGGTCACCTTGACCTTTGACCTAGTGACCTGAAAATCAATAGGGGTCATCTGCTAGTCATGATCAATCTACCTATAAAGTTTCATGATCCTAGGCATAAGCGTTCTTGAGTTATCATCCGGAAACCATTTTACTATTTCGGGTCACAGTGACCTTGACCTTTGACCCAGTGACCTCAAAATCAATAGGGGTCATCTGCGAGTCATGATCAATCTACCTATCAAGTTTCATGATCCTAGGCCTAAGCGCTATTGAATTATCATCTGGAAACCATTATACTATTTCGGGTCACAGTGACCTTGACCTTTGACCTAGTGACCTCAAAATCAATAGGGGTCATCTGCGAGTCATGATAAATGTACCTATGAAGTTTCATGATCCTAGGCCTAAGCATTCTTGAGTTATCATCCGGAAACCACCTGGTGGACGGACTGACTGACCGACCGACAGACATGTGCAAAGCAATATACCCCCTCTTCTTCCAAGGGGGGCATAAAAACCCTGCTAAATTGTTGCATTTTTGGGGTTGTCTTAAGTGAACGCCATTTGGTTTGTACACCAGGATCTCTGTTGTGAGTTTGTTTCAAACTATGAAATATATTAGCTTTATATATCTTTGTTTTAAAAAGTTATGCGTAAACATGATATCAATAGATTATGATTGTTTTGTTTGTTAATGCTCTTTTTCCTGTTAATTGATCTTTTAAACCTTTTTCAGAAATGTAAAATTCCAGCAAGAATGTATATATTTGTTACGATTCATGTTTGAAGCACTTTTATGAAATTTTAAATAACAAATCATTTTACGATATGATATCAAAATATCCATAGACTTGTTTTATGCCAGTTTCTATCTATCCCTTACAGGAAGAGAGATCCAAGGTGGATGAGTTGCGCGGTTCCCCAATGTCAGTAGGCACGCTGGAGGAAATAATTGACGACAACCACGCGATCGTGTCCACTTCTGTAGGCAGTGAGCACTATGTGTCCATCCTGTCCTTTGTGGACAAGGACCAGCTGGAACCTGGCTGCTCAGTGCTTCTCAATCATAAGGTTTGTGGAGATCACTGTTGTGTTGGATGAGGACTGTTGTATGCCAAAGTAGCCAATGGCTACACAACGGCAATTGTGGCTTAACCTTTTACCACTTAGATACATATTTTCACGCATTTGTAGTCCCTTAGAAAGTTATATTTAATTGAAGACCTTTCTTACTAGATTCTAGTTTTTAAAGCTTCATTTCCGACCCTTTGATACTGATGAGCAGCAAACAGCATGAAACCTGAACAGACTGCGAGTTACTCGCAGGCTGTTCTAGTTTTATGCTGTTTGCACAAAGGCATTTTCACTTTGCTTTTAAGTGGGAAAGGGTTATGTATAATGTGACCAGCTATACATTTTAGCTCACCTGAGAATGAAGTCTTTATGGTGAGCTGTTTTGATCACTATATGATCAACATATATCCGCCTTCGTCATGTTAGGGGTGTCTAATCTTGATGAAACCTTGTCAGAATGTTGACAATATCTAGGCTGAGTTCGAATCTGGGTCACATGCATCCAAAAACTAGGTAACCAGGTCAAATCTTTGATAAACTTTGTTACCATTCTATAGGCCACATTTATGACTGAATCTTTATGAAATGTTGTCAGAATGTTTATCTTTACAATATGAAGGCCATGTTTGAACCTGGATCAAGTGTTGTCAAAAACTAGATCACCTGGTCAAGTCTTCAGCATCTGTCAATTAACACCCTTTAGCCCTTAAGGGCCCATCATGGTCATCTTTTTTATTTGACCTCATTAAACCAACCGAATGGGAGGAATTTCCATGTTCTTGAATAAATATGGCCTACCGGTAAGAATATTTGGAGCCATGTGGCAGCTCTTTTAGTTTCCTACATTTCATTCTGATAAAACAAGAACCTCTACCTTGTTTTGATTATAGTCTTCTACCTAAACAGTTGTGTTATGTCTTATTTGTTACTTGTTCACAATCCTGTGGCAAATCAAACATACAGCTTACAAAAAATGGATACTGGTCATTACTTGATAATTTTGGGGTTTATTTACAAACCACATAGTTATGGCAATTTTTCCTTTACTGTACATTTTAACAGGTTTTGTCAAGGGTCAAGCAGTCTTTCACAGATACCACTTACCTTAGAACGGAATCATTCTCAAACACTGTCCATTGTTTATTTGTTATGAACATAGGAGCACAGAAGGAGGACACAACTTTTTATGTCTATGCTTTATCTGAAGAAATTGTAAGCAGTGATTTTCACATCATTTATTGCATACTAAGTAACCAGATACAGAATAAGAATATCATTTAAAAATATATTTAAGTGTAACATATAAATGAGCCTCTGATAAAACAGGGCTGTCTGCATGTGTTTAAGAGGCTAATTAAGAACGACACTTTCGGCCTTAACCCTTTCAGTGCGGGAACCGAATTTTGAAGGCCTTTGCAAACAGTTTGGATCCAGATGAGACGCGTCTCATCAGGATCCAAACTGTTTGCTATTCTGATAGTATTCTTTGAAAAAAATCAAAGAAAATGCTAATTTACAAATTCAGCAGACGACATTTTAGCAGACGACAAATTTCCATGCATGCAAAGGGTTAAATGGATTTTCGCTAAGGAGAGACCTCCTTTAAACGAAGTGTACTACTTAAGGGGATAGTGTTGTCCCTGAGTAGCCTGCGCAATGCACAGGCCTATCTGGGAGGACACTTAACGCATATGCATTCAACATTTCTCCAGGTTCATGCCGTAGTTGGAGTGCTGGGGGACGACACAGACCCCATGGTGACTGTGATGAAGCTGGAGAAGGCACCGCAGGAGACCTACGCTGACATCGGCGGCCTTGATGCACAGATCCAGGAAATCAAGGTACTTGACCCTTTACCACCTAGATATGCATTCTGACGAGTTTAATGTCCTGTAGGAAAATACATTAAATTCAAGGCCTTTCTTAATAAATTCAAGTTTTAAATGCTTCATTTTCAACCCTAAGATTCTGATGAGCAGCAAATTGCATAAAACCTGAACAGGCTGCGAGTTACCTTGACTAGGCAAAGTTGCTTTAAATTAGTGGAAATAGTTTTGGCCTAGAAATCCGAAGATCCATGGTTTGATCCATCTCTTAGAGTTTTCAAGACCAATTACTGGTTCTACCCAAGGAATGGGCTCTAGTGTCTTAATAAGCCTGAACCTTTTAAAATAATGAAATAACTATATTTTACAAGAATAGTTGTATGCCTAACAAAAGAGGAATATTGAGTGGGTTTTTTTACATACAAATATTCCAATTATGAATTATTATCCAAATACTAACTTAATGTACGGATATTCAGATATCCAAATATTTATTGACTTCACAATCTTTACACAGCTGTGTAACTAAATGGTATATGTGTTGTAAAATAACACCAAGCATCAATTTAGGAATACAGAGTCTATCTGTGCGAGTTAACTAGACTTAACCTTTTTGTCTGGCAACTAATCCAGCAACTAAATACTACTAATTGTCACAAACGTCTCATTTTCAGGAGTCTGTGGAGTTACCACTGACCCATCCAGAGTACTATGAAGAGATGGGCATCAAGCCTCCTAAAGGTGTTATACTGTATGGAGCGCCAGGCACAGGTACTGGTATAGGCAAAGTGGGACTTGGACGGAAACTATTCTTTACAAAGCCTTGTTCAGGGACAAAATTTTACTTAATGCATGTACGTTAAGAGTCTACCCAGAGCGGACTGTGCAGTCCGCACAAGCTAATCTGGGATGACACTTTCCATCTAAATTGGATTTTCACTAAGAAGAGACTTCCTTTGAAAGAAAAACGCCTTAAAAGCTGAAAGTGTCGTTCCTGATAAGCTTATGCTACATTTATGGAACTTATACTTAAATAAAATGGAGTGTGTAAAACGCAGTGAATTGAAAATTATTTATGCAATTTGTACTAATGTATACACAATATTTTAATTGGAGAAATAATAATCAAGAAAGTGTTATTTCATGCACTAAATTTTTTGCATTAAATAGTTATTGTTTGCATCTGTTTTTCAGGTAAAACGTTATTAGCGAAGGCTGTCGCCAACCAGACAAGTGCTACCTTTTTAAGAGTGGTGGGCTCGGAACTTATACAAAAATATCTGGTAAATAAGCGGACCGGATAACAACATTTAAAAAATAATTTAATATGGAGCTTTGATCAGAATTATTTGAAAGCAACATTTCAGTACATTTTAGAGACAGTTGTGTTAACATTATAAAAAATAATGTGCACTGTTCTTGAACAGGTTTGAAGATGCAGGATGCTGTTATAAATACAAAATATTTAACATGCCTGCTTCTGAATTTCTGATTAGACATCTCCAAAAACTACATTACAATGTTCTGATATGCCTTAAAATGTACAAGATCATCAATGATTTACCGTACATGTATTGATGTCATTTTGATATACAGGGTGACGGTCCAAAGCTTGTACGAGAATTATTTCGTGTAGCTGAAGAGCATGCTCCCTCAATAGTGTTCATTGATGAAATTGACGCAATTGGAACTAAAAGGTAAACAGCGATTATTCAATGACTGAAGAGTTCCCCTAGATTGTTTTGATTTCATTGGTTGTGTGATTATGAATTTCACAATCCTGCAGTGCAGGTTTGATATGCTGTCACACAATCATCAAGTGTGATATAACATACCTGAACAAAAAATCATGTACCGGTAATATTCAATTTATTATAAACCTCATTCATTTGGGGGGGAAAATCACATCTTTTCTGGGTCCCCTCCTTTTGAGAAAAAATACAAAGTTGCAAAGTGTTCAAAATTGTGAACAAATGATTCGCCAACTGTTTAAAATTGTATCACAAAAACAATTTAATTGTGAACATTTGAGTAGCAAATTTGTTTAAATTGTTAACATTTGATTTGCAAATTTCTCAAATTTGTGAAAAACGGCTATTTTCTATGGAGGTAAAAAAGCCCTGTTACAAAAAACATGAGTACATCTTATGGCATATTGTTTATGGTGTTAAGGTATGATTCCAATTCGGGAGGTGAGCGTGAAATCCAGAGGACCATGTTGGAGCTTCTCAATCAGCTTGATGGCTTCGACTCGCGTGGTGATGTCAAGGTAATCAACAGGCCTGCCTTATCAATGACCATATGATAACTTTATCCCTTTCCCACTGAGAAGCAAAGTGAAAATGGCTATGTGCAAACAGCATAAAACCAGAACAGCCTGCGAGTAACTAGCAGTCTGGTAAGGTTTTATGCTGTTAGATGCTCATCAGTATGTAAGGGTTGGAAATAAAGCCTTTAAATTTGAATTTAGTAAGAAAGGTCTTTAATTTAATTTAACTTTCTATGGGAATACACATGCGTCAAAATATGTTCCTAAGTGGTAAAGGGTTATATATGTACAACCACTTCATCTAGTTAGAAAGGTCTTCAATTAAATTTTATATTCTAAGGGACTACAAATGTGTGAAAATACGTATCAAAGTGGTAAAGGGTTAACAATGATCTTATAATTACTTAATGGAGCCCTTTTTGAAGCTTCAAAATACAAAGATTGCGATCAAGATTGAAATACCTGTCCGTCAGGTGGCTGTCAGAACGTACCAGCATCAAAAAATAACCACACAGTTTATGTTTTTCATTACTTAGTATATGTACATTTTGTACATCACCTTCCACTGTTAGCGTAAGCAGTTTCCAAAATAGCCATGGTTTTCTAATGTTCATATGTGTGTCTCTCGAAGGGATGTATTATGGCAGAACGGGAGGTGGCACATTAATTGTTTCTGCTCTCTCATTCAAACAGTTTTCATCAAATCTTCAACAAATTTTCATGAAATGTTTGTTGATTTAAAATCTGGACCCTGTTTGAAACCACTTGAGAGTTATTGCCCTTTATTTATACAAATCATTGGAATGTTTCTACTCTTAATGTATACAGGTTCACTAAACATTTGTATCTACAAGTCTTAACTTATATTTCCAATTCTTTATACAAAGTAGAAAGTATCAGTTATGGACAAGTATGAACATTTATCAAAGAATCTTTCTCCACAAGAAAAGTATGAGTCAATTATCTCTGAGTCCATTACTTTATCCATCCATTTCCAGTCCTTAACCCATTGAGTGATGGAAGTCAACTGAAGCTTAATGTGTGTGTATGTATTAGAAGTTTATGAGTTCTTTCTGGGCCAGAGGCCGCATAATGTGAAGACCTAGATTGTGTCCCAGCACCCAATTTTGCTTCCTAGACTCGGGGAAAGTTTGGAAGAATTTCGAATTATAACTGCTATATTCAGCAATTTAGTTTTTTTACTGAACGATATAAAATTTTGGTGTGGTCAGTGGGGGGAAACCGGAGTGCCCAGAGGAAACGTACCTGTCTGGTATAGTTACCACTTATCAAAGTTGCATGTATTGGGAACGGGGATTGAACTCTGGTCGCCTAGGTGAGAAGCGAGTTTGCATCCCAGTGATAATGTTGTGATAAGCTGGTTAGCTCAATTTTGCTGAAATAGTGTTTTTTACAACAGTAAGTGTATACCCTATGTAAGAATTACGCAAGTTATATATTTACCCAATGTGTGCAACGGGCATTTATTACAGGTCATCATGGCCACAAACAGAATCGAAACCCTCGATCCAGCCCTCATAAGGCCGGGCAGAATCGACCGAAAGATAGAGTTCCCGTTGCCGGATGAGAAGACGAAACGTAGAATCTTCACCATTCACACGAGTCGCATGACTCTCTCAGAGGATGTCAAAATTGATGACTATGTCATGGCCAAGGATGATCTGTCGGGAGCAGATATTAAGGTGAGTCTCTCTTATTAACCCTTTACCACTTAGAAAGGCACTTTGAAGTCCTGTAGAAAATCAAATTAAATTGAAGGCCTTTCTAAATATATTCAAGATGGAAAGGCTTCATTTCCAACCCTAAGATACTGATGAGCAGCAAACAGCATAAAACCAGACTGCGAGTTACTCGCAGGCTGTTCTGGTTTTATGCTGTTTGCACTTAGCCATAACCATTTTCACAATTGGGAAAGGGTTAAACATTAGATCACAACACAAATTCACCTCATACATTTTTGTGTTAAGATATTGAATAATAAAAAATGGCCCGTGTAAGAACTGTTGCTCCCCATAAATATACAGTTTAAACTATCCTCAACAATATCAATAATTTTTATCTCATTGCTTTAAGCATTACTATTAAGCTCCTATTATATCCCCACCAATGATGTTTTTGAAGGGGTTTATTAGAGTGACTATGTCTATCTATTTGTCATTTGGCCGGTCAGTCAGAATAAAATGTTATTACTAAGTGGAGCAAACAATAGAAACAAATCATAACAAATATAATGATAAACAAACTAATTAAGAGATAATTGGTGCAAAACGTTTACAAAAGTTAACAAACATAAGATATTGTTTTTTACTTTAGAGTCAGATTGTAGTTTTGCATTAGGTCAAATAACTTATGTCATTGCATATTATTCTTATGTATTAATGTATGATGCTTTTATTAACCACGTTTTCCGAAGGAAAAAACTGGTTATTAGATTGGCGAATGTCGGCGGGCTGGCGGGCGGAACAAGCTTCTGGGCCATAACTTTGTCGTTCATTGTCAGATTTAAAAATTATTTGGCACATTTGTCCACCATCATTAGATGGTATGTCGCGCGAAAGAATTACGTCGATATCTCCAAGGTGAAGGTCACAATTTGAGTTTGAAGGTCAAAAATGGCCATAAATGAGCTTGTCCAGGCCATAACTTTGTCGTTCATTGTCAGATTTTAAAATCATTTGGCACATTTGTTCACCATCATTAGACGGTGTGTCGCGCGAAAGAATTACGTTGATATCTCCAAGGTCAAGGTCACAATTTGAGTTTGAAGGTCAAAAATGGCCATAAATGAGCTTGTCCGGACCATAACTTTGTCATTCATTGCGAAATTTTAAAATCATTTTGCACATTTGTTCACCATCATTAGACGGTGTGATGCGCGAAAGAATTACGTCGATATCTCAAAGGTCAAGGTCACAATTTGAGTTTGAAGGTCAAAAATGACCATAAATGAGCTTGTCTGGGCCATTACTATGTCATTCATTGTGACATTTTAAAATCATTTGGCACATTTGTTCACCATTATTGGACGGTGTGTCGCGCGAAAGAATTACGTCAGTATCTCCAAGGTCAAGGTCGCCACAACTAAAAATAGATTGATTTTGAAACAACTATGTAACTATAAACAATCAGTAACAATTCACATTTTGATTTTGAGTTGTCTCTCTTTATCAGACTTTTGCTCCTGGTAGGTAGGCATAAAGCAGTTGAACTGTCTGTCAGTATGTGTGTATGTCAGTCTGTCCGTCCGTCCGGAAAAAAAACACTTTAACGTTGGCCATAACTTTTGCATTATTGAAGATAGAAACTTGATATTTGGCATGCATGTGTATCTCATAAAGCTGCACATTTTGAGTGGTGGAAGTTCAAGGTCATCCTTCAAGGTCAAAGGTAAAAAAAAAATCAAAGCAGCGTTCTCATGAAGCTGCACATTTTGAGAAGTGAAAGGTCAAGGTCATCCTCCAAGGTCAAAGGTTTAAAAAAAATAAAAATTCAAAGCTGCGTTCTAATGAAGCTGCACATTTTGATTGGTGGAAGTTCAAGGTCAAGGTCATCCTTCAAGGTCAAAGGTTAAAAAAAAATTGTATTTCAAAGCGGCTCAATAGGGGGCATTGTGGTTCTGACGAACACGTCTCTTCTTTTTTCTAATTGAAATCAAGGTCAATTTTACACAAGGGGGTTAACAATACACATTTTGAATTGTCTCCCTTTATCAGTCTTTTTTCAACTGAAAACCTGGTTTTGTGACAATTTTGTCCCTTGTTATATATTTTATGTTAATAGACGTTAAAACAACAAGAAAATACCAGTGTTGTGAGATATCCTAAAAATGCTCTTTTAACACTTATTTATATACAAGTTCATACAAGATGTTATTGATCCAGTAATTTTCATTTTGGTCCGCCCAGTTTTTGCAAGTTGTTCGACCAAATGTACAGGCTAATCAGGAATGACACTTTCTGCCTAAACTGGATTTTCTTTTAGCAGAGACTTCATTTTATCAAATAATTCCATAAAAGCGGAAAGGGTAGTCCCAGATTAGCCTGTGCAGACTACACAGGCTAATCTGGGACAGAGCTTTACGCACATGCAGTAAGCCCACTTTTAACAGAACAAGTATCAATTTGTCTGTCCCTCAGGCTATTTGTACGGAAGCAGGCCTGTTGGCGTTGCGTGAACGAAGGATGAAGGTCACAAATGAGGACTTCAAGAATGCCAAGGAAAATGTACTCTACCGAAAGAATGAGGGCTCACCAGAGGGACTGTACTTGTAAAACAGACATTGAGACTGTGTGCGAACCAATCGAAGCAAATAATTGCTGATACTGTACTTGTAAAACAAACATTGAGACTGCGTGCGAACTAATCGAAACAAATAATTGCTGATACTGTACTTGTTTACTATACTTTAAAAAGAATTCTGAGTTGTTAAAATAAACACATATACTCTACTTGTAAAACAAACATTGGAACTGTACCCATGAAACAAACACTTAACAGAGTGCAAACCAATTGAAACAAATATTGTTAACAAATGCTGATACTGTACCTTTTATACTGTATCTATTTAATGTTCTTTATAATTAAATAATAAATGTATTCCAACATGTTAAAACGAACACTGATATTGTACTTGAAAAACAAACACTGATATTGTACTTGAAAAACAAACACTGTTATTGTACTTGAAAAACAAACACTGTTACCCTATTTGAAATTGTTCGAACATTTGGATGATGCTGTACTTCTACAATTAACACTGTTTCTGTACTTGTTTATTAATGGTGAAACTGTACTTGTATAGCAAACATTGTGGGTTTACAAGAAATCCTTCAATAAACATTGATACTGTACTTGACAAACAAAAACTGTTGCTGTCTCACTCACTCTCACAAACCTTGTTATAATGTTATTCTTCTAACAATTAAAAAATGGTGTAAATGTCCTACCATGGACGTACTTCTCAAGCGAACACAATTCGTACTTGTAAATTACCAAAATATTACATAAAATTCAATAGTAAAGCATATGTGTGTTAATTATTTCTATTAACCTAATTAGTTCCTTATTAATTCATACAAAATGTATGGTAGTTGATTGTAAATGTGAATTAGCATTTATATTTGGTATGTGTTCTTAAACCAGTTTACATGATTTATTTAGTGAAAAGACATGTTGTTAATGACATAAGTATTTTTAAAGTTTGTAACATTGTGGTCTGTAATTTAAGTGAATTTCATAAAGTAAGTGATTTGCTCTCAGTATGCGATGTGTATTTATATTGTGTTTAATTCAAGTCCAAAATATTGGATATTGTTTTCATGGAATAACATTCGAATGTTGCATTTTGACTTTGTTTGTTACAAAACATAATTACTTAGAAGAAACAGCAATCAGTCAAACATGACAATATAAGCGTAATCGTAATATTAACATATAGTTTGATGAATCAGAACTCTGTTAGCATTAGTAACACATAGTTGAGAGCTTCGTTTATACAGCGCTTGACTATTCCCCGCATGTTCTGTGCAGTTAAAATCAATAATACATGATAGATTTATAGTATATAGTATATATATATATATAGTCGGATACATGTACTTATGGAATGCCTTCACTGTCTTATAATACCAAAACTTGTGATATTACGTCAATCTGACTGTGCATGAATGCATGTAACCATTATATATATGCATAATCACAATATATAAATACATAATCTGAATATATACAGATAAAGCAGCAATATATAAAGATATAATTTTCTTATATATTGATAAAATGTAAAAAAAAAAATACAGATACAAATGTATTATACACAGATAATCTTCCATTTTATAAAGGCGCATTACTTCTTTATATGAAGGTAAAATATCTTTTTATGAACATAAATCGTTATGTAATAATTATTACGAATATTTTCTTATTATATATAGGCATAACTTGTTTATATAAAGGCAAAATACCTTTATATAAACATAAATCGTAATTATATAAATACATATGGTCTTTATATGCAGATAAAATTTGAAAAATACGTTAAAAATCTTTAATTAATTTATGTAAATATGTAATCTCAGCACGTAAAGATAATTATCCCCACGCTTTTTGAAAAAAAGGTGGGGATATTGTGGTTATCTCCGCCGTCCGTCCATCCGTCCGTCCGTCCGTCCGTCTGTCTGTCTGTCTGTCTGTCTGTCTGTCTGTCCGTCCGTCCTGGCCACTATCTCCTCCTACACTAAAAGCACTAGAACCTTGAAACTTACACACATGGTAGCTATGAGCATATGTGCGACCCTGCACTATTTGGAATTTTGATCTGACCCCTGGGTCAAAAGTTATAGCGGTTGGGGTGGGGCCGCGTCAGAAATTATCACTCATTTTTTTAGGTTATTTTACATTTACTTACTTTATTTCTACACCGATTCACTTCAAATTGATACTGGACCTCTCTTATGACAATACGGTCAATCTCAACCATGCATGGCCCCATTCCCAACCCTGGGGCGCCCCGCCCACATAGGCCACACCCACCAAAAATTTCCATTTACTATAATTTTTTCATTTCTACACGGATTCACTTCAAATTGATACTGAACTTTTGTTATGACATTAGGGTCAATCTCAACTATGCATGGCCCTATAACCAACCCTGGGGCCCTGCCCACATAGACCACACCCAAAATTGCCTTTACTATAATTTCTTCATTTCTACACCAATTCACTTCAAATTGATATTGAACTTCTCTTATGACAATACAGTCAATCTCAACTATGCATGGCCCCATTGCCAACCCTGGGGCGCCCCGCCAACATAGACAACACCCACCCAAAATTGCCTTTTACTATAATTTCTTCATTTCTACACCGATTCACTTCAAATTGATACTGAACCTCTCTTATGACAATACGGTCAATCTCAACTATGCATGGCCCCATTACCAACCCTGGGGCCCCGCCCACATAGACCACACCCGCCCAAAATTGCCTTTTACTATAATTTCTTCATTTCTACACCGATTCACTTCAAATTGATACTGAACTTCTCTTATGACAATACGGTCAATCTCAACTATGCATGGCACAATTACCAACACTGGGGCGCCCTGCCCACATATGTCACACCCACCCAAAATTGCCTTTTACTATAACTTCTTCATTTCTACACCAATTCACTTCTAATTGATGATGAACATCTCTTATGACAATAGCGGTCAATCTCAGCTATGCATGGCCCCATTACCAACCCTGGGGCACACCTAGGTCAAACATTCGGCGTGGGGATACGCGTCGGCCTCTGCCGCGCCATTTCTAGTTTTATAGTACAGAAAGATTTCAATGTTTTGTATGATCCTAAAGAGTTGTTTTATTAAGATAATTACGTTATTACATAAATCCATACTAAGTTAAGATGCTGATGAACATCAAATAAATTACATTAATACAAAATTTTGTAAGCAATATATATAATCTTAATGAATTAAAGATAACATTAAAAATATACGAAGCTTTTATTACACACGGGAGAAAATTTGTTTTGCATCATTTCACAACAATGGATATGGATTTGATACATGAGCAAATTGGAGTGGAAGAAGTGATACGGCACTTCAGACAGGAGAAGATAACACCGGACATCTTATCACTTATGTCACTGTACGACTTTAAATGCTTGGATGTAAATGACAAAACAGCTATCATGAAATTGCGTGTTGAATGTATTTGTTACCGGAGTATTCCGTGGTAACATAATACTAATTTAGGTTCATTTAAAGATCTTTTGCCTTCATATAAAGAAGTAGTGCCTTTATATAACGGAAGATTATATATCTATGTATAAGAAAACTATATCTTTATATATTAATGCTTTATCTGTATATATTCAAATTATGTATTTATATATTGTGATTATGCATATATATAATGGAAGGTTATATATCTATATATATGAAAATTATATGTTTATATATTAATGCTTTATCTGTATATATTCAAAATATGTATTTATATATTGTTATTATGCATATATATAATGGTTACAGGCATTCATATAAAGATCTTTTGCCTTCATATAAAGAAGTAATGCTTTTATATAATACATTCGTATCTGTATATTTTTACATTTTATCTATATATAAGAAAATTATATCTTTATATATTAATTCTTTATAAGTATATATTTGAAGTATGTATTTATGTATTGTGATTATGCATATATATATATAATGGTTATAGGCATTCGTGCAAGGTCAGATTGACGTTATATCACAAGTTTTAGTATTATAAGAGAGTCAAGGCGTTCCATATGTACTGTCTATTTTCACATAATTCATGCCCGGATTCAGACGTGCTAGTCATGTACGGCCGATTTTGACACAAGTGGAGCCCGGGTGTTTCCATAAGTGTACGGCCGATTTTTACACAATTCAAGCCTGTGTGATTACATAAGTTTACCACCGATTTTCACATAATTCGCTCCTGGTTGTTGATAAAAATGTACGGCCAATTTCTAGCGAGGCTGTTTTCCGAGAAAACCCGAGCTATTGTCATAGCCAGCTCGTCTTGTTGTCGTGGCGTGTCGTCCGCCGGCGTCGTGCTTAAACCTTAACATTGGCTCTAAAATCAAAGTGCTTCCACCTACAACTTTGAAACTTCATATGTAGATGCACCTTGATGAGTTCTACACGCAACACCCATTTTCGGGTCACTAGGTCAAAAGTCAAGGTCACTGTGACCTCTAAAAAAGAAATTCTGAAAGCTTTCGCAGCCAAGCGTGGCACCCGTTATGCGCTCTTGTCACATAATCCATCCCTTGGTGTTCACATAAATGTACGACCGATTTTCACATAAACCATCCCTGGGTGTTTACATAAATGTACAGCCGATGTTCACATATTTCGGGCCCGGCTGTTGCTATAAATGTACAGCCGATTTACACAGTATCCAACCCTGTGTGTTGACATTAATGTACGGCCGATTTTTACATAATTCGGGCCCGGCTGTTGATATAAATGTACGACCGATTTTCACATAATCCAACCCTGGCTGCTGATGTAAATGTACGGCCGATTTCACATAAATTCGGGTCCGGAAGTTGATATAAATGTACGGCCGATTTTCACATAATCCAACCCGGTGTAATGACATGATAAATGTACGGCCGATTTCACATAATCCAACCCTGTGTGTTGATATAAATGTAGGGCCGATTTTTACATAATTCGGGCCCGGATGTTGATATAAATGTAACCCAATCCAACCCTGGTTTTTGACATAAATGTACGGCCGATTGTCAGGCTCGGCTCTAAACGTGTCTGTCCTGTGTGTGGGAGGGGGGGGGGCATACGTCAGTTATGGGCATGGCGTTTTCCTCGGGGTATTCCATTTTATGGGCAGTTTTTCATCCCAACTTGTCAGTAGAATCCTGCATTTGTAAGATAAACCTTGTCGGATATTAATTATTACGGTATTATAATAAATTAATAGCAGGGTTTTACACAGTTTTTGGAATAAAAAGTATATAAACGTGTGGGTCAGCTATGGGGGAGGGTAGAACATTGTTATGACATAAAAACTAAATCCATGTAGATTTAAGCAGAAATCGATTGTAAAAAAAAAACAAAGTCGCACCATATTCTTAATACCGTGAAGTCCATGCTTCCTGCTTCAGTGGACGATTAAATTACACCTTTCATAGCATTAGTTGAGATAAACACAAGACCGATTAAAATACAAATGAAAACAAGGTGACCGCTGACTATACAACAATGTATTACTTAACATTTTAAATAGTACAAAAGTAACTTAGTCTCACTATGATAAAACAGGGTTTAATGCGTGTGCGTTTAAAGATGCCCCAGTTTAGCCCGTGCAGTCCGCACGGGCAAATCATGGGCGACTATTTCCGCTTCAATGTAACTTTCCTTTGAAAGGAAGTCTCTAATTCCTAGCGAAAATATAGGTTAGGTGGAATGTGTCGTCTCTGACTAGCCTGTGCGGATGAACAGGCTTCTCTGTGACGACACTACACGCACATGCATTTAACCCCATTTTCTCAGAGCGCGGCTCAAATTCAGCGCGTTCCCACAGAGTCCAGTTCCGAACCGGTACGCGCACATGATAGCGTCTGATAAAGCCAGAAAACCGGTAAAACTGCCTACGTCCGGAAAAACGTGGTCGAATACAGGAATCGCACACGATGAAAACCGGCTCATATAACTTGTTTATTCATAAATCATAGCAATGGTATGATTTAGAATCTATGCCAAATAAACGAAGTACATTTTGCGTATCGATAAATGTACAGTTGATATCGATTTTCTTACATACGATTATGAAAGAGGTTTCTCCAGCTATATTTCTGTCGTTATCCATTCTCGTTAATTGTATAAACTTTTCGTACGTTTCTTTGCAGGTTGCAAACGCTTGAGTAGCTTAGCGGAGCTTTAGAATATATGTGCTTGGAATTTGTCATGGTGATGGACTGAGTCTAGTAAAGCATGGGGCGCACCAGACGCACTATTGCTCCAAATGTTTATATGTAGTCGGTTTTACTGTTGAGAAAATAGACACACAGTTATTTGATTCCACTTATAGAGCTATCTTCTAAAATAAGTTTGATATGTCGACTTACTTTTTTTCGTTTACTTTTTACGCTGCATGAGTAATTACCCAACCATGGAAATACCAATAAAGCAACAACTCAACATGGAGTAAATAAAAAGTTATGGGTCGGCAATCAAAAGTTATGATCGCGTTAGTGGAAACAATCAGCTTTATGTACGCCTTACAAGTAACATGTGTGCAAAAAAATCAAGAGTTTGTGCATACCTTCAAGTTTACTATAAACTAAAAAATTGAAGGTTTATCATTTTGTTTACATAAATAATATTATCAAAAAGTTCAAGACTGATTGCCGTTAAAGGGACGTGCTCATAGTATCATTTATTAACCCTTTGCATGCTGGGAAATTTGTCATCTGCTAAAATGTCTTCTGCTGAATTTCTAAAATTAGCATTTTCTTCGATTTTTTTCAAAGAACACTATCAGAATAGCAAACAGTTTGGATCCTGATGAGACGCCACGTTCTGTGGCGTCTCATCTGGATCCAAACTGTTTGCAAAGGCCTTCAAAATCCGGTTCCCGCACTGAAAGGGTTAACAAAACGAATATAGGCATTACTGTAAAAAATCACTCCAGACTTGCAAAATGTTCAACATATGTATTTCTTGATTGATAATCATACATCGATTTTTTAACTTGAGATTTTTCCTTTTTATTATGATTCATCAAAACTATCCCGTATGTTACTGGTTTGTAAATCATTTTTGTTAATGGCATATTTCGAAAAAAATATGGGAAAAAGACTTTTAAGGATTTGATCAATTCAGGACGTCTCATTAGTCGTCAGGGCTTTTGTACATCAATGAGTGTTCGACTGTACCAAAGAAAAGTATTTTCATGTGTATACAAATATAATCTATTTGATTTGCTGGTTATTTTTCTTCTGAACTTGTATTCTAGTCTTTTTTTAATTAATCAACGTGATCTTTTCTTTAACAAAATATTAATAGGATCGGTATTACTCGCTTAAAATATGACATATGAGTAAACAAAATACGCCGAAAACTGGACCGTAACTTTGCTTCGCGCTACATTTTCGGTGCTCGATATGTTTAAAAATGTAAAGGAACATTTTCACGGATTTTGGCTTTAAGTTTGCCATTAAATGCTTCAAATTGATACATGTAAACATTGTAACTAAATAGCTCCAGTAAAAAAAAGAATAAAATTAAAGAACAAAAGTAATCCACAACTGGGCTCGAAAAACTGACTTTGAAATAAAAGTCTATTTCTTAAACAACTCTGTCATCCGTGCTCACATAATAAGCGGTGCATGTATTTTATACTTAATAAAAGCAATTCTCGTTATGTGACAAAATATAACAATAACAACTGAACCCTCCAAATTATTAAATCGTTTCGCATTTGTAACGCTTTATAATTGTCAGGTTTTTTAAATCGTCAAAAGATGCATATAATCAGATGGATATTTTAGAGCATGGTCAATGTTCAGAAAACTGTTTCCTCGTAAATATCATAACTACAACGAAAATGTGCATATCTGTAACAATTTTTTTTTCAATTTTGTCAATTTACCATGACGTAAAAAAGTCCCTTTAAAACGTGATTATTGCTGAAAATGTATTGGTTTCCAACTTTTCACATTTGAATAGAGTCCCATGGGTAAAAGCTTTTTTTATACAACACTAAATTACGAACTTATGATAAAAGAAAACGATTTTAACGTGTAACTTAATAAGGCTAAGCGATAGATCAAAAGAATTCGAATGATTTGGGCAAGCTTAATGTTATGTAGTATATTGCTCGAGAAAATTGATCGGATATTGACTATTATGCGTGGTAATGATAACATATTGTTAGGTTAATATATTATTTAATGAGCTTGGAATTTAAAAATATGGTTCAATCTATGAAAGTTTATACCACTTATCCACTGAAAAACTGTTTAATACTGTAAAACACAACATGTAATTGGATAAAGCCTTGTGTATTTTAGCGTGGTTGAGGCTAAAAATATATAGTTCACTGGTCTCGGGTTATTATTTCCAACAAGATCTTCACAGAAAATTCTATGGAGTTTATAGGTTGATTTTGCAGCGACCTTCTTCAGTCTTTTTCGGCGTAAGCTGTATTAAGCCAGCTTTTCACCTTAGCCTGACCTTTGTAAGTGTCCAATAAAATTCCAATAAAATTTCCCGCGGCTAGGTACGAATGAATACACTTCATTTATTCCATTGGCTGATTTGAGTATACCACCAGAACATTGGAAACATATCCGCGTCTTTGTAACACTGTTTTACTGTATGAAACAATTTTATCTCGAATGAAAAGGCTTAATAGATAGAACAGTTTTACACTCAATTCTCGACATCAATACAGTTTGTGCGTACACCTTTTATTTTCAGAGTATTACCAGCGCAAGAGCGTTTATACTTAAAAGGCTATGTTCTCATATTTAGTACTTACTTCCTTATTCCTGTCAACATGTTAACATGTAAAAGTATAAAGAGCAATGGAAGCGAGGCCTCACTTTAAAGCATTGCATTTCAACCCGCGAGGTATATCGGGTCAATTCGCGGACATTCAGAGTTTATATACAGGTCATCACCGGAGTTGGCGGCCAGTAAAATAATCGTTATATAATAAAGACGCTATCCGTGAACTAGGTGACCTGGAATTTTCTTTAGAACAGAAATATGTTAAATGAAGATATTCAGCAATATAATTATGGTATGTAAATAATAGATTCTTAATGTGTTTTCAACAATACAATGATAAATATTATTGTTGATAAATTTAACAATAATTATTCGTCCATATTGCCTAATGTACTAAAGTGATATTATGAGCATGTAACAGTTTATAGGTGTCTATCGCAACCGTTGATTATTTTTGATGTTTCTACTTCATATACACTTATATTAATTAATGCAGCATCATCATACTAAAACAATATACCAGAAAGAGAAAAATAATGCATTTGAATATCAACCGTACTTTCGTTTGACAACTGATCATGCGTTTACGAGTTGAACCTAAATTTAGTTTTAGTGCAGATTTGTTCATACGACACAAAGACACGAAATTGTTTTACGGATCATTTCAGCTTACAGGACTGGGTGGGTCACGTAAGAATATCGAATATAAAATATATTTTTATAAACAACTGGTAGCAAGGTGAGTTGCAGATAATTAATCAGTAACCACATTTTAACTAACTATTTTGACCTGTTAATTCTTTTCAGCTCAATTCAACAGTGCAAAATGCCCATAATATAACTTTAAGCATTAGCACGATGATAATTGATACTGTTAATAATCGAATCAAATAGCAATGCCCGACAAACCACTAAAACAGGTTTGTTCGAAGAACGCGCCTATAAATACGGATACTTCTCGTGTGGCCGGTTGACTCATATGTTTAAATTTCACTCCCATTCTTCTTTTGGTTTTCTGTTTTGTATCTATAGGTTTATGACCAGCAATATGTTATAATGTAAAATAAGCCGCGAAAACTCCCCGTAACATCCCGTACTGCGTGTGATGCAGCTAAGAACTGCACAGAAAAAGACATTCGCTATACTTGATCTCATTCATTAAACTATTTACGCCGTATATCTTTTTTAAAGATATTTCTTGTTTCTGTGTGAACCAACTCTACTGAACGATGCTTTCTCTATTTATATCGATACCACCATTTTTACTCCACAGTCCGTTGGTTAACAACATATTTGTGTACGCTCTCATAAAACTCTGACCTTCTAATGTATTAACATTTAATTTTAATGGATTACCCCACACTGGAATCCCATCAGCGTACAGACAAATGCTTTAAATATCACAGTTTAAGAAATGAAATGGATTTGATGTGTAATCACCCGAAACTGCAGTTGATTTTACAAATGCAATAATGATTGTGTTTGGTTTTGTCCTTGAAATAAATTGTCCCATGTAAACACTGTACTTCCAGCTGCAATGGTTTGAGAGCGACACTCAAGTCGATTGAATGGGTACTTGGCTGTACTACTTTTCAACATCTGAGAATGGGCAATGATGATAGCTGGATTGACACTGACTTTCTTTGCTAGAAGGTAAATGTCTATGATTCTTATTTTAAAGCTTAGAGCATCCTCTCCAGAGGATAAAAAAAATGCTGGTGAGCTACGATACAATTTTAGTTTCACATCAACTTGATTGAAAAAGAATCGGTGAAAAGTAAATAAACTATGATATATTGGCCCCTGTAACTCTAAAGTTTTGGATCCTGTAATGTATTTTGTTCGTTCATACAACCCTTTGTTTGCTCCAGTGGGATCACAGTCTCCAGGTTGGTCACTATCGTCTTTTATAAACAACTGAGAGGATAATTGTGAAAATACAGTGTCCATTGTATAATAAAGCATGAAACATTGCTGTATATGGATTGTAATTAGATGATATTACAGCTTTGTTTTGTAATGTTACTTCAGTAGCTGCAAATAAGCCCTGCAAAAACAAATTTACAGGTCCAATCTTTGCACTGGTTATGTTACTACCATTTGAATTAATTACTTTTAATTTCACACACAACTGAGTGCCTTGAAGATCAAGATAGTCCATCGAATTTTGTCCACTAACTTGAAACTCTATTGGCGTGTCATCTGATACTTGAGATATTGGTCGAATCTCTAGATAATAGACATCATTGACTGCCACTTGTGTTGGTGGTAAATCAAACAGTAACAATTCGTTTGGAAAACCCTCAGAAAATGCCTCTTGCATGAAATACGACATTTTTAATTACCAAATATGTCCCTCATTGAAATATGTTTCTGTAATTTTCTATCCGTTTTAGGGTATTTATGTTCTTTTATTTTCAAACCTTTTCTTGTGATTTTAATGGTTTTTTTTTACAGCATTATATCTTTTTGTATTGTTTTTTCTTTTTTTTTTTTTGTTGTAGTCAATACCTTTTTTCTTGTTTCCTTAGGTTGTTATCCTTTTCTGTTAACTTTCTGTGTTTCCTCCAAAGGCTTAACTAACTTTTGAGCAAGAGATGATACTTCAGATGTTTTTATACTATCTCGTTTCAGTTCACTTTTTGCTTGATTTACAGTCTGTCCTGATGGAGAAACTGAGTTGTTGCTGACACTACTTTCTGGAGCAGACTTTTGTGAGGTTGCAAATCCCTTCTCAACCTGAGGTTTGTTGTATTTAAAATAGTCAATCCATTTTTGTGGATTAGGAACATAAAGTCTAGATTGATTCATTTTCATGAATACAATTGATAACGTCTAAAATGAAGTGTGAGGTGCACTGGTGAAGTTATGAATGAGGCGTACTCTCCATTTACAGTTTTTATACTGAACTCTGTTTCTTGAAATTCTGACTTGTTTAATGATAGATAAAATGGTGATTCAAACACATATATCCACCTTTTTCTTTGATAACTTTTATCTACTCAACTCAAAAGTGCCTGTTCTCCACCATCGACTATACTGTCTTTGCATACATCACAATAAATAAATAAATAAAGTATCATCAATATCTTTCTTTTTTAAAATAAGTTCTGTCTGTAGTAAACTAATTTCACATAAAGCTATTTTCCAGTGACCTTCAAACCTTAGTGGACGTTTCAACTGGATTTTAAATTTATAGGATGTATTGTCTGTAAAAATGTGGTTACTTTCACTGTCTCTCACGAACATGTATCGATCCATTTTTTAATTATTTTGCTTGTACTTGATTTGCATCAATCCAACTATCAAATGATTTTGGAAAACCTTCCCAACAAACAAAATATTGCAACTTTCCCTTGACTTTTCTCTTTTTTAAGATTTTTTTCAATATACCATAAACTCTCTTCATTTTTATCTACAAGAATCATCTCTGGTTCTTTAACATATCCTTTAATGGGCTCGTTATTTAAGTCAATGATTTTATACATTGGTATACCTTGTTTAAACATTCTGCTTTTAATTTTAAACACTTCAGTAGTGTATTGCTGTTGATAGGCACGTCTAGAGGGATGTTTGGTGTAACTTACTCGAATTAAATCACCAATTGTAAACTTAAATGATGGTGTGTTTTTTTGGAAATTGTTTGAAATGTTTTCCACTGACATAAGGTCCATATCAGCTTGGTCATTTAGATCTGCCACTTGTACAGGTGGTGTTTTATAAGAATGTCTCACTTGTTTTTGCAACGCATAGGAATCTTGATTATTCAACCATTTGTTGATGAAATTCAAAGAAAACGCCCCTGGGTATTTTTTCTCAATATGTGTTGTAATTTCACAGCACCCACATAACTGCCAGGTTGCTTAGCATTAAAATAGTATTCTGAAAGAATACGCTCCTTTTGTAATTTTTCCATGGTAAATCAATATTGCTTGTTTATTTATAAACATTGACAGTGTGCACTATACGAAAACAAATTTAACAAGAGGGCCATGATGGCCCTGTATCGCTCCACTGTTTTTTTTTTGCGAAAAAAAACGTGCAATGCGCATGGGTTGAAATGTACTCAAGCATGTGACTTTCTCTTTCAATCCCTCGTCCCACTGGGCGCTTAAAGTTGGAATGGTGAGCATTTTTATATTTGGAAAAAGTTACTACCATGTTAACTAAACAGACTAAAAAGCCTGGAATTGTTGCATAGGTCCTTTGCTTATAACGTAGGTACATTTATCTCTCCAAAAGATATTGTCGTTCTTTCTATTTCACATATTTTAAGATACTGAAGATCAAATCTACGCATTTGATTTGAAACAGATTCACAAGACCCATATGAATCAAAATGCCTTAACCCTTTACCAAACGACACATTTTGGACATTCCCAATTTGATAGAGGTTGCAGACGACAATTAAATTGTAATGGAATCTGAAGGAAATTATCAGGTAGGGAAGAAATAATTGTGATAAAAGGAGAAATTGCTCATCTTGGGCAATTTCTCCTTTTATCACAATTATTTATAAAGTCGTCAGCTACAAACCTGTAAAATCCTGTTAGTGTTTGGTAATGGGTTAATAACCTCTGGTTCCTTCTTAAGAGCCTTTCACACATTTATAACAAATACAATAGTAGCATCTTTCTTTGTAAAGAATCATCTCAAAATATAACAAGGGCTGTTTGTAAAACATGCATGCCCCCCATATGGGCTGTCAGTTGTAGTGGCAGCCATTGTGTGAATACGTTACTTGGCACTGTGACCTTGACCTTTGACCAAGTGACCTAAAAATCAATAGGGGTCATCTGCGAGTCACGATCAATGTACCTATGAAGTTTCGTGATCCTAGGCGTATTAGCTTTCTTGAGTTATCATCCGGAAACCATTTTACTGTGAAAAGTCACCTTGTCCTTTGACCTAGTGACCTGAACGTCAATAGGGGTCATCTGCGAGTCATGATCAATGTACCTATTTAGTTTCATGATCCTAGGTGTAAGCCTTCTTGAGTTATCATCCGGAAACCATTTTTCTAAGTTGAGTGACCTTGACCTTTGACCTAGTGACCTGAAAATCAAGAGGGGTCATCTGCGAGTCATGATCAATGTACCTATGAAGTTTCATGTTCCTAGGCATAAGCATTCTTGAGTTATCATCCAGAAACCATTTTACTATTTCGGGTCACCGTGACCTTGATCTTTAACCTAGTGACCAAAAAATCAATAGGGGTCATCTGCGGGTCATGATCAATGTACCTATGAAGTTTCATGAACCTAGGCATAAGCGTTCTTGAGTTAACATCCGGAAACCATTTTACAATTAGGGTCACCGTGACCTTGTCCTTTGACCTAGTGACCTGAAAATCAATAGAGGTCATCTGCGAGTCATGATCAATGTACCTATAAAGTTTCATGATCAAGCGTTCTTGAGTTATCATTCGTGAAACCATTTTACTATTTCGGGTCACCGTGACCTTGACCTTTGACCTAGTGACCTGAAAATCAATAGGGGGTTAACTGCGAGTCATGAACAAATTTGGTAGAGGACTATAAGATATCACTACATACCAAATTTAGAAGCCCTAGGCTCTATAATTATGAACAAGAAGATTTTTAAAGTTTGCACAAAATAGGCCTTATTTAAGCATATGTTCATTTTTGTGACCCCCGGGGCAGGGTCAAATTTGTCCCATGGGGCATAATTTGAACAAACTAAGTAGAGACCTATTAGATGTCACTACATACCGAATTTGGTAGAAATAGGCCCAATAGTTATGGACAAGAAGATTTTTAAAGTTTGCACAAAATGGGCCCAATATAAACATATGTTCAATTTTGTGACTCCTGGGGAACGGTCAAATTTAATCCCAGGGGCTTAATTTGAACAAACTTGGTAGAGGACTATTAGATGTCATTACATACCAAATTTGGTAGCCCTATGCCCTACGGTTATGGACAAGAAGATTTTAAAAGTTTGCACAAAACAGGCCTTATATAAGCAAATTTTCAATTTTTTGACCCCCCGGAGCAGGGTCAAATTTGACCCCAGGGGCATAATTTGAAGAAACTTGGTCGAGGACTATAAGATGTCACTACATACTAAATTTGGTAGCCCTAGGCCTAATGGTTATGGATGAGAAGATTTTTAAAGTTTTCACAAAATAGGCCTTATATAAGCAAATTTTCAACTTTTTGACCCCCCAGGGCAGGGTCAAATTTGACCCCAGGGGCATAATTTGAAGAAACTTGGTAGAGGACTATAAGATGTCACTACATACCAAATTTGGTAGCCCTAGGCCCTATGGTTATGGACAAGAAGATTTCTAAAGTTTTCACAAAATAGGCCTTATAAAAGCAAATTTTCAATCTTTTGACCCCCCGGGGCATGGTCAAATTTGACCCCAGGGGCATAATTTGAACAAACTTGGTAGAGGACAATAAGATGTCACTACATACCAAATTTGGTAGCCCTAGGCCCAATGGTTATGGACAAGAAGATTTTTAAAGTTTGCACAAAATAGGCCTTATATAAGCAAATTTTCAATTTTTTGACCCCAGGGGCAGGGTCAAATTTGACCCCAGGGGCAGAATTTGAAGAAACTTGGTAGAGGACTATAAGATGTCACTACATACCAAATTTGGTAGCCCTAGGCCCAATGGTTATGGACGAGAAGATTTTTAAAGTTTTCACAAAATAGGCCTTATATAAGCAAATTTTCAATTTTTGACCCCCCAGGGCAGGGTCAAATTTGACCCTAGGAGCATAATTTGAACAAATTTGGAAGAGGTTCACCCCAGGAACATTCCTGAAAAATTTCATCAGAATTGGACCAGTAGTTTATGAGAAGGAGTATTTAGGAGAAGAAGATGTTTAAAGAAAAAGTTAACGCACGGACAGACGCACGCACGGACGCACGACGGACACATGACCATGACATAAGCCCCGCTGGCCTCTGGCCAGTGGAGCTAAAAATGAACAACATGAATACTTCAATGCATGTAAAATATTTATTTTATACACATAGTGATCACATTACAAAACATGTACAGTACATAATTTTATTTGTTAAATGTGATAAAACACTGACGAGTTTTCTGATATTTCTTTGTTTACAAACATGTGCTTTTCAACTCTCTCAATTGTCCCCCTACATTCAACAAGACTGGAGGAGTATTTCCCCTTACATTAGCAATCAAATAAAAGAGTATTTTCCCTTATACTGTACAAAGTTAATATTATAAACATAATAACATTACAAAATATCAAACATTTACAAAACATGTCATCAATTTAAGGTAACAAGCTTTTCAAAGTATTACATTGAGAAATATTAAGGGTTACACCAAAAACTGTAGCATGTCCGTTTGCAAAATGTCGTATGTCTATATATGTGTCTTGTTCTGATAAAACTGGGCTTAATTCATGTGCGTAAAGTGTCGTCCCAGATTAGCCTGTGCAGTCCGCACAGGCTAATCAGGGACGACACTTTCTGCTTTAATGGTATTTTTAGTTTCAAGGAAGTCCCTCCTTACCGAAAATCAAGTTTAGGCGGAAAGTGTCGTCCCTGATTAGCCTGTGCGGACTGCACAGGCTAATCTGGGACGACACTTTACGCACATGAATTAAGCCCAATTTTCTCAGAACAAGACACATATGTTTGGATGCTTATTTTACAAAATGACATAAACACATTATTTTCTAACAAAAATTGTTCCGTTCGATACAATAAAACCAATGGTGTTGTGTTCATTTCAGAAGGCTCCCATTGCTGTGGAGTGCATTGAACGACATCATGGCCTAGAAGAACATACCCGGGGATAATACCAGCAGCAACAAGTGTTAGCAAAGTTATCCTTTTCATCATGGCAGTTCTACACTTCATGTTTTTTGCTTTTTGTAAAAGTTCGTTCTGGATATTTACATTGATTACATCATATACAAAAGATACATTCCCATCAATATTATCTGAACACTCCATTTTTAGTAGAAGATCAATCCTTGACTGAATAATAACGTTGAATTACTGTGTTTTTATATCAGTTACAGTGAAACAATCTGTCTTCTATCTGTGTAATTGTAAGCACCATTTTTTTCCTCGGCTTTCCATTGATCCGTTTTCATAATGGCTAGAAAGTCTTTGCTCTCTAAAACTCGTTTGTGAAGGAAAACCATCTCTGGGGTAATATTCGAAATGGCCATCATTTCTTCCCACGAACGTATTATGGCATTTTCATCGACTTCTTTCAGCATATCCTCAAAATATAACTCAAGTTGATACTCCTCATCATCACATATCATGAGGCAGTCATGTTTTCTCCGTGAAGGGTGATTGGTTTGACAACCATAACAGTTCTTTCGAACAGTCATTGTTTTGACTTCACATAAAGCTTTTGCGTATAAAAAGTCAAAGTAGGAATGCATCATCATGACACTTGCTGAAGTTGAGATGTATAATTGAGGGGATGATGAAAATTCCACCCCCTCAGTCATGTTATTCTCTTCTTTCCCCATTTCATTGTTTAAAGCGGGTATATACGATCTTGTCAAATATTTAGTAATAAATATAAAATGTGTAAAAAACTGATTATACATATATTTCAATATAAACTAAAATAAAAGTTAAGAAGAACATGTGTCGAAAAATGCTAAATAAGCCAGATATTTAATTCTCAAATCGAAAAAGGCTGTACAGCCGAATTCGCCAGCATGTATATCATGCATGTACGATGTGAATCTAAATTTAGTTTAACGGTTCATTTGAAATTCCTGCAGCGATATCGATTCATACGACACATGAACACTTACAAAAAAGACGAATGCATCGGTTATTGTAGGAAAATAATTACGAATTATCTTCGTCACAATCGGCTCGGGGCGCTAATTTGTATTTGCTGTATTTTATGAAATTCGTCTTAAATGTATCATTTTTCTTGAAAATTGTGTGTTATTATAACATATTTGTATCAATATTTTACAATTTAGCACATATAAAAATCGTATATACCCGCTTTAATGATAAAACACTATGTCCATCTTTACAACTTAGCTTAAAATCTTGAGATGATGAACAAGCCATATTCACTATGTTTCTGTCACTTGTTGAAGTGGGAATGAAACACATAACTTGAGGATTTGTTTATTTAGCTTTATGTCTAACGAATTGCGTTTTCAAATTTTTCAGACCACCCAACCGCCAAAATGCACGCCGCCATTTTGAAGCACGTCTGAGTGAACCGATGGTTTCCATGGATTCCTTGAAGATTCAATTGATTTGCTGATTTTTAATTGTCCAATTATTTTTAAAAATAAACATTTTGGTGAATGTTGTTTGTGTTCTTCCAACGGATCATCTTCTTTCCCCCATTGGTGAAATCGTACTGCACACGAAAAACATTCTACTGTATCGTTTTTACCTGTGTAATAAAAGCCAGCTGATGATAACTGAAACTTGTTCGGTTGAATTTGAGGTGACCATAGATCAAATGTTTTAAGTCTATCTTCATAAAATGTGAGGTGTTCAAATTTGAACTTTAGTTCTTGAAATGCATTCATGGTGACTGTCCCTCTAAAAATGAAATCACTGGTTCAACACTTAAACTACACAACGTTTCAAACATTGTCGTTGGTAAAATTAACTTGTTTTTTCCTTTTTTAAAAACCGGTTTTACTCGTGATCGTCTCTTTTTCAAAACTAAGGTAAAGTTATTGTCAAGTGTACAAATTACTTTGGACCAGGTTATGTTTTCAAAACCATGTTGCTTAAAATAAGGTAGTGTATCTTCAAAAAACAGTAACTGTGCCTGTGCCATTATTCTATACAAAAATACACGCACGTTTTGTACCCACAAACGTCCACAAAAATTAAAATAATGGATGAAAAGATAAACCACCTAATCCAACGGCACTATTAAACATGTTTGTGCATACTTGTACCTAAAGGATCTTATTATAACGCATCAATATGAAGGATCCATCGTATATTAAACCGACTTAAATCGTCAATATAGCGGCAATCATTCAAACCGCCAAAAAGCTCGCCCATGAAATGTTAAACCAAAGGCAGTGAAACAGCTAAAATGCTCACTTATCATATTTCAAACCGACACAAGTGAAATCGTCAATAAAGCGGCAATTATTCGAACCGCCCGCTAAAATGCTCACGTATTATATATCAAACTGACGGAAACCGTCAAGAACTGCCAAACCGCCAACATTCTTACTCAAACGAAACCGCTAAAAACCGACGGAAGTGAAACCCTCAAGATGGCGTCAAACCGCCAACATTCTTACTCATCATATATCAAACCGCCAAAAACCGACGGTTGTTAACCCTCAAGATGGCCGCCAAACCTATCAACCAATCAGAAGGCCGATCTCACTCCATTACAACCAATCAGAACATTGGAACAACCAAGATGGCGGTATAAACTTCCAAGATGGCCGCGAAAGCCCTACTTTTATACTACTGTCATCGTAATAGATCTACGGATCTACATTAAAATCTAAATCCGTGTTCGTTTTTTTCATAGTGTTAATGATGAATTTTCATGATGATGTATTGGACTTCTAGATGCTATGGATATATGCTCATATATACATGTCTTTATTTAGAATAAAACTAGGCGTAAGCATTCTCGAGTTATCATCCGGAAACCATTTTACTATTTCGAGTCACTGTGACCTTGACCTTTGACCTAGTGACCTGAAAATCAATAGGGGTCATCTGCCAGTCATGATCAATGTTCCTATGAAGTTTCATGATCCTAGGCGTAAGCATTCTTGAGTTATCATCCGGAAACCATTTTACTGTTTCGAGTCACTGTGACCTTGACCTTTGACCTTGTGACCTGAAAATCAATAGGGGTCATCTGCCAGTCATGATCAATGTACCTATGAAGTTTCATGATCCTAGGCCTAAGCATTCATGAGTTATCATCTGGTAACCATTTAACTGTTTCGAGTCACTGTGACCTTGACCTTTGACCTAGTGACCTGAAAATCAATAGGGGTCATCTGCCAGTCATGATCAATGTTCCTATGAAGTTTCATGATCCTAGGCGAATTCTTGAGTTATCAGGAAACCATTTTACTGTTCCGAGTTACTGTGACCTTGACCTTATGACCTGAAAATCAATAGGGGTCATCTACCAGTCATGATCAATGTACCTATGAAGTTTCATGATCCTAGGCGTAAGCATTTGTGAGTTATCATCCGGAAACCATTTAACTGTTTCGTGTCACTGTGACCTTGACCTTTGACCTAGTGACCTGAAAATCAATAAGGGTCATCTGCCAGTCATCATCAATGTATACCTATGAAGTTTCATGATCCTAGGTGTAAGTATTGTTGAGGTATCATCTGGAAACCATTTTACTATTTCGAGTCACTGTGACCTTATCTTTTGACCTATTGACCTGAAAATCAATAGGGGTCATCTGCCAGTCATGATCAATGTACCTATGAAGTTTCATGATCCTAGGCCTAAGCATTCTTGAGTTATCATCCGGAAACCATTTTACTATTTCGAGTCACTGTGACCTTGACCTTTGACCTAGTGACCTGTAAATCAATAGGGGCCATCTGCCAGTCATGATCAATGTACCTATGAAGTTTCATGATCCTAGGCCTAAGCGTTCTTGAGTTATCATCCGGAAACCATCTGATGGACGGACCGACGGACATGTGCAAAACAAATAACCCCTCTTCTTCGAAGGGGGGGCATAAAAAAGATTGCGTGTAATAATGAATACAAATGATATTTTGTGTATTTCTTGGATCGATTTTTTAAATACCCGCCAAAATGTCGCGTTGTACGTGACTTGTTTAAATCATTTTTGAATGCCGTGACATATATTTTGCACTTAGTTTGAATGCATCCATTATTTTGCTATTTTACTTTCTGTTAACATAAACGCGTGTACATCATCAACTACATGTTCAAGAATGTAGATTGCCAGTAGGCGAAACTTGTTTATTTTATATTATGATACAAGTGTCATTAACAGCTCATCTTGCTTTCACTCGTAATTCGATATACGAATCTTTATTTATAATGATGACACAGATTTCGTATTTTCCATTTACTTTCGATTTCGTTTCCTCGATGTCAAAGGTCAACGTTATCAAAGTCGACTGTTGTTGGAAATTTCCACTGACGTATTTGTAATGAAAATGTTTTTTATTTAACAACTATGTAAGCTTCGTTTTGATTGGTCAAGACAAAAATATGCAATGGGATTTTACCATAACCATAATCAGTTATCAACAACCTCTTCAATATGTTTTCTTTCAAATATCTTAAAATAACATAACCTTTTGTATTTTCTTTTAAGATTCCAAATAAGTATATATATGACAATTATATAATGTTCAACAAATTCCCAATTTTGTAGTTTATCATTCAGACACTATTCGACCAATAAACAATGGCCTTACATTTGTCGTATCCTGGCATATTTTACGGAAAATAATTAGAAGCTTTCTTTAAAAAACAACAAAATATTTTTTTAATTGATCAACAAATATTGACCCCTATACTAATTGTGGATACATATACAGTAAGAAAATTAAAAAATTATAAACTATGCAAGCAATTAGTGTGCTCGTAAATTTCGGAAACCAACGAATGCCCACGATATGGCGGCTATGTTCCAGTTCCAACCGGTTCAGGAAAGTTTGTTCGAAATACACACACTTCCACAAGATACACAAGTCGCGAAAAAACAAGGTAAACGAAGAAACTATTTTAACACTGTACTTTAAAACACATTATACGTTTTTCAATTTCGTATATGAAAAAACTGATGTTTTAGTTACACTTTTTGAACCATGGGCGCCGCCATTTTGAGATGTTTACGGAAGTTACCAAAAACATGCAAAGGACCGTGACGGGCGCATTTTTCTAAAATGCTCACGTGATACTTATTTCTAAATTATATGTTAATGCCATCACTGAGCGAATTGAATTGTATTAGGACATCTGTCGGACTGTCCAATATTTGTAAAGCGTCAATTGAATGACAGTGTCCAAATCCTCATTGTTTACGTTATCCTCAAATTGTGCTCAGAAGGGACCTTATGACATATTGTTTTTTGTCATCAAGTTAACATTTTAACAAAGAAACAAGTGCAGTTATAATGGCGTGCTTTAAAAAGCTATGAGCAATTGAAAACCATAGGGACCCGGCCCCAAAAAAATCATTTATGATATATCATATATAGACAATGGGTTGAACATGCCAAATAGACAGAATGTCACAAATTCAACACAAGTGCAAATTACAAAGTTATTATTGTTTAAAATTTATAAACCTATATATAAATTGTAGCTTTATATTATCTGCAAACGTTGGCCATAAAAATTTTTGCGTCATTTCAACTGTTTAAGAATAACAAACTGAAAAATCAGATGAAATCCACAGTTTTCACTAAGTATGACAAAAACTCACACTCCGATCTAACCATTACCCTTTGTGTAAATGGCTGCTTACAAACAATACTATTACAATTTATCGGTTTACATTGATGAAAAAAGAGTTAAATAAACAACTTACCCCTAAAAACTAATTCTAGAAGTTTATATTAAAAATACATCATGTATAAAACCAATTGAATTTATTTATAACCTATTGACATATCTGGGCAATATTTACTAATTTATATCAGCCAGTTTTGAACTTTTGAAGTGCTTCAAAAACAAGTTTTTTGTTGTAACTTTTAGATAAACAGCTCGGATGCCATCTTCTGCGGCAATGGGGACTCTGGCTGATGAAGCAGCCAAGCTTCTCGACTTCAACCAAAAGCTTGATATCACACTCTTAGACCAGATCGTAACATGCATGTACACAGGCGATGGCCAGCGGGTATTGTTTTTCATGCATTTTTTATAGCAGAGTTTCAAATCAGAAATCTTTGGTTTGTTTCTTTGTTCATGATCTAAACAATTTAAACATAATACTAAATGGGTAATCTCTTATTTCATAAACATGTAATATCCTACTTATATTCAAGAAAATTGTACTGATACAATATTTAACAATGTTCACTTCTGTTCACTTAGCAAAGGATGGCACAGGAGGTCTTAACAAACCTGAAGGAGCATCCCGATGCCTGGACGAGGGTGGACACAATTTTAGAGTACTCCAACAACCAGAAAACAAAATATTATGCGTTACAAATATTAGAAAATGTTATAAAAACTCGATGGAAAGTGTTGCCAAGGCCTCAATGTGAAGGTAAGGTAACTCATGCAATGAAAGTGCATTTTGATTTATTATGCTCCCCCCAAAATTTTTTTGGGGGGAGCATATAGTCGCCGCTTCGTCTGTCCGTACGTCCGTCCGTGCACAATTTTTGTCTGGGCTATTTCTCAGCAATTAATGACCGGAATTCAATTAAACTTTATGGGAAGCTTCACTACCAAGAGAAGATGTGCATATTATAAGTCGGTTCTGGTTGGATGATTTTTCACAGAGTTATAGCCATTTGTAATTTTCCATTAACTGTACATATAGTGCAATTCATGTCCGGGCTATTTCTCAGCAACTAATGACTGTAATTCAATGAAACTTTATGAGAAGCTTCACTACCAAAAGGAGATGTGCATATTATCAGTCGGTTCTGGTCGGATGATTTTTCACAGAGTTATGGCCCTTTGAAATTAACTGTACATATAGTGCAATTCTTGTCCGGGCTATTTCTCAGCAACTACTGACTGGAATTCAATGAAACTTTATGGGAAGCTTCACTACCAAGAGGAGATGTGCATATTATCAGTCGGTTCTCGTCGGATGAATTTTCACAGAGTTATGGCCCTTTGAAATTTTCTATATTAACTGTACATATAGTTCAATTCTTGTCCGGGCTATTTCTCCCGAACTACTGACTGGAATTCAATGAAGTTTTATGGGAAGCTTAACTACCTTGAGGAGATGTGCATGTAATTTGTAGGTTCTGGTTAGACGATTTATTTAGAGAGTTATGGCCCTTTGAAATTTTTAAGTTGCTAAACCATCCATCATATTATTTTGTCCAAAGTTATGCCCCTCAAGATGTTTCCTTTTATCTAAATATGTAGTGCAATATTGTGACAAAAAAACACTTTGGGGAGCATCACCCGTCTCTGACAGTTTTTGTTTCTATAGGCTGAATGCATTAAAGCAAAATGTGTACATTTCTTAAGGGGAAGTTTTCATTAATCTACTTGTTTAAATAAATAATTTAATTTAATTTGATAAAGCAATAATTGAAATAGTTTGTGTGTACCCTCCTGCATTTGTTTATATATTGTAGTGCGTAATAACCATAATTCTTGCTTTCAACATTTCACAGTTGTTGCATAATTTGTATGCTGAAAATGTGTCTCAGCTGAATAGGCATATCTTGATCACAATACGAGATATCCAAGCAAAATGTCTCGGGTATGCAGCTTACTTTGTTTGGGAAACCAGCACTTTGGCTTGACAGGCTATGACCTCTGACTAAGTGGCATGTCGTTAGTATTTAAAGCATGACAGGGACAGTTCTAGTTGGTTTTGAAATGCTAGAAATAAATTATTTACAGGGTTACCTTCCCTATTTCAGGCATAAAGAAGTACATTGTTGGATTGATAATAAAAACTTCATCAGATGCAGGCACATCAGAAAAGGAGAAGACATACCTTGGGAAATTGAACATGATTCTAGTCCAGGTAAACATTTCAAGAATAAGTAAAATGTTATAGGATCAGTCTGGGGTTTAATTGGCCGCCCCCCCCCCCCCCCCAAAAAAAAAACAAAACAACCCCACTTGTTTTTGCCATTAAAACATTATATGCCGGTTTATTCCCCCCCCCCCCTTAGTATTTACAACAATAATTTATATGTATATAGAGCACAAGAAGTATTAAGAGCCATAATAAGCTGTATTTTTAGATAATAAATAACATTTGTCTAGCAGGACTTAAACAACAAAAATTATTAAATATTATTCCAACATCAATGCTGAATAAATGTTTCCAAATGATGTAATTAAACACAGTACCACAAATTTGTAAATATTAACATAGTTTCATTTGGTCATGGTCAGATTTGGACGCTCAATAATTTAGAATTCTCCTGGTTTTAAACAGACAAATAAATGTTGTAATTAATTATTATGGTTCTTCATGACAGTTTCGCCTAGTACTTACTGTACTAGTTTATTGATTATTCAATATCATTGATGGTGAAAGCTTATCTGATAATTACCCCCGTAACACATGTCAATACACTACAAACATCTGTAACACTTAATTGGTGTCAGTTTTGCACTCTGATTATGACCTGTATGTTGCTCTATGTTCATAAATCAATATTTATAACTGACAGACGCTGGCTGCTTATGTTTCTGTCCCTTTTGTTCGACTCACAGTATATATTATTGTAGGATTTTAGAGATAAGTCACAATAATTTAAGAAAAAAATAGAAATCTTGTCATGACTTTCAAAATGATGACAATAGCTATTGACAGCTGAACATCTGTTATGTTGAATCTGCACTGAGAAGTTTCTTTAAAAAAAGGCCTGTAAAAGATAAACATGAAAATACAAATAAATGTGATTTTGTTTACATCTCTAAATGGTAGTCATGTTAGAGCAGATTGAACAGTATTTACAAATAAGTTGAAATAATTTTATTTTCAGATTTTAAAGTATGAGTGGCCTAGGAACTGGCCATCTTTTATCTCAGACATTGTTGGAGCCAGCAAAACGAACGAGTCCCTATGTCAGAACAACATGATAATACTTAAACTATTGAGGTAAGCGTCTTGTTCAGACTGTCTTTTTTATCAGTCAGCGTCTTGTTCAGACAGTCTTTTTTATCAGTCAGATTAAAACCTTCCAATGATTGAAGTTAGCACGAGCCTGCCCACCCTGCTAGGGCCAAAACACCAACTTTGGGGAAAGGGCCACAGCCTTTTTTTAGGGGGATAAAAGACAATTTTTTGGCTCTGGGGAATGAAAAATACTGAGGTAGTTGGAAATTGAGAAAAAAGTGCATGATTTTGAAATAAATTTATGTAGGCAGGGGTTTTTTTTAGAGAAAGGGGAAGACGCTGGACGCTGGGTGACAGGGGAAAAAAGAGTGCGAAAGAGACATATTAGGGGAAAAAATAAAAACTGTTCATTTCAATGTCTATAACTCATTAAAAGAGGCTTGTCTCTGTCCTTTTTGTTCTTAAACACATTTAACACGTATTTAAGTCAAAGTTCTTAATAGATGGGTGTAGATCTTGATAATGGGAAATATTTTCAACTATATTTCTGTACTGGGGCCGGGGGACGATGTCAATTTTGTGATTTCAATTTCATGATGAATGGGTTGACGATCTTGATCTGCTACAGTATTGGAAGGGAAAGGAGCGGCAGCTGCCGATTGTCTAATTTCACTTTCACAATGTTCGATGTTGATTACCTCAGAATCCTGCTGGGTTATAACGGTTTTCGATGATTCTTTCTTAGAAAATGCCTCGATGCGTTCAGTATCTTCCGAGTCCGAATGTTTTATTTTGTTTGTGTAAGAACGCCAATTGTGAGACATTTTTTTTCTGTTTTCACGTTAATATCTTGGCTTGCACATAGCCCGGATGAAAATTCAACTAGTTTCCGGTAATAAATTGACGAAACACCCTTCTCGCGCAAGACCGGTATCCAGTGATTATTACGATTAGTTGCCCAGTTTACATGACGTAATTTAAGAGCTATATTTAGAATAACTGGGATTCCCAGATTTTTTGTGTTCGTCTGGAGAGAGAGAGAGAGAGAGAGCGAGATCGTTGTACATGGTGCAAATTGGATAATTGTCGAATGCCCAAAGGAAAAATAAACATTTCTTTGAGAGAAAATATTATAATTTAGTGAAAAATGATATTTTTGGTGGGGAAATTGTATTTTGAGGGAAAAAATTCTGGTAGGGGAAGACGCCGAATATCGGCGTCACTTTCTTAGTAAAAAAAACCCCTGGTAGGGGAAAGGGCCTTTTTGGTTAAGGGGAAGAAAAAGAGGCCCCTTGCGAAGAAAGGTTTTTGGCCCTGCCTGCATTTGTCAATACTTTACTGCTTTAGCAGATTTTCAGTTTCTTAAAGATGGGATTGTTATATTTATCACTCTCAAGATTTAATGTAAAAATGTAGGCTTGCTTACTAAAAAATGCTTAGATAAATTGCTTATTTTAGTTGACTTATATTCTTAAGCAAAATTAAACAAACATCATCATAACCATCATGATAATGGTAATTGTCCCCTACCGGTTTCACAGGAGGGGACTTATGGTTTGCGCTCTCTGGGTCTGTCTGTCTGTGTGTTTGTCTGTCACACTTTTCGGGATCCTGCAATAACTTTAAAAGTTCTTAATATTTTTTCATGAAACTTGAAACATGGATAGATGGCAATATGGACATTATGCACGTCATTTCATTTTGTTGCTACGTCAAAAATTCTGGTTGCTATGGCACAAAAAAAAATATTCTGACAATGGTGGAGCCGGTAGGGGACATATATTGCTTGGCAATAGTCTTGTTTCAAATAGAATGGGACCGAATAAATACCCACCTGAAATTGAAAGGAAAAAACACTGCTTGTCTATTAATTTTAAAAGCATTTTGTGTAAGCACAATTTACCAATTTAATGAAAAAACAACAAAAAATTTCCCAATCCTAAAGGCCCCGGCCATATGCCTCAAATGGTGAAAAAATACTGACTATATATTCAGACCTATATCCATGTATGGATTGCACTTGGGCTGGATGAGATCATCAAGGTCAGTGTTTCTAAAGGCTGTTGTCCAATGTCCTCCAACAGATTGTGGTGAAAGCATCTTCTTGTAATCCTTCCTTGTTATTGTGTGCACATGTAAAAAAAACACCTTTAACAGATCCACAAATTGACAATGTTGCTCAAATTTGTCAGGGGACATGCATGTTTTAAAAATATCTTTTTCCTCTTTTATTTTCTTATTTACATGTATTTTTTTTTAGCGAGGAAGTGTTCGACTTCTCAAGTGGTCAGATGACCCAGTCAAAAGCAAAACACTTGAAAGATAGCATGTGTAGCGAGTTCTCGCAGATTTTCCAATTGTGTCAGTTTGTGATGGACAATTCTCAAAATGCGCCATTAGTGGGTTCCACATTGGAAACATTGCTGAGATTCCTCAACTGGATTCCACTGGGCTATATCTTTGAAACCAAACTGATTTCAACTCTCGTATACAAGGTAAAGTTTAAACTTGTCGTTCATACCAAGACTTCTTTGAAAAATGTTTTTCAGGCGCTTTATCCATGTTTTGAAGTTAATCTGAAATAGTTGTGGTTACAGTTTTCACAAATCAAATTTTGTAGCAGTGGGACATCTGTCCACAAAGCTAGCAAAATCATTTGGATCAGACAGCAATTCAGTGGTCCTCTATTTGTGTCTTTTACTTTTTTATTTCTGTATTATCTGTATAATGAAATTAGTTTGAACACAACATCATGGTAACATCTATAAAGACTTCTTTTTTTTAAGGAGATAAAAATCGTTGACAAGAAAAGTGCAGTTGGCGTCTCTGAGTCAGACTCACACTTATATGGAAAAACAGTCTATTTATGTCTAGATTAAATCCAGTTGTTTTTTTATGCCCCCCTTCGAAGAAGAGGGGGTATATTGCTTTGCTCATGTCGGTCTGTCTGTCGGTCGGTCCGTCCACCAGGTGGTTGTCAGATGATAACTCAAGAACGAATGGGCCTAGGATCATGAAACTTCATAGGTACATTGATCATGACTCGCAGATGACCCCTATTGATTTTGAGGTCACTAGGTCAAGGTCACAGGTGAAGGTCACAGTTACTGGAAATAGGCATTTTAAGGATTTAGCTTGGTTCAAACAAGGGAAACAACTACCGTTTATGCATGTTCTTTTTGTTACAGCATTTGCCTCCCTTGTAATATATTTTAATTTTACCAAATGTAAGGCTAACTGCATTTTTGTAATGCATTGTATCCACCACCACCACCACCGTTGTTCACAGTGACACCACCACCACCACCGTTGTTCACAGTGACAAAAAACGTATTCACACAATGGCTGCTACTACAACTTATAGCCCATATAGGGGGGCATGCATGTTTTACAAACAGCCCTTGTAATTAGATTAAAATATTGCAGTTAATTGTGATTTCCTGTCTTAGCATATAGACCATTCACTTTGGAAAATTAAGACAAGTTGTTAACCCTTTTAATGGTGTATAACTAATTTTCTCATTAGTTAAATGTTTTGATTTCAGTTCCTGAATGTGCCAATGTTCAGAAATGTCACCTTGAAATGTCTCACAGAAATTGGTATGTTTTTTATTTTAAACAGTTTTTAAGCTTAATTTTTTTTAAAGAAAATTCAAGCTATTCTACTAGCCCTATGTCTGCATATAGGCCAGGTCAAGTTTCTCAGGAATCTAGTTTCTCAGAAACAGTTAAAGCAGGGTTCGCACAGACCTTGAAAAGTGCTTGAAAATCAAGGTTTATCTTGAAAAGTGCTTAAAAACGATCTGGAGTGCTTATTTTCAACCATAGCCTTGAAAAGTGCTTAAAAAGTGCTTGAATTTGGCTGGAAAAGTGCTTGAAAAACGGAAAAAAATGTTTAATTTCTTGAGTCAGAAGTCGTAGTTTTTTTCACGATTTATGACGGTTCCGATCTGTTGATATAGGCAGGTACTGGATCGGTAGGGGTTGGTACGGGTTTTAGAACGTAAGGGAGGCAACTACTACTCATCTTCCGCCAATTGGTCTACTTCGTTTTTTGTTGTACGCATTATGCCATTACGGTGCTGACAAGTTGAAATATGCCAGGGAATAAGTGCATTTTTCAGAAAGGGAGGCTTTTGAAGTACCCTTGGGTTGTTGACAATGCTGATTCTAAAGTCAAAGCATCTTGTAAAGAACGCAGAACAGGTATAGAGATCGACAGTATGGGGGAATCGGCGTTGAAAAGCCACCTAAAATGCAGTTTTTCTGTGAAGCATATTCATTCAGTTAACCCAATTCATTCAGAGGTACTGCAAAAGACAAAAAAGTTGCACTTGACTGATTGTCAAATAAATTAGATGATACTGTGAAGAAACTGCAATCTGTTTACATGAGTGCAGACTCTCAGTCTGAACATACACAGTACACTACATGTATTGCATCTATTACAGATTTTACATGTACATGTGTACCTTCTGTAGAAAATTACTTAATAAGTATAATTTTTACAAGCCTCAATTAATACATGGCATTTTATATTGCCGTTGCGAGATTCTGTACATTTGTAGTTTTATATTTTTACTTCAGAATTAATTTGTATCAGATGCATAATTGTCTTTAACATTTTGTAGCAGCTATATTATACCACTGGAATATCTGTTATGAACATTTAGAATACATAATGATATTCAATACAAATAACAGTGTTTTTTTTGGTATGTGTAATGCCTTGGTCAATTAGTATATTATAATGAAATATCTTACTTTTGATTTAACAGTTGTTGCTGTAGCAGGGTAGTGCAGTCTGTTGAAATTCTGTTGAAATTCACAAAGAATGTTAGGCAAGAAGAGACCAATTTAGAGAAAATATTGTCAGTATTGGCCGCAGAATAATATACAGTTTTCAGTAGGTCGGACTAAAAAAGTGCTTAGAGAATATCTGTATGAACCCTGTGAAGATCTTTCATTAAAACATGTATTCCCTATATTAACATTTCCCATAAGCCAAGTTTGGCCAGCTAATTTAGATAAACATTCATTTTTTAATTATTTTTTATTAGTTATTTTTGTTTTTATTACGTATACTTATGATTAAGGGAACATTAACATCATTGCAGAAAGCATTTATTAAAGCTGATTTTGGTTGTAGGTCGGTATATATATTAATCAATTATCATGAATACATGGTGTGAAATATTTAAAAAAAAAATAATTAAAAGGGCTATATGGATTGCGTTTTCTTTTTCAGCAAGTGTCCAAGTTGGTCAATATGATGAACAATTTATTCAGCTGTTCAGCTTCACTCTCACACAGTTAAAACAGGTAATACAGTTGTTATACACCCTTAACCAAAGATGAATGGAGTAACAATTATTTGTTTGAACTCGTGTAATATTTCTCATTGAAACCGTAAAAAAATGTAAATCAAACTGTAAAAAATGTATATCTTGACAATATCCTGACCAATTTTGAATCTGGGTCATTTTTGATGTAAGACTAGGTCATCCGGTCAAATCTTAGAAAATTTATATAACCATTCTAGAAGTCAAATGTATTGACTCAATCTTTATGAAACGTGGTCAGAATGTTTATGATGGAAATATCACGGCCATGTGTGAGTATGGGTCACAGTGTTGTTGTTTTTTCGTTAAAAATCAGGGTTGGTATTCGGCCTCGTAACCAATGTAAAAAAGCATACATTTTTCCCAAATGGGACCTTAAAATTACCAATTACCAATTGAAGGTTTTTAGATGTCAAAAATTTAGTTCATCTCCCATCCAGTTCTACAAGTAACACCTTAGTAAATATATTATTGAAAACACTTTTATTCTCAATTTTGAAGCATTTGTTTACAAAACAACAACACTAATTTCCCAATTTTGGTCAAAATGCCACGATTTTTCTCAACCCAAATGGACCCAGCTCCATTCCCAAAATGGTGAAAAGAAACACTGGGTCAAATGTAGTAAAACACTTGGAAAGCCCGTAAAGTCTTACACAATTATTTTTTTCGGAAGAATGATTAAGCATGCTATCTGAGATTATTTGTGAGTAATTTTGATGTGAAGGATACCTATTTAGAGTAACACGTTTATTTGTATGTGTGTTTAGACAACCAAAAGTTAAAACTTCTCTTGTTTGTGTCAGATGTTGCCAGTTGCAACCAATATTCGTGAGGCATATCAGCGTGGTACGGACGATGAGCAGATGTTCATACAAAACCTCAGCCTGTTCCTATGCACCTTCATGAAGGATCACGGGCAGCTGGTTGAGAAGAAACCAGACCTGAGTGAACACCTCATGGCTGTAAGCTGGACCAGTTCATATCTGTATTATCAATCTGTTAGCAGTAATCGAAATAAGTAGTTTTCTAAGCAAGCCCTATTCTTAACCCTTTACCACTTAGATAAATATTTTTACGCAATTTTGGTTCTTTAGAAATTTACATTTTATTAAATTTCTTTCTTGCTAGATTTAAGTTTAAAAGGTTAGATACTGATGAGCAGCCAACAGCATAAAACCTGAACAGACTGAGACTTACTTGCAGGCTGTTCTGATTTTATGCTGTTTGCACATAGCCATTTTCACTTTGCCTCTGAGTCGAAAAGGTTTAAATTGATACTCAGAGCTGTGGATCTTCTACAGATATTGGCAGATTTTACATCACAGGGGTCACATTTTAGATCGATGTTATCAAGATGATAAAAGTGTTATTATAACCAATTGTTTCTGGACTGCAATAGCCAAGAATTTATTTATGTTTTAGCCCCACAAAGTGTCACTTCTCACATCCAAATACAAAGCATGTCTCTCTGTCGATAATTTGCTCACCCATCTTATTTCATTCCATGAAAAGTTAACGTAGGTATGCTGAAAAATGTTTTAACAGAAAACGACGCTCTCAACGTTATATAAACGAATGAAATTAATTTTTATTTTATTGTTCAGCATGGGTAAGGAAAAGAAAGAAAGATTACAAAGTTTTGATGTGTGATAAGTTTATCAAGGTTACTACTTCTCATTGAGAGCAACTTCTGTTCACCTGTAATAACTACATGTATTGATTTAGAATGTGTCTGACATGTTTTGAGAGCTACAACAAGACCAACTAGTCAACTGTAATACATTGCCAGCGGTTATAAGCAATGTTGAAGTATTCTTACAGTTGGCTGTTGATCGTATAGCAGTCCTTAGAGCACAAATGAGTAACATATTATTAATGGTAAATTTAGGGCTTGTACTGTACATGTTAACCATTTACCACTTAGATACATATTTTGATGCGTTTGTAGTCCCTTAGAAAGTAAAATTTAAATAAATACCGTTCTTACTAGACTCAAGTTTTAAAATCTTCATTTCCAACCCTTTGATACTGATAAGCAGCAAACAGCATAAAACCTGAACAGACTGCAAGTTACTTGCTGGTTTTTCTGGTTTTATGCTGTTTGCACATAGCCATTTTCACTTTGCTTCTGATGAGGATAGGGTTTAACAATTGTGTAATGTTTTCGTGATATACTTAATTTGCAGGCCCTGAGTTACCTGATCCTGATATCCGAGGTAGACGAGGTGGAGATATTCAAGATATGCCTGGAGTACTGGAACTCCCTGGCTGCTGACCTCTATAGGGAGAGTCCTTTCTCTGCCACGTCATTCTCACTGCTGGGCAAAAACACTGAGATGCCCATTCGACGGCAGCTGTATAACCCAGTGCTTTCTAAGGTACCTTAACCTTTACTCAGGCAAAGTGGAAATGTTTAATTGGCTATATGCAACCAGCATAAAACCAAAACAGCCTGCAAGTAATTAACTCTTAGTCTGTTTGGGTTTTATGTTGTTTGGTGCTCATCAGCACCTTTGGGTAGCAAATGAAGCCTTTAAATCTTTAAGCTATTAGGAAAGGTCTTTAATTTTCATATGACTTTCTAATGCTTCTCTGTGCATATCTGAGTGATTTATGGTTAAATAAATGACCGGGATGACCTGCATGTTGTAGTTGATAAATTAGGTGAAGATTTATAGCCATTAACAACCTGATAAACACTGGTCTATGGTAATTAATGCAAAATGTATTGCTTATCTATAACCATAGTGATTTGAATACAGCACTTATTATGTAGCTCTGTATTTGATATGTACATGTATAATCTTACTGTTCTATGTAATATATATTAGGAGAACGATATGTGACTTCTTCAAATTTTTCTTAAAGAACTGTGTGAAATATTTATATAAGGATATTAACTTACTGAGTAAACAAAAATAATGCTTGTGACATCAATAATTGCTCCTTTCATTTAATAATTTTATCGGAAAAGATCTTGATATGATTCTGTGGTATTGTGTTGGGAGGGGGGTTGTTATAGGTCTGGGATGTAACATGATGATCTTGGTATGCTGATAATAAACCAAACATACTCGAGGTGTATGATTCTGAGTCTGGAGAAGTTACAGGACAACCAAATATTGTGCCTGTTCAAATGGGGCTTAATGCATGTGTGTAAAGTGTCATCCAAGATTAGCCTGTGCAGTCTGCAATCGGGCTTAACAGATACCACACTTTCTGCCTAGACTAGATTTTAATAAAGAGGAGGGGACATTTAAACAAAAAATTCCATAGAAGCGGAAAGTGTCTTCCCTGATATGGCTGTGTGGACTGCAGAGGCTTAGCAGGGATGACAATTTACGCAGATGCATAAAGCCCAGTTTTCCCAGGGACTCAATGTATTGGGCCTGATCAAAAAGTTTTCTGGTTTTGTTGTAGGTGCGTCACGTGATGATATCTCGAATGGCCAAGCCCGAGGAAGTGCTGGTGGTGGAGAATGACCAGGGGGAGGTGGTACGAGAGTTTATGAAGGACACGGACTCCATCAGTCTCTACAAGAACATGAGGGAAACTCTAGGTAGGCAGGGCTTAGTGAGCCATGTAGTGCGAAAATGGCCCTATGCCAAATGCATTTTTGTCATAGCTCTGTACCAGTCTGTGCATGAGCGCAGTCTGGTCAGGAGCTGCCTTGTCAGCTAATGAGACTACGATACATTGCTTGATAGTGGAATGGATTGCTCTTGATTAGATTCATTGAATGTGCTGGTTTTTATGGAGCTTCTTTGGTCACATTTGGCAAAAGACCCATTTTCGCAGGACGCGGCTTTTTTACATTAATGGTTGGTTGGCAGGGGGGTTGTTTCAGTGTCAAAATTGCTTCAATAACAGTTCTTAACTTTTGAATAATAATTAGTCTTATAGTATGGTGGGAAGGATTTTCTCCTCAGATGTTTTGAAAACTACATCTCTGCAATGTAAGCTGTATATGGGAATGTATCAGTCAATAGGGCTTTCCAACCTGTCATCTAAAATGTTTTCTTACATGATGTTTTAAATGATTTGAGGCCTCCTTATTTTGTAATGTATATTAGCTGTTTAAAAAAAGGGTGACTTCCACAAAATGTATTTCCAGTATTGTCTCTTATGGTAACAATCCCTAAATTATGTTTCAGTGTACCTTACACATTTGGACTATGCTGATACTGAAGCCATCATGACAGAAAAACTTCACAATCAAGTCAACGGAACGGAGTGGTCTTGGAAAAACTTGAACACTGTGAGTATTGCAAAATCAGTTTGTAAATCCAATAATGATGGTTTATATTCTAACCCTGGATTCCTTTTAGGATATGTAAATGAAGTTGCAAAATCACAACTCCATATCGTGCAGGTTTTTCACAGAATAATCCCAAAGAGCAAATCTTGGGGAACTTATAGACAGGGATAATACAACTTCAAATCTATATTTATTATGCCCCCCTTCGAAGAAGAGGGGGTATATTGTTTTGCACGTCGGTCGGTCCGTCCACCAGATGGTTTCCGGATGATAACTCAAGAACGCTTAGGCCTAGGATCATGAAACTTCATAGGTACATTGATCATGACTGGCAGATGACCCCTATTGATTTTCAGGTCACTAGGTCAAAGGTCAAGGTCACAGTGACTCAAAATAGTAAAATGGTTTCCGGATGATAACTCAAGAATGTGTACGCCTAGGATCATGAAACTTCATAGGTACATTGATCATGACTCGCAGATGACCCCTATTGGTTTTGAGGTCACAAGGTCAAAGGTCACGGTGACCCGAAATAGTAAAATGGTTTCCGGATGATTACTCAAGAACGCTTATGCCTAGGATCATGAAACTTCAAAGGTACATTGATCATGACTCGCAGATGACCCCTATTGATTTTCAGGTCACAAGGTCAAAGGTCACGGTCACGGTGACCCAACATAGTAAAATGGTTTCTGGATGATAACACAAGAACACTTATGCCTAGGATCATGAAACTTCATAGGTACATTGATCATGAGTCGCAGATGACCCCTATTGATTTTCAGGTCACTTGGATAAAGGTCAAGGTCACGGTGACTCAACTTAGAAAAATGGTTTCTAGATGATAACTTAAAAACGCTTACGCTTAGGATCATGAAACTTCATAGGTACATTGATCATGACTCGCAGATTACCTCTATTGACTTTCAGGTCACTAGGTCAAAGGTCAAGGTCATGGTGAACACAGTAAAATGGTTTCCGGATGATAACTCAAGAAAGCTTACGCCTAGGATCATGAAACTTCATAGGTACATTGATCATGACTCGCAGATGACCCCTATTGATTTTCAGGTTACTAGGTCAAAGGTCAAGGCCACCTTGCCAAAAAACGTATTCACACAATGGCTGCCACTACAACTGACAGCCCATATGGGGGGCATGCATGTTTTACAAACAGCCCTTGTTAACATGAAATGTCAAACCATCAATTTGGAATGGATTTGAGTGAAAAAAAATCCTTTTTATTACTATTTGTAATATGACCCAAAAACGGCTATAAATTCAACACAAAAAACAACTGAACAGCCTGTTTTCTGCTCATCAGTATCAGAAACAGTCTATCCTTTAAACAAAAAATGCAATAAAAGTGCAAAGTATCGTCCCTGATTAGCCTGTGTGGACAGCCTAGGTAAATTGCGTACAACATGTTACACACATGCATCAAACCCCCTTTTTATAGAGCGCGTCTCATTTGTTCATTCACAGTTATGCTGGGCAATAGGCTCCATCAGTGGTGCTATGCACGAGGATGACGAGAAGCGTTTCCTGGTTACGGTCATCAAGGACCTGCTGGGCCTGTGCGAGCAGAAGAGGGGCAAAGACAACAAGGCCATTGTGGCCTCCAACATCATGTACGTGGTGGGACAGTACCCACGCTTCCTGAGAGCACACTGGCGATTCCTGAAGACTGTTGTCAACAAGCTCTTTGAATTCATGCATGGTGGGTTAGACGTATTGTTGTGCTTTCAATGAGGTGGTTTTATTGTCCCCTACCGGTTTTACCGGAGGGAACTTATCGTTTGCGCTCTGTGTGTCCGTCTGTCTGTCTGTCTGTCTGTGAGTCTGTCTGTCACACTTTTCTGGATCCTGCGATAACTTTAAAAGTTCTTAATATTTTTTCATGAAACTTGAAACATGGATAGATGGCAATATGGACATTATGCACGTCATTTCATTTGTTCCAACGTCAAAAATTCTGGTTGCTATGGCAACAAATGGGCTAGAAATACTGCTGAAAATGGTTGTTTTCTGGATCCTGCAATAACTTTAAAAGTTCTTAATATTTTTTCATGAAACTTGCAACATGGATAGATGGCAATATGGACATTATGCACATCATTTCATTATGTTCCTACGTCAAAAATGGCGGTTGCTATGGCAACCCAAAAAAAAAATAATCTGAAAATGGTGGAATTTCTGACAATGGTGGAGCCGGTAGGAGACCATATTGCTTGACAATAGCCTTGTTATTCTTGTTAAAGAATGTTGAAACAAAGGAGAGCATTCTACGTTTTTTGAGCTTTTTTTATTTTTTTAATTTAATAATTAAGTCATAGTTTTGCTATTAAAAAATAATATTAGTAAATTGATACTTAAAAATGATTCATCTATGATCTATAAAGAAAGATCAAATTAGTGCTACCTCTCTGTTTACATTTTTTACAATTTAATCAATAGTTTGTCTGCATGTGCCTGATTAAAGAGCATTTTAACATACATTTGCGCAAGGATGTTAAAAGCCACCAATACCTTTCCATTTTTGAGTGAGAAAATTGTTGTAAAAATTAAATATGTCCCTCTGCAAACAGTGAAATAAGCATAAGAAAAACATCCAAATACTCAAAAAGGAAATATGCCACTTCTTTCCTCTTTCACCACAGAGACCCATGACGGTGTACAAGACATGGCCTGTGACACGTTCATCAAGATCGCCCAGAAGTGTCGTCGCCACTTTGTTCAGGTGCAGGTGGGCGAGGTGATGCCCTTCATAGAGGAGATCCTCAACGGCATCAACACAATCATATGTGATCTCCAGCCTCAACAGGTGACGCAATTATTTATTCGCCAATGAAAATTGATGTAATAGATTTCTGTTATAAGGATTATATGTTGGTTGTTACATAACAATTGACTTAAATTTGAGGCTTGCTGCGGGAAAACGGGACATTTTGCATTTGTGTTAAGTGTTATCCCAGTGTGGCCTGTGCAGTCTGCAAAGGCTAATCAATGGTAACTATTTCTGCTTGTATAGTATTTTTATGCCCCCCTTCGAAGAAGAGGGGGTATATTGCTTTGCTCATGTCGGTCGGTCGGTCTGTCGGTCCGTCCACCAGGTGGTTGTCAGACGATAACTCAAGAACGCTTGGGCCTAGGATCATGAAACTTCATAGGTACATTGATCATGACTCGCTGATGACCCCTATTGATTTTGAGGTCACTAGGTCAAAGGTCAAGGTGACCAGAAATAGTAAAATGGTTTTTGAATGATAACTCAAGAACGCATACGCCTAGGATCATGAAACTTCATGGGTAGATTGATCATGACTTGCAGATGACCCTTATTGATTTTGAGGTCACTAGGTCAAAGGTCAAGGTCACGGTGACCCGAAATAGTACAATGGTTTCTGGATGATAACTCAAGAACGCATACGCCTAAGATCATGAAACTTCATGGGTAGATTGATCATGACTCTCAGATGACCCCTATTGATTTTGAGGTCACTAGGTCAAAGGTCAATGTCACGGTGACCCGAAATAGTAAAATGGTTTTCGGATGATAACTCAAGAACGCATACGCCTAGGATCATGAAACTTCATAGCTACATTGATCATGACTTGCAGATGACCCCTATTGATTTTGAGGTCACAAGGTCAAAGGTCAAGGTCACGGTGACCCGAAATAGTAAAATGATTTTCGGATGATAACTCAAGAACGCTTTTGCCTAGGATCATGACACTTCATAGGTACATTGATCGTGACCCGCAGATGACCCCTATTGATTTTCAGGTCACTAGGTCAAAGGTCAAGGTCACAGTGACAAAAATCGTATTCACACAATGGCTGCCACTACAACGGACAGCCCATATGGGGGGCATGCATGTTTTACAAACGGCCCTTGTTTGTTAAGAATTCTCTTTGTAGCTTAAGTCCAGTTTTTGCGTAAATTATTGTCCCTGATTAGACTCTGGAGTCTGCACATGCTTATCTGCGACCATATTTTACGCTCATGCATTGATTTCCCAAGGTGAGGCTCATCTGTATTTTCATTCCGTCAGTTGATTATTTTGTTTTGAATGCAAAGATTGTTTTGCCAAGATTTCTCCTTTTGATATATATTTAAGAATGTAGAGTTCTGGTGTACACAGAAAGGCCGATGGTATTCCCCAAAGGTGGTTACAAAATCTCTTGCAGGGCCCTTGCTACCCTTTGGGGGATTGGGACCGGGGCCCTTAGAGGGGGGAACTTTGCGCTGTTTTGGGCGAAAAGGAGAATTTTAGAAGATCTTTTCACCAACCATTCAACACTTAAAATTGATATATTTTAATGTTATTGACATAAATATACTGTGAAACCATTTATTTTCGACAGCACAAAATTTCGTCATTTTTATAAAAATGACAATTTCGTCAGCACTTAAATTCGCCGATTTCTGATTTTGAATTTTTTTTAAATGCGCCCGTCAATATCCGATTTGTGTGTAATACATATTCGCGATCAATCGCAGTTGCAAAAAATCGTGGTACGAATGCGGGAACACACTTGAGAATCACTGCAGGAGGTGGGGCCTGTTTGTCACATGCCAATTAACTAGTCTTTTGTTATCAAGAGACAGTAATGGACCCTCTTAATGTATGCCATTAACACGTTCATTGTTATGATTAGCGGACAAGTGGGATCGAATAACCGTTAACGCGTGTTTGTAACAACGAAGCCAATTGCCAATCGGGAATGTGTTCTAGTTGGTATGATTTTTATTAAAATGCTGTCAATACCGTTTTAAAACTGTTTGTGTTATACGAAAGAGGTTCCAGTTTGTTAAGTGTGTTTGTTTTTTTCAAATAAAATGCTTTTTTATTCTGATATCATTATTATAATTAGAAACTCTATGTGTGTGTTTGTTCTTAAAAAGTAAACTACCGGTATATAAATCAATAATGTCAATAATTTAAAAATAAATAAATTGATACATATAAAATAGTAATAAGTGTGGTTAAACGAAAACAATCAAACAACAAACAGCAATTAAAATATTCTTTATTAATTTGGGATAAATACGCATGTTGATCACACATCGTCATCTTTTCATTTGGTTTACAAAAAAATGTATTGTCTTTCATCGGCATTCGCTGCGTGATGGCTAATATGCAACACCCCTGAAAAACACAATGCACCTAATGGGTAATAACGTTATAAACAATAAGCGCTAATTCATTTCCATTCTACATAAACGAAGTCAACGCATTCGATACAGCTGTAATGCACACGAGTTTTAAAGAAGTGTCACGTGTCAGTTAAGTACCTTGTGTAATCTACATCCCTTTGTGTCAAAACCGGATTAATCTTGATTACGAAACAGCAGTGAATGTGTGCATGGATTATGTTGGAATTTAATGCCTAATATCTACGGTAAAGTTTTGAAATATTGTTCAACTTGGTGTTTGTTTTTGTTCAAACATAGAGCATGATTGTTTTCGTTAGGATCTTAAATTCACCGATCGGTCGACTGACGAAATTTATGAAAATTAATGCCTGACGATTAATAATGGTTTCACAGTACATTTAATCAAAGGCTAATAGCACGATACCAGCTGGCAACAGGTATAAAAGTTTGTTTTGTTTTTTAATTTGGGAGTGGAATTTTTTTTGCTGAAACAGGGGAAAAAGTATACTAATTTAAGGGCGAATGGAGCCTAATTTCGGCCCCAAAAACTGCCAAACGAGGGCCCTGTCTTGGTTCAACTTACAACCTACTTTCAAGCATCTGTTTTGCCCGCAATGGTGGAAATTATAAAAGCATCACAACTTAACATGTGACATATTTTGCTGGAACTACCCAAAGTCCATACAAAATGTAATTTTTTGGTCATGCCTATGTTTTGACTCGCAGGTTTTGAGCTTGATGACCCAGGACCACTATTAGGGTCTCCCTTCCGTTTAAGGGTACTGTATCTTCTTCCCCAAGGTGTTTCCAAAATCACAACGCTGAAGTTACCACATCCAACTTTGTTCCTTGCCCTTGAAAAACCGGACTTAATGCTTGTGTGTAAAATATCTTCCCAGATTACTAGTTGCAGTCTACACAGGCTAATCAGGGACTACACTTTCTGCTTTTGTGGTATGTTTCACTTAAAGGAAGCCTCTTCTTAGTTAAAATCCAGTTTAGGAAGAAAATGTCGTCCCTTATTAGCCTGTGGGGACAGCACAGTCTGGGACGAATCTGTTTACACATGCACACAGTCCAGATTTTCCAGAACGAGGCTCATTTTGTTTTTGCCATGCATGTGAGTAAAGTGTTGTCCCAGATAAGGCTAATCAGAGATGACACTTATGTTTTTATTGGATTTATTTTTTGCAAACATACAAGTACATGTTTGTTGTTGCCCTGCAGGTGCACACATTCTATGAGGCTGTGGGCATGATGATCTCTGCGCAGACTGACCAGGTGGCGCAGGAGCACCTGATAGAACGCTACATGCTGCTGCCCAACCAGGTTAGTGATTGTTTGGCCCAAATTACAGCATCTTACAGGCCTAACCTTTTTTTAACCTGATCAAAATTTCCTTAAAATGATGCCAACATTTCAGAAAATCTCAGCAATTGGTTAAGTAAGTTTATTATTCTGTGATATAATTCTGTAGCTATTTTCTTTATAACTTTTAATTATTTTTCCCAATTTCATGGTTTATGGCCCTATTTTTCCAATCCAAAAGACACAGGCTGTAAAATATAAAGCAAAAAAACTCACTGCAGGTGTGGGACGGCATCATCAACCAGGCAACACAGAACGTGGAGGTGCTCAAGGATGGTGACGCCGTCAAGCAGCTTGGCAACATCCTCAAGACTAATGTCCGGGCGTGTAAGGCCCTTGGACATCCTTACGTCGTGCAGGTGAGATGCTGATGGAAAATATATTTGTTTTGTTGGGTTTTTTTTGCAGATTTTACGATGATGTCTATTGAGTGCGATGATTTCACAAAGTTGGTTTTATGGTTGAATGTTGTTGATTTCTGGTACCATTTTTAGATAGCTTTTATTGCACTGGATAGTGCAATTAAAAAATGCACCCATTTAAAAAACCTCGTGGTACCAGCTGCTTCATGTGGATGGCATCCAGGATTATGACGCCATCTGTAAAATCTATGTCTGCTCAATATTTAAAAAAAATAATTTAGAATTATATAATCTTGTGATCATATTTGTGGGCGGATTGCACAAAGCACTTCTGTCACCTGTGAATTATGGCCATTAAATACAAAAAATTGGCATAAAACTCCTAATCCGCTCTCTCACTCAGTTTGAATCATATCTTCAAAATTGGTGATAATGTGTATGGGTATAATATCTTGACCAAGTTTGCAAACCAGCCAGTTTGCCTAATGCATCTATGAATTATGGACTCATCATCCAAAATTTTGTGACTGGGAAATTAAATTGTGTGACCCACTAAAAAAATTTGCTGTGAGTAAAGTCGAGATATACAGCAATTATTTATACGATATAAACACTAATCACTTTCTTGCAGATATGGCTGGAAAGTGAGCAGTATTTCAACTATTAATTATAGTTATAAATGATATAAAACTGCAAAAAATTCCTGTCTCGGCATGGACATTGCGTTCTTGTTTGTCACATGATTACCCCCTTTTATTGTTAATCAACAAAAATTTATAAAAAGCAAGAAAAATGACAAATTGTTACTCAAAATTGGTATTAAGGATAAATGATGTTATTAAAAGTGTTCTTTTTATTTCCCTTTCAGCTTGGACGCATTTATTTGGACATGTTAAATGTGTACAAAGTTATGAGTGAGAACATTAGTAGTGCTATTGCATCGAACGGTGAAAGTGTAACAAAACAGCCACTAATTCGTAGTATGAGAACAGTAAAAAAGGAGACACTGAAACTAATATCAGGTTGGGTGAGTCGATCTAATGACCCTGCGATGGTTGCGGAAAACTTTGTCCCACCATTATTGGAGGCCGTGTTACTGGACTACCAGCGCAACGTCCCTGCTGCAAGAGAACCAGAGGTGTTGAGCACAATGGCAAGCATAGTGAACAGACTTGAGGTTGGTGTATACAGTAGTACTCTCCTTAATCCTTTATCACTTATATAAGCATCTTGACTTGTTTGTAGTCCATTTGAAAATTAAATACAAATATAAACTCAATTTGTATAGTATGTTATCACTGATGCATGCAATTAGAATTTAAACTAAGATTTTTTTATGAATTTGAAACATTTATAGGGTTTTGATTTCTTTAATTTACCTTGCAGTCATATTTTAGGCTCATTTGGGGCTTAAATTTGTCCCCATGCCCTTATCAGAAGTGATTTAGTGTTCACCTGTACATGTAGACATAAAAATTTCCCTCTCAATAGAAGCATCTTTTGAAAAAAGACTAAATGTTGACAAACATTGACAAAGTAATTTGCATTTTTATTGATAGTCCCAGCTATTTTGATCAAACCAGGTTTTATCAAAATATCATTTAGCTATGTATTTGATTGATATTTTATAACAAAGTAAAATGTAAACATGTAATATGATAATCACTTTTTCCTTTATTTTTGGTTGAGAAAAAAAAAGGATTGCACAATTTAAATTACAATAATACAATGTACATAATTTACACTTTTTTAACAGGAGTTTATGATTTATTAAATTATTGCAATCTTATACTTGGTATGTACTAGAATATGGTCTTAATTAACCCATTTTTCACATTTTATAACACAAAATAACCAATTTTAGCCGATTCACAAAATATTTCATAAAATGTCTCGCACAAATTAAAATGTTTTCTCTGTTGCAGAGTCACATAACGAAGGACATTCCACAGATCTTTGATGCAGTATTTGAGTGCACTCTGGAAATGATCAACAAAGACTTCGAGGAGTTCCCCGAACACAGAACCAACTTCTTCCTGCTCTTGCAGTCTGTGAACACACATTGCTTCCAAGGTGGGTGGTTGCCTAACCCTCTTATACTCTGATAATTATGCACTTTGATGGGTTTGTAATCCATTATAACATCAAATTAAAATAAAATTAAAGACCTTTCCTACTAGATTCAAGTTTTAAAGACTTCATTTTCATCGCTAAGGTACTTATGAGCAGCAACTGCAAAGGACCTGAACAGATTCTGAGTTACTCGCCAGCTGTTTGGTTATTTGCTGTTCGCACATAGCCATTTTCACATTGGTTCTAAGGTTGGGGATAGATTTACATTTATTGCAGGAGTATTTTGGTAGCGCAATTATTATTTGCTAAAGTTCTGACAAAAATGTATATGTTGACAACTCTGCTTGGTTACTACTTCATGTATATAAATAGCATTAAATCTGCAATGTATTGGTATTCTGTTTTCGATTCGTTACCAAATATAAAAAACAAATAATCTGCTATTTAGCTTTCTTTATTTTATTGGGTTGCATAATTAAAATATAATACAAACAATGACAATTGCAGTTTTCAAAAACATCATTAACAAAAATTGTTCAGTATTTTCCAAGATTGCACGTATTTCTATGGCAATTCCCTACCTATGCTTCAAGCAGGGGAGTTGTCAGTTACAGGCACAGTGCTCCAGCTAGGCCTTATTGGAAGGGTGCCCCGCTCTGCCCTTCTGAAGCCCCGCTCTCTTATTACATGTAATTAATTTATTCCTCACTGTAGACATTTTATTTAAATGGTTTAATAATAATGGAAAGAATATATACCAACAATTATTAATAACATAAATTAACATGCAACAGGGAGCATTCCAGATACGCCTGGGCGCTCAAAAGTGCACTTTTGACAAAATACTGAGCGTCGAAAGTGCACTTTTGACAAATAGCCCCCCCCCCCCCCCCCCTGCCTATTTCAAATCCTATCTCGAGCACTGCAATGGCATAACTATGTGTACAAAGTATTGGTTATCCTTTGTTCCCAGGTTAGTTGGTTTACTAACTGCTTTGATATGACTTGAATACATTCAAAAAAGGCAAACAGTTCAGGGCATGTATTCGCCAACCCTTTCATAGACTTAAGAATGAAGAATTGGTTAAGAACCAAGGACAATATTTTAAAAGTTTGAATATATGCAGGCTACCACTGAAGATTATGGCATTAAAGAATGTTCTACATGAAGAGGGATGTGGAGGTGGTAAATGCTGAGTTTGAATAAAAATTAAGCAGTTCGTGAATATTCTAATTTAAAGAATATTCTTTATTCTTAGACATAAGTTCAAGAATGGGTTTGTGAATACTGGCACAGGTAAAACAAACAAATTCTCAATACACAATTGCAATGTCATACTGTACCTGTTCCAGCATTCTTGAATATCCCTGCGGCTCAATTCAAGCTGGTACTGGACTCGATCATCTGGGCCTTCAAGCACACGATGCGTAACGTGGCTGACACAGGCCTAGACATCCTGTACGTGCTGCTGCAGAACGTGGCCAGTGAGGAGAACGCGGCACAGAGCTTCTACCAGACCTTCTTCACGGACATCCTTCAGCACATATTTTCTGTGGTCACTGACAGTTCACACACAGCAGGTGAGTGTGTGTGTGTACGCATTTATAAGCGTAAAACTGAGCTTTTAAACAATTTCTGAAGAAAGTAGCCTTTTTTATGTTTTAAAAAAATGGCTGTATGGCATGCATGCAACTGGCTGTCAGTCTTCATCTAGGGAAAATGGGGGGGGGATGCAGGAATAGTACATTACCCTTATCTACTATTTTTTAGATTGAAGACTGGCGTTTGATCAACTGGCTAAATCCTTAGTTTTCCTCGCCTGTTAATACACTGTTTAATACTGTAGCAACATATGTAAATAGAATTTTCCAATAAGGATTCAACTTAAGATTAATCAAATATTTTTGACAACTCTGCAATGTGTGTGCAATTGTATATATAACGATAAATGGTTACACCGTGTTTTGGTATGCTTTCAGGGTTGACGATGCAGGCGACCATTCTGGCGTACATGTTCAGCCTGGTTGAGCGTGGGAAGATCACCATCGTCCTGGGCGGTAACACTAGCACCGTGGCGGACAACAATAGCTTTATACAGACCTTCCTGCTGAGTCTTCTCAAGGCAGCCTTTCCACATCTCAATGAGTAAGTGTAAGACTGTTGGACCTGGTGTGCTTGGAAAGAAATGCACAAGGGCCCAAACAATTTTTGGGGGGGATGTTTCACTCTTTGATGGGGAAAGTGTTGTATTCTTTATTTAGGCATATTATTAGTTTTGTACCAAAATTCTTTCAATTGTCTGGTCTTTTATGCAAAAGTTCATTCAATTCTAGAATGGCTGCTTTTGTTTATTACCTGTCTGTGCATGTAGTCCTTAAAAATGGATTATGTCCTGAAGGAGAATTTTCTTTCAATTAAAAATGTAACTGTTTCTGAAAGAGACAATATCATTAACATCAATGTCTTAAAATTCTATTAGTGACTGCTGTGATATTAATGAAATACTGTTGAAATCAGCACACAAAAAAACTGACTAAGCAAACAAACATCTAGAACTGTTATGAATTAGCATCTTTCTTTTGAAGATCTGCCGAATTTCAGCTTCAAATTTCTAATAACTACACCGATGCAATAGATATAAAAAAGTGGTCCCTAGTAAATTGATTTTTATCTTTATTTAAGTGCATGCGCTGAAAAACTGATTTTGGTATTTACTATCTATTGAAATATTTTGACAAAATAGACAGAGTATATTAGAACATGAAACTTCAAAATCCCAGTTCCTTCTTTATTATCAATACACTTTAGTTTGTTATTGACATTTCTTCTTTTTTAGTCAAGAAGAAAAATTTGCTGTTAATGATTGAAGGTCTTTCTCAAATTTTTACTGTTAATGGAATGTTGTGGTGTATACAAATTATGATCAACCATTCTTATTTCAGACCCCAGATCAAAATCTTCATTGAAGGCCTGTTCAGTTTTGACCAGGATATTGCTTCGTTCAAGGAACATTTGCGAGACTTCTTGGTTCAGATCAGGGTAAGGAGAAGAGATTCGATTTTGTTTATAAATTTTTGTGCTGTTTATTCCCATTTTCAATTTAGTCAGTTCTCTGGAAAGAAAAATATCTTTTTATGCCCCTAGATTGAATGATCGGGGGTATATTGTTTTGCCTGTCTTTCATTGTCACTCTGTCATTCTGTCCCAAAACTTTAACCTTGGTCATAACTTTTGCAATATTGAAGATAGAAACTTGATATTTCATGCAGCTGCACATTTTGAGTGGTGAAGATCAAGGTCAAATACTGTTAACGTATAGAAATTCGTCTGTATGAAATTTCGTGGTTTAATAAAAAAAAAAACTAATTCGTTGACACGTAATTTTGTGGATTGCAAGTTAAAAAAAACAACTTATCGTTCAAACGTAATTTCGTGGATTTCAAATTTTTGGGAAAGACTGACCGTCATAATAATTAAACTGTTATAAAAACAACCAGAGTTATAACGAGGCATAATATGCTAATCTGTGTTGTCAGCAAGACTTGAGGTTAATGTGCACTGAAGCATTAAAGTGTTGCTGATAATTGTCGATAAGAGCGATAAAGCGGCGCACTGGTGGGTCCCCGCTCGCTAATTGCCATCAATGTTGTTTTGACAATATTTGCAATTCTCAGCGCAATCGGTCCCCTTGTAGTAACAATTGAGTAATAAGGTCCCCAAAATACATGTGTGAAAAACGTTAAGTCTCTTTTAACTTAAATTGGCACTAATTGACATATGTAAGAAATCTGCAAACTGTTAACGATGATAAATAAAAAAGAAAAATCATAGATATAGTGTAATGTGACCTACTGAAGTGAAGTAAATGCTACAAAAACAAATATCTCGGATAACCAACAACCAAAGAAAATGTCGGAAATGGCATTATGAATGTATAAATAATCGTTGGTACTTGAATTCGTGGTTCAGCGGACCAACGAAATCCACAAAAATTCGTACCACACGAAATTTAATGGTTTTACAGTATATGGCTTAAAAAGTATTTAAAAAAATAAAATATTTCACAAAACAGTTTTAAGACAGTGTCTGTGTGTTACTGTTCTAGGAGTTTGCGGGTGAAGACAACAGCGACCTGTTCCTGGATGAGCGGGAGTCGGCCATCAAACAAGCGCAAGAAGAGAAGAAGAAGATCCAGCTATCAGTGCCAGGCATCATAGGTCCCCACGAGATACAGGAGGACATGCAGGACTAGATGCACTCGCTGGGAACCAACTGTAATAAAAATGAAACGAGTGATGGGATGGAGACTGGCTGTATATAGACAAGTGGGGATTGACAGTGCTTTGATGGGTCGGTGGAATTCGGTCTGGCAGTTTGTGGGCTGTGCCCTTCCCTTCCACCCGACCTCCTTGTTACTTATTTGCAACCTGGTGGAGTCTGCGAAAAAGAACTAGCTGACATAGTAGAAAAAAGTGCTTACTAGTTTGACAGTTTGTCTGCCCGCTTTAAGACTCTTTAAGTTACGGAAGCTTGTGAACACAATGTTTGAAAGTTGTAGTTTTTGCTATGGGATCTTTGTGTTCTCAAACACTGAGACTATTGTTGTATTAAACTGCTATAACATGGTTGTCAATACTTGTGTATTGGACAAAATTTACTAGTGTACTTACATATTTAAAGATTGCAAATAAGGATTGGATCCATTCATCATGTCTCGGAAGGCATAACTTCTTAAGGGATTTTGATGATTATAAGCAGATGGGAAACTAACAAATACAGATTTGTCTGCCAAGCATTGTACATTACATTTTATTAGTAATTATCAGAAACAATCATTGTATCATTTTTCAATTTGTACTAGCTTGTCCATGGTATTTATTACTTGCTGACACATGGCTATTTTTTCGATTTGTTTGCATAAAATAGAATGTCTGTGTTGCTAATATTGTTACAAATATGTAAATATTGTTCAGTTATTGATTTTTTTGTCGTTTTAACAGGTAGAGTTAAATGCTCCAGCAAATAATTCACTTTGAACCCTTTGTCGATTCTGGAATACTTTTATCAGGACATTAATCTGTAAACTTGCTGCTAGGAACACTGCATTGCAAGGTGACACAATTTGTGTAGAACAGAGGAGTATACCTTTGTGCTTCATACTTTGTAATATAGCAGAACATACTCCTTTGTTAGGCTGAAGAGCTTGTTTAACCCCCAATAAAATGTTAATGGCTGTTTGGATAATGTGAAAAGCTTTTGATTAGAAATGTAATTTGTTTTGTTTTTTCTATAGTTTAAGATTTGTATAGCATTATTTAAATGGCAGCGTGCTGATTACCTATCGTCAAGTATCTTTTGAAATACTGACATGAATTTACCTTTTGTTGAAATCCTGCTGATTGTAAGGTGTAAATATTCTAGCAATTAATGATAAAAAGTAACAGTTTTGACACCTTTAACATAGTACGTTTTTGTCTTTGTAACATCTAACGGTTGTAATTATTTTGAAATCAAAGTTTGCTTTCTTACATGTTTTAAATATACCATTAAAACATTTTTTAAATGTGTATGTATCTTTTATATCAGTGGTTTAATGGGGTTGGGCCCTGAGAAATTGTCATATTTTTGCAAAAATGTGCAATTGTATTAGAACTTAATTGTGTAGTTTGTTTGCAATTTTTTATGTTACCAGACAACTCGCATATGTAACATTAATGTGTTATGTAGCATTTCATTTACCATTCATTGATTTATGTCAACTAGTTAATATACAAGTTGGGAGAGCGGGGATGTTGGGGGTGGGGGTTTCTCAATTCAGTTTTGTTTACCACTTGATCAATTGGAAAAATAAAAATGTGACAACTCTTCAGACGTGAAATTTAGTTTTTATTTTGTTTTGCATTCACTTCCCTTCTGGATGGTCATATAGTTTTGCCCTTGTGCAACCCATCCGACCAGCTGACCTTCTTTCTGTCATATGTTAAAGTACTGGTATTAGGGGGATGAAACTTGGCAAGTATATTAACCAGCATGTGAACTAGAGCAGCTCCATATTTGGACTGATATTTTGACTTAACTGGAGATATGTCCCCTTTTTATATGAAAAAGTACAACTTGTGTTCACTTGTGTCACGTTGAACTAACAAAGAGTTGTTGCTAGAGGAGGGAGAGGCAAGCGTATTAAACAGGTGTTACCGGTATCTTGGGAACCTCCATATTTTGGTTCCGGTTTTGAGACAAAAGTCGAGTTTTCAGACGAAAGCTGAATGCGCGTGGCATCCATGTTAACCAACACATTTCTTGTTGTCCCTGTGTTAACAAAGCTGCTTAATTAAATACATGGAATATGTGGCCTTTTCATGTAGAGGCTTTTTCATAATTAATTGTGATGAACATGTAAATATTGCAAAGATCCTTCATGTTTTTACATGTAATTTTACTGAACAAACTCCATATTTTTTTCATATGCACAAATTTCTCTTTAACGGCAGTTTAAACTGTGACACATCAATTTTAAGCCACACTCCCAGCTGTATTCATATTACAGCCTATCTTGATGACTGTTGATTTTAACAAAAAGAACAACAACGCACTGAGTTATGCATTACTGATGTAAAACATCCATTATGTATTATCTGAACACTACACATCATCCTGTTGTGAAATTCTTCAGTTATTTTCAGCGTTTTGTATTTCTCATAAAGTTGTATTTAAACAATGTTCTTACTATTGTAGTATTGGAATATGACCTTTTTGTATTGATTTGACCGGTGTTAGTTTTGGTGTGACTTGTATTCGACATCATAACCTAATTGTTTTACACCATGTATTCCCTTGAGTGAATGTCTAGTTTAAAGGAAATTGTCTTTGTCCGTTGTGTTAGAAAGGCGTTGCCCATCATACAATCATCTACAACACCATAGTACAAGTAGTAGATATAGTAGATCATTCATCATCATGGAGCATTAGGTCGTGTTTTTGATAGTTCTGAACACATTTATGTATAGACTATTGCTGAGGTTTTTCATTTGCGTGTATTTTTGGTGTCTAAATCTAAAGACAAAAAGTGTATATAACCGTACCATGTGTTGTTCTGTGCTCAGCAATACGAATGCTTCATCTTATGTTATGATTTAATAAAGTCTGTAAAAATTGCAAGATGTCTGGTAAAGTTATTTCCTTGTTTCCCTCGTTTTTTTGTGGAATCACGTTTTTTGGCGATTAGGATTGCCCCTTGAACACGAACATATTCAACTGTATTTGTAATATAACTAGCACGTATTCGCCTGATATTTCAAGAGAATATTGACCTCTAGGTTTATAGTTTGTTATTAAGATATCAGTGACTTACCATAAGTCCTTATAAACAATCAAGATGTCTGGTTAAATACAGCATGGGATTCTTGCTGTAATACATATACAAGGACGGTGTCAGGTTCACTTCAGGGTGGACAAATGGTGCCTATGTATATGTGTCTTGTTCTGATAAAAATGGGCATAATGTATGTGCGTAAAGTATCATCCCATATTAGCCTGTGCAGTCCGCACAGGCTAATCAGGGACGACACTTTTCCCCTTAATTGGATTTTTGCTAAGAAGAGACTTCATTTACACGAAAAATGTCAAAAAAGCGGAAAGTGTCCTCCCTGATTAGCCTGTGCGGACTTCACAGGCTAATCTGGGACGAAACTTTACGCACATGCATTATGCCCAGTTTTCTCTTCACTTTTGGTTCACTTCTGCACGGACCAATGGTTCTGTCGGGAAGACCGAGATCTTAATGAAGCCGCGATGACCGATATCTTAATGAAGCCGCGATGACTGAGATCTTAATGAAGCCGCGATGACTGAGATCTTAATAGGGCATGTATATATATGGCGTTTAGTAAACACAAAGGAAAACGTCAACAGTGGTTCTTTATGAAGAGCAATGAACAAATGTCCAGACAGTGAGCCACAAAACAATTTAATAGACGAGATAAAAATGAATAAAACTAAGGTCAACACCTTAGAGCGATCAATTCAAAGCACCGGTTTTAAGGAGCCACTTAATATGGCACAGAGTCACTCAAAACATTTAACGGGATATAAAAAGTACCCCATAGATGTATAATTCAAGTAAGGACACATCAAATCGATCAGTTTTGTGACTGAGCCTTAACTATAGCGCGAGCGCTATATAAATCCTTTTAATAATGTAAATAAATGTGTAGATTTCTGCCAAACGCATTCAGCTGATTCAATGTTGCACCTTTAAATATTAAAAAAAAATATGTAGACTTAACTCATGCTTGTAAGAACAGAGGCAGGACAAAATGGACCATGCGCGCACAATGAAAAGAAATCTTATTTCATTTTACGAAATTTTGGTGCGGCAAATTCGACGAACATCTGATCATGTTTGTGTAGCTCTATATAAATATTAATTAGAGAAAACATTAAAAATGTATGACCATAGACTTAAAATGATTTCAATACAAATGATTTCAATATTAGAATTAATGTCAATTCATCGATGGCGTTCCACTCGTAACAAACCAGAGAGCATGTTATGATCGTTGCTAAATCATTTTCCAGTGTTCATATGTTCCCTGGGTCTATCAGGCAAAAAATGATTAACATATAAAAAAGAGCAGGTAGATTAGGTGGTCTTTTCAGTAAATTGTTTTTTACCATACACGAGTTATTTCGCACTTACAAACGATGTTCAATTGACCGATATTTTCAAACTCGCTATGCAACAGGTCTTTTTCATATTTAAAAGTAAAATTAGCGAAATTATCAAATGTTGCAAACATGATTGCAACCTCAAACCGGAATATAAAAAAACGTGCATGGTCGGCACGAAAATAGCGTCGATCGCTTTTGTTTAACTCCCAAGTTCTAAGTTTACCTCTCAACTGTCTCTTGCTTTAAAAATCGCTAAATTTTAATGTTAAACTATTTGTTTTGGCTTCTTCGTTTAAACTATGATAGAATATACCAGGTAATACTGAATGTTGCTCGAATTACTAAACCGGTTTATGATACAAGCGGTTCATGTTTAATTTCATCACGCGGTCTTCATAGTTTACGTTATAAACATGCGATGCTTTACTGTTTAACATGTTCTATGTAGCTAGTCGATATTAAACGAACGCAGGTTTTATATTCCCAATAAATGTGATCGTCAGGTTAAAATCCTTGGCTATTGCAAAACGACGCATACTATAGATATAATTTATGCACAAATTTCTACACTTAGTTTTACACTCGTGCTAGATACATGTACGTGTATGTAAATCCGGATGTAAATGTTTATTAGATTTAACAATTTTCATGGCGGTGGCAATAAAATACTAAACTTGATGAATGTGAAAAAAATCCCAAAATCGATCCTCGTCATATATTGATCACGTGAATCCTCGCATTGGTATTTGACGATGTAAACAATCCAAATCGATAATCGAACAGTGATAGTCTGATCTGGACTGATCTGCTGGTCATACAGTCCAGGTGAGATAGCACTGTACAGTGTGTTTACCGTACAGTAAAGATAAATTCATGAAGAACAAAAACATCTACATGTAGTTGACGATCTGAAAGTTACTTCACATCCGCACTCATACGAAAACTTAGCTCGCAAAATATCTTTAAGTAGCACAGTAGTCGGATAGAAAAAGTGATTACGTAAGTCGAAATGTTGGACGAAAACCGCACGGTATGGATGCTTTTAACTGGCTCTATAGTGAAACACGCAGTGCTGACGTTCTTGGCTAGTCGGAAGAGGAAGCAGTTGGTCGGTCACGTGTCTCGTTTACACGTGTTCCCTTTAAAATCTGCTCGAGAATTGCCGGACAATATCACAGAGGTTCGGTTGACAGACCATGGTATTGTTTACAATGGAGTTGCCGACAGGTTAGTTAAATAATAACTATATACTTGATATGCATATGTAGAGCTAGCGGTTTATTTTTGCAGAAAAGTTAAATTAAGCTTTAAAATTATTAAACGTATAAGTTTCTGTTGGTAATTTCGTATTTCATAGCTCGATTATTTATTCACTTCTCACAGTACCAATACGTTAGAGACACATGTAGTTAGCCGATAGTCTTAACATAGCCGATCTTATTTTCTGGAAAGCGAACTAAACGATTTGTTCTAGACCGATAGATCGATCTTATCATTTAATTGTACCCAAGTTCTCGTTGTGAGGCAGGCACTGGCTGGTGACGAAAAATGGCGACATGATGACGATGAAGCAGAGCGCCCGCCTCACCCTGATCTCACCGAGTATCCATGGTAACCACCTTCACCTGGACGCTACGGGCATGGCAACGCTCATTCTTCCTCTCGACCCAAAAGTCGCACTCGACCAAACAGCGACAGTTACGTAAGCTTTGTAGTCAGATCGCATAAAACACAATCTACTATTTCGGGTTAGAATACAAATACTTTCAAACTAGCATACCGTTATGTGCAAACCTAATAGTTTCACGCAAGTAAGGACGTTCCAAAGCGTATGGTCACGTATGTAAGAATGCACATCTGTTATATTGTGCGGTTGCTGGTTCACATATACATTTATTATAAGTATATATGACTAAATTGCATGGTCACGTATGTAAGAAAGTAGAAACAAACAAATCCAGTTACATAAGGCTAAACAAACTTGTAAGATCACGTAAGTACAGATGTGCAAACTGTAAAGAACGAATGTAAGGATTTTACGGAATGGTAAAATAACGGAAACAAGGACTGTACGATTACGAATGTAATGTGTACAGACTAGCGAGGTTACGAATGTAAGGATGTACAAACTAATAAGGTTGTGAATGTAAGGATGTAAAAACTAATAAGGTTGATAATGTAAGGATGTACACACTGGTAAGGTCACGAATGGAAGGATGTACACACTGGTGACTTTACGAATGTAAGGATGTACAAACTAACAAGGTTGAGAATGTAAGGATGTACACACTGGTAAGATTACGCATGTAAGGATGTACACACTGGTAAGGTCACACATGTAAGGATGTACACACTGGTAAGGTCACGAATGTAATGATGTACACACTGGTAAGGTCACGAATGTAAGGATGTACACACTGGTAAGGTCACACATGTAAGGATGTACACACTGGTAAGTCTACGAATGTAAGGATGTACACACTGGTAAGTCTACGAATGTAAGGATGTACACACTGGTAAGGTCACACATGTAAGGATGTACACACTGGTAAGGTCACGAATGTAATGATGTACACACTGGTAAGGTCACGAATGTAAGGATGTACACACTGGTAAGGTCACGAATGTGTGATGTACAGACTGGTAAGGTCACGAATGTAAGGATGTACACACTGGTAAGGTCACGAATGTAAGGATGTACACACTGGAAAGGTCACGATTGTAAGGATGTACACACTGGTAAGGTCACGAATGTAAGGATGTACACACTGGTAAGGTCACGAATGTAAGGATGTACACACTGGTAAGGTTACGAATGTAAGGATGTACACACTGGTAAGGTCACGAATGTAAGGATGTACACACTGGTAAGGTCACGAATGTAAGGATGTACACACTGGTAAGTCTACGAATGTAAGAATGTACACACTGGTAAGGTCACGAATGTAAGGATGTACACACTGGTAAGGTTACGAATGTAATGATGTACACACTGGTAAGGTCACGAATGTAAGGATGTACACACTGGTAAGGTCACGAATGTGTGATGTACAGACTGGTAAGTCTACGAATGTAAGGATGTACCGGCTGGTAATGTTACGAATGTGTGATGTACACACTGGAAAGGTTACGAATGTAAGGATATTTTGACAGGTAAACTTGTGAATGTTATGGTGCGCAAACTTGTTATTGCACAGGTACACACTTCAAAGTCCACTTGGCTTAAGACACTCATAACTTGTTAGTTAACGCACGTAAGTATGTGCAGTCATGTAAGGGCAAGTCTGGAAGGTTGTGCAATAAAATCTTTTACAGTGTCATATTTTGTTTGACACATGATTTTGCGGACCCGTTTCTTATGACTATTAACCCATATCAGGCCGTATGGCCATGTATGTAGTTGCTTACAAACATACGTTATGATAAAAAACCGTATGGCCATGCATGTAGTTGTTTAAAAACATACGTTATGATAACAAAGCATGTAACTTATTATTGCCTGTATGTAAGGCTCCACAAACGTGTAAGTTACATTTTACGGTCACGTATTGGTAAGGATGTACAAACTATAATGTAAGGTAACATAGAACAATTATTTACAAACATTGTAACTAGTCGACTATGTAGGGATGCAAAAGCTTATGTGGTGATGGATCACAGATGTTAGGATCAACATAACAGCGAAGTCGCATAATGTACAAAGTACAAGCTTGTAAGGTCGCGTATCTAAGGAGGTACAAACTTGTAATGACATTATGTAAGAATGAACAGTCTCGGAAGGTCACCTTTATAAGGAGGTTCACACTTGTGATGTCACATATGAAAGGATGTACAGTCGTTAAATGTCACGTATGTAAGAACATACAAGCTTTACGGTCACGTATAAACAGAAGTACAAACGTCTAAGATTGGTATGTAAAAGCTTGTAATGTCACGTATGTTAGGATTTACAAACTATAGCAGGGTAACATTGGAAAAATTAATCTTAGGTTTGCACCTTCAAAAAATTTAATACGTATTCAGGTTTCACGTCGTAATTAAGGTCGTGATACAAGTGCTATTACGCGTTCGTTGTTAACTTCACGCATCATGAACTAATCGGCAACTTTGGAAAACTTAAACCAATTTTATTACTACTTGTGCGTACTTTTTCAGCGTTAAGAACACTCCACTGCCGGCTCTTGACATGGGTGCGGAGGCGGCCGGCTGGGTGTGTTCGGTACTGCAACAGGAAGGACTGCGGCTGAACTTCTCCGCGCCTAGTCTTGACAAGCGCCTCTCGAGTAAGGTGCACAAGGACTGGGGGACGCTTATTGCGGAGACAGATGAGGTAGGCATCGGAACGACCAATCGTTAGTGCTGTAGCAACTGTAGAGACAACTTTATAATCATTTAGTGTACACATATTGTTATGTACAATAATTTGCTTCGTTTCTACATATACCGGGTAGTTGTACATGTACAATCAAAAACTGGCAATTTAATTCAGTTGTTCTCCTTAAATCAAGAAACATATCAACTGTATACCAGTTGATTTTATATAATGGTATCTGTAATTTTACACATTTCCTTCAATCCTAAACTAGTATTCTAAATATAAATGTCGCAGCAACGTGTTTTGGTGATTATAATGAACGGCGTAGCTGCCTCATTGTAGGGAATAATTATCGATCGGTTAAGTGCTCTTCTTAAATCTTATAAGAGGTATATTTCCGTATTGAAAGATGTAAAATAACGTCGTCATCTACTGTATGTGACCATACCCCAGTTCACACTACTTTTCCGCAGATTGCCTTCCAAGACTTCGGTCACTGCATGATCATGTGTGAGTCATCCTTGGCGGACCTCAACGGGCGACTTCCGACACCCATGTCGGTGATTCCCTTCCGACCAAACGTCATGATCGATGGGACGCATCCGTATGATGAAGTAGGCGAAACTAAAGTCTATTATTAAGCACATGGTTGTATAGCAGATTAAATTGGCGTAGTAGGGTTGCGTAGTCAGAAACATAAACGTACAGTTGGTTTGATCCTAAACTGTCTACCTTTTTTATTTACCGCATAGTATGGTATGTTTGATTTTAAATTCAAGCTGTTTGATAATTGAATTAAGCCGATCAAATGATTACATTAAAAAGAACATTTTGGATACAGTACACGTTTGTCCGTTGAGTTACATTTCGTGTCTCATTTAATGTACAGGAAACTGTTCACGATTCTTATTCGAAATGAGAAGTAGTGTGTGACATAATCGGGTAAAGGCGTTGATTAAAGTTGGTCAACTTGTAGCCAGCCATCTTGAATAACAGTGTGTCCTTCTCAAAACTATGTTTTTACATGAGTTATGGGAGTATCAGTATAACAAATGATAATTATCAGTATGGAATGGTACTATTTTACTAACACATGTTTCGTGTCTGTGTGCTGCAGGATAATTGGCGGGAAATCTATTTTGGAGAGCAGACGAGCGTGCGGTACGTCGACCAGTGTACACGGTGAGTCTTGTTTCCTGACTCAAATTCCATGGAAAATTCTATAACAATAGTGTTGATCGCATCTTTAAAGACCATTGACGAATCTAACTCTGCTCTTTTTGAAAAAAACATATCATGTTGAATCTAGGTGGTCCTCAAAGGACGCACAATATCGTTTGTATGACGTTTACAAACTAGCACGTGTTTTCTTGTTTACAACAATTTGTTTCGGTAATCACTGCATGCATTTCTCAAATGACTAAATATGCACGGGTTGCTCTGTTTTCACACAACAAGAAGAGTTTAAGGTTGAATGTGAACTTGTGCCAATCTTCCAAAACATAATTCTAACATTTTATTTGCAATTATATCCAAACATAGTGGGCGATATTTTAAATGCTCATATTGAACAATGAAAAAATACCACTACGGTGTATTCAAACAATTACATTAAATATCATGATTGTATACATGTAATTAGCATGTGTGCGATCATATTGAAAATTGGTCACCATTTTGCTCTCATGAATGACTGCTGATGTCGTTTTGCACACTATTTACATGTACTGAGTACATTATGACATGACCATGCAGGTGCCTGATCACCCAGATCGATCACGTTACTGGAGAAAAGTTCCCGGACGAACAACCATTGAAAGAACTTAAGACGTAAGAGTTTGTTCTGTTATTGTTTAAATGAATGAAACGTAGATTGAATGGTCAAAGGTCCGTTTTGCTGGTGTAAAATAGTGTCTTGTAGCCAAGAATGTTGTTTCATATTTATCTTCTTTCGTGAACCATGCATCTACTATCATGTGCCAAGAAGAGGCCACCTACTTACCTGGGTACGTTTCATTTTATGGGGACCAACATTAGTCAAAGTATGAAGCGTTAAACAAATTCTGCTGTTGTGATTTTCAGCTATCGCTTAATGGACCCCTACGGACCAAAACCCGTAATGGGTATCCATACAGTTACTAAAACACCAGGCTACATCCGGGTAGGCGACCCTGTCTACGTTGTCAAGAAAAAGTGACGTGTCACTTGTTTGAACACGTTTGAACGACCCTTTCAAAACGGGGCGTATAATAGGAACATATGTGACGGGAACCAGGCGGTAGGCAGCGGGCGAGGCGACTTCTAGAAAAAAATGTCTGCTCAATATTTAATAAAAACCGGCTCATCATGAAACTTGTTGATAATGTTCTTGGGCATAATATCTCGGTCAAGTCCAAACGCACTTACTAAGTATGAACATTGAATTACAACACATTTGCAAAATTTACTTTTTCTGCTGTCTTACCGAAATAGTTTTATTCGTTTCATCTTCAAACTTGGTGACAATGTAAATGGGCATATACATCGACCAGAGTCGATAACCAGCTCAATCGCATTCAGCCCAAATGGATTATAACCCTAAAATGTAAAATTATCCAAAGCACTTACATTTTGTGTGTAATTTGCTTACCTGCTGACCTAGCTTTTTATTTGCATTATTTAATTTGAATAATAATACATATGCTAAATGTTGAAGACCTAGTTGCATGGTAATACCACGGTTGTCGATGTCTCCATTATTTTCTGAGCCGTAAGTTCTACAACAAAGTATAACATCATTCACATCATTGTTACCCAGATATTTAAACAGGCGTATATTGTGAATTTGTGCCCACGTGTTAGATGCACATAATAATGTACGTGTACAATACGATGGTATTAATTGTAGCCAGTCATATTTATCATGTCAGTTCTTTTTGTTAGCCTTGTTCGTTGTTTTGTTATTTGTGCATTGATGATAACGAACGATATACATGTGTATGTTGCTATAATATTTAAAAATAGATCGGTACATATTACATGTAAATGTGTTGAGGTCATTGGATGTAAAGACTGTTTTTCAATTGATTTTGTTTAGGAAATCTTCAGAAAATTTAATCAGATTTATTTGGGTGTTCGTCTTTTTCCTATGTAATAAGTTTCCGTTATTCGTACATGCTTTGACATGATATGTTGTTGCTTTTTGTACAAAATACATCATTCCTTAAGTTGTTGTCTCCATCAATTTTGACTGTCAACAATACAAAAGCGCTGTCTTGAAGAGCTCATGGTGAACTATTGTGGTCAGTCCTCATCGTCCAGCGTCTTTGGCTGGCACAGTTTACCTCGTGACCATTCTAGAGTCAACATTTTCACCATATCTGGATGAAACTTGGTCATAAAGTTTAACATGGCAACATCTAGGCCATGTCGAACCTTGGTCACGTGTGTCCAAACTATGTGATCAAAGCTTAGAAAACAAGAGCACCGCATAACGGGTGCCAACGCTCGGCTGCGGGTGCAGTTTTGAATAAATGAAAGCCTGTCAGATTTTTTAGGGGTAACCTTGAACTTTGACCTAGTGACCCAAAAGTGGTGAAGCGTGTAGAACTCATCAAGGTGCAGCAACATATGAAGTTTCAATGTTGTAGGTGGGAGCACTTTCATTTTAGAACCAATGTTCAAAAGGTTAACAAAATGTTAAGGTTTTAGGACACGACGAGCTGGCTATGCTAATACCTTTCTCCGAAAACAGCCGAGCCAAAAACATCGAAACCACTCTTGAGGTTACATTAATGAGCCATGCTCTGTGAAAAGGGGGTTTAATGCATTTGCGTAATGTGTCGTCCCAGATTAGCCTGTGTAGTCCCCCCAGGCAAATTAGGGACGACACTTTATTTTTGTTTAGAAGAGACTTTCTTGTCACGGAACATAAAAGCGGAACGTGTCGTCCCAGATTGGCCTGTGCAGTCCGCACAGGCTAATCTGGGATGACACTTTACGCACATGCATTAAACACCTATTTTACATCGCGCGGCCCATTTAATTATTGATCTCGATGAAACTTGACCAGTCAAATGGTTTATATTGGGAATATCTATATCAACTGTTGAATTTGTTTAGTGTGGTAAAAAACAAGGTCACCTAGCCCAATCTTATGAGAAACCCTGTTAACATTCAAGATGCCACATTTATGACTCGATCTTTATGAAACATGCTCAGAATGTTTGTCTTTGTTCAATTCCTGGCCGGGGCAGTGGCAATTTCAGGAATGCTTCAAGTGCTTCCCACCCAACTAGAGATGTACTGGTATGAAACCCAGGTAATTCTCGCGTGTATCGGTGCTATACACTGAGCACGTAAAAGAACCAAGGGATCGATTCGCAAAGAGCTAGGGTATCGCACCCGGATTCCTTGTATCTCAAAACTGTCTCTTCTGTATGCTGTCTGTTCAGCAAAAAACAAAAGGACCCCATTGGAAATAAGTGCTTGCACTTTCATGGGTTATCCTTGACCGCAAGGTCAAAAAAAAATCTAATCTTCGAATCTGGGTCAGGTGGGGGAGGGGGTACTACGTTACCGGGTCAAATCTTAGGAAATTGTTGTTACCACTATAAAAGCCTCATTAATGACTCAATCTTTATGAAGCTTGGTCATAATGCTTATCGTGACAATAATTGGGCCATGTTCGAATCTGGGTCCAGTCAGATAGCCCCAAAACAATCTTGAAACACAAATCAAAACAAAAACGGTTTACGGAAATTTTACATTCAGTTCGACTAATTCATTGATTGGTTTATTTACTGCATTTGGTGTGAACCCAATTGTTTTAATACATTAGAGATACTAGTATACGACCAACATGGGCCTGTTGTAAATATGGATTACTTTAAATTCCAATCATACGTTCATGTATCAGTGGAACGAAGTCCATTGCTAGTTATGTGCTATACATTATATAACAAGGTTATTTGTTTTAACACATTAATAGTTTAACTTTCTTTAAGTTTTGTAGTATCTTGATTACTTACATATTTGCTTTGTATAATGTACCAAAAATGTCGTATGACAAACGTGTTTAATTGTCACGAAAGAGATACACACAATGGTTTGTGTTAAATCGTTGTTATGCAAAGTCCACCACTGTTGTGACTCCAACGACAAACTATTAGACCAATAGAATTAAAGGGATCTTTTCACGCTTTGGTAAATTGACAAAATTGAAAAAAGTTGTTTCAGATTCGCAAATTTTCGTTTTAGTTATGATATTTGTGAGGAAACAGTAATACTGAACATTTACCATGGTCTAATATAGCCATTATATGCATCTTTTGACGATTTTAAAACCTAAAAATTATAAAGCGTTGCAACGCGAAACGATTTAATAATTTGGAGAGTTCTGTTTTTGTCGTTAAATTTTGTGAAACTACGAAGATTGCTTATATAAGGTATAAAATACTCTATGTATATGAACTCGGCGGAATAGCTCAGTAGGCTAGAGCGTTTTTACTTCAGGACTCCAGGGGTCACTTGTTCGAAACCTGGTCCGGGCAATGTTCTTTCTTTTTTATTATTTTATTCTTGATTTTTTACTGGAGCTTTTACGATCCAATGTTTACATTTATCGATATAAAGCATTTAATGAATAAGTTAAAAAATGCCAAAATCTGTGAAAAGGCCCTTTTAAGACCAACATAATTGTTAATAAAAAGTATATCAAGACCTAAATCTAACAGGTTTTATTCAAACAAAGCCGAAGTTAAGGTCGGTAAAGTAAGCATCAGGAGTTAAAAAAACATGTTCAGTGTCAAGTAAAGATGGTTCAATTTGCAAAGCGCATTTCAAATAATAACGGGGCACATAGTATTTTGGACATTTGAGCAGAAAGTACATATGTATTGCTGATCCAAGTTGACATTTGACTGGACAGCAACGAGTGTTTATTTTTATTAATAGTATATGTTTTAAACAGTCGTAAAACGCATAACACGGATGAGCTTCAATTTATAACGCCAGAGTGCTATTGTGGCCAATATTATTTTACAGGTTCGCTCGTTTCCTCCGTGCGATTGCAATAATCGTAAAACCTACAAAATAGTATGCTAAATTGTTTAAACATCCTAGATAAACCGATATACGTTAATCATCGAAATAAAAAAGAAATGTCGGAAACAAATAAATACAAAAAAGTATGCTAGTGAAGCGTGCGTCTCTATTGCGATATGACGCAGAAGCTATATCTATCGTTTTTAATGACACTTAATTAACACTTCGCGATTTGTTTTGGTATAAAAAATTATAAAGAATCGTGTGTAGACAAGTATATAGTACGGAATACCGTAAGGGCCATCGTTGTTTCACATTAAAATCCAGAGGGCGACAATACGATAGAACGATGATGACAATGCGATAGTACGATGGCGGCAATGCGATAGTACGATGGCGACAATGCGATTGTACGATGGCGGCAACGCGATAGTACGATGACGACAGTGCGACAATACCAGATTATATTTTAGATTTTATATTGATTAAAATATCACGACTTGTATATTACATTACTTGAAAAAATAATAAGTTATCATATGTTCAGTATATTCGGTAATAAATTTTACTGGGTACAGGTACCAGGTAACTACCAGTTCACTAGTTATAAATAACGCAAGTAGATTGATCATCATCGTCACGTGGTAAACCCAGGAATTCAAATTGTGTATGCGTAGTGAATTGTACATATATATATAATATATATATATATATATATATATATATATATATATATATATATATATATATATATATATAATGATCAATCTTCTTGCGTTATTTATAGTGTGTATATCGTTATGTCACCTATTTTCGCGATGTACTTTCGATTTCACATCGCGAAATCTTATTACCGAATTCACTGAAAATATGAACTTTGTTCAAGTAAGGTAATATACCAGTTGTGATATTTGAATCAATATAAACTAATAATTGTAAAAAAATACGGAATTTTAGAACTTTTATTTTGTTCGTCAATCGCGGTTGACGGTGCCTTTAAAGTTTTTTTAATGCTCATTAGATACAACAAATGAGATTGGCCAAAACAAAATATTTATAAAAATATTTACATAAGTTTTAGGCTCAATGATCTGGTAATTGTCAAATATACATGACATAATATAAAAAAGCATTTATGCAAATCAGTCACATGCGTTCCTCAACTTATAGAGTACATCAAATATGTCAAATATGTAATGCATTCTACCTGGGGCATACAATTAATCATCTTAATTTATATGTTAAATTACTACGTTCAAGTTAGCAACAAACCACATCACCATAGCGTAATCAAAGCAGTTAAGAAACACTGTTTTTTACAAAAAGGACATATACATACATTGAACATTCATAATAGTCTCTTTCCAAAATAATGCTGCAAATGGAAAAGGATGAATACTTGGAGCAATTAAAACAAAATATGTCCTCGACTATGTTTTCCCTTTGTAATTTCCTGTTTATCATGGGATATGGGCTTCCGCTATCGATAGCCAACTTTGACAATGACCAACAATTTGCAATTTTTGCGATTACAGAAATCGCTTTGCGAAAATGCATGGCGAAAGTCCGTTTTCTTTTTACTGCCGTCTCAGATGGTCACCACAAAGAAATATTTGATGTTGAATATCTGCAGTAGTTTAAACGTATATGTTGACTTAAAGCTGAAAATTTATAAATTTAAATAAGAAATAACAACATTTAAGGACACTAGATTTTAAACTTTTTTACCTATTAACTTAGTTAAATTTAATGAGGTTTGAAAACAAAGTCTGCATTTAAGCTACCTACGCACAGAACTACAGCTCAATATCTCCAATCAAATTCAAGGTATTTTGTGGAGAGCACTTTCTGTTACTGAGCTTGACCCAACTGGTCCAAAATACAATCTAACCTTAGCCCTGCGCGAATGCTACCTACAATCAGAATTAAAGCAAAATATATGTATTTAAACTAATGTACCGGTAATTGACTTTCTATTTTAAGTTACAGTGACCGGAACTCCAACGAAACTGGGTCAGTGACCTCACACAATGACCCCAGTTTCGTATTAAGTTTCAATTGAATACATGTATAAGACACTGTGATATTGAGAAGTAGCACATTTACCTAAACTAAATTTTGTAAATACTAAAAGGAGGACATACTTCTGCTAAATTGCAGGTCACAGTTGTGGAACTTGGTCAGTGAAAAATGAACCAAAGCACATGTATGAAATTTCACATGAATGCCCGGAAAAAAAACAGTCATGAATGCCCGTAGAAGATACAGTCATGAATTCCCGTAGAAGAAACAGTCATGAATTCCCGTAGAAGAAACAGTCATGAATGCCCGTAGAAGAAACAGTCATGAATGCCCGTAGAAGAAACAGTGATACGTTGAAGTTTTGCCTAACCGAGCATAAGACAGGCATTCGGGTGAGTAGTTTAACTCGGGGGACATTTCTGTTAATAGTCGGGCCGAAAAATACCATATTTAAACAAGAGTGTCTGAAAGACTCAAAGTCACTCACCTTAAATACAAAGGAACTGACCTGTTCTGTGCAGCGCACGATATCATTAAAACATTTTTTTCTGGTCAAGTTTCATGAAGAGTGAACTATAAATGTAAGTTTAGAGAGCTAACAAGGTTTTACTAAAGCAATTTAAGGAAAAAATGCCCCGACCCCTTGCGGTGATGTTTTTAATCAACTGGGACCATTCTGAACTCGTCCAAGATATTATTTGGAGAAATCTGTTGATAATTTTCTTGAAGATCAGAAAATAAATGTGGCCCCTAGAGTGTTAACAAGGTTTTACTACAGCCATATAAGGAAAAATGCCCCGCCCACTGCCGGCCATGTTTTTCAAGTAATTGTGACCATTTTCGAACTTGTCGAAGATATCATTGAGACGAATCTTCTGACCAAGTTCCATGAAGATCGGACAATACATTTGGCATCTAGAGTGTTAACAAGGTTTACTCTAACCGTATAAGTATAAATGCCCCGCCCCCCTGGCGGCCTTGTTTTTCAAGCAGCAGGAACCATTTTAGAACTCGTCCAAGATATCATTTAAACAAATCCTCTGACTAAATTTCATGAAGATCGGACAATAAATGTGGCCTCAACAGTGTTAACAAGGCATATGTTGACGCCACACGACGGACAAAAGGCGATTACAAAAGCTCATAGTGCTAGGTGAGCTAAAAACTGGAGACTAGATCGTAAGCATGAAATTTGGATTGCGATTTTGTTGGCCCTAAAACAAATAAGTTACACTATTATTTTTTAGGCAACTTCCAATCATCGTAACATACATAAGGTCCAGTGCATCAGATTTATTTTGATGCATATGAATATATATTAAACTAACAACACACATATTTTATGTTTTATTAGAGTTAAACATTTGTAAAATTGCATAGATTTTAACAGAAAAACATACATGCATAGTGTATCTGGCAAATTTATAGCTAACAATTCACTACTGTGTTTAAAGATCATAAGTTGCATGTTCACAACACTCAATGCCTGAGTTACAAAAAGTATTTGCATTTATTTCATGAAGAAATGTAAAAAGCTCATAAGCAATATATGGAATGTAAGAAAAGAAAGGATATAGGTTGGTATAGAAACTACAAGGATAGTAAATAAATTATTAATGTTATACTTTTTTCAAAATTTTGATTTATCATTTGAATAATGACTTCAAATGTGCAAATGCAAATACATGTTTGACATCCTAATCTAAATGCATTAAAAATACACCAGAATACATTTAATGGACAAGTTTATCCTCAAAATCAACTTGTCCAAAAGATTAAAAAAATTTATCAAAAATATAGTTTGAAACCAGATTTTTTTAATCAATAACCATCGATCAAGCTCAATTAAGAATTGAGCAAATTAGTATATAATAAAACCCTTTCATGTTCCCATCATTTCCACATGTTAAACAGATTGCACATAATATATCTACATTTATGCAGACCAACTCATCCTACAAAAACAGTATACAATAATTTGAAACGATCTGATTATTTACTGTAATATATAATAAAAAACATAAATATCCCAAACACCACATATATAACTGTCTAATATGTCTAATATCTCCTGTAATTTAAAACATTTTTTTTTTTTTAATTCAACACAAAATAAAACCATTCTAAGTACAGTCAATTAATGGAATTACTAATCCACTAATTTTAACAATTGTCAGCCCTGCATTTTGTAATCTATTAGCATCATTTATGGATTTCATATTATTATTTTAGATGCGTGAGTGATAAATACTTTTTTATTTGACAAATTATTATTCGTATTTATTCTATTTGTATATATTTGTATACAAATTGTAAATGCTTTACAGTGTACTTCATCATACTATGCATTTTTAACAACAAACCTTTTCTTATTTTAATATTGATTCAGTATATTGATATTGAGCAACAGTATAGACAATCTGTCATTTCATTTTACAGAGGTAGTATAAGCACCATTGGATATAAGTTTATATAACAAATCAACATTTAAATGAGCAACAAAGACACAAACTCCAATTTTCTTTCAAAATATACATTAACTTTATATCATCTTTATTTTGTAGAAAACCCATTTAAACAGTAAGTTTTGGCATACACCACAAACATACAACAGGAATGTCTTAAATTTATCAAAATAATAACATCTCAATAATTTATTTTAACTACATACAAACATAATGATTATTGAACACAACCATCATTAACGAAGATGATTCCTGCCAAGGACTTTGAATCTTAATACAAAATATACATTTTGGAATGCTGAGAACATGTTATCTTATCCAAAAAAATAGATATGCTAGAACCTAGTTAGTTCTGTACTTGTATTAAATATGTTTTAATGAATGAAAAACACTCAAAACCTATACTTATGTCATTTTTACAATTTCTTTTGCATAAGAGAAAACAAAACTTGAAAAGTTTTTTATCATATAAAAAGATAACTTAATGTCAGTACTAGGCTTTTTTTAAATGCATTAGAGGAAGCAGGCTTTTTTAAATGCATTAGAGGAAGCAGGCTTTTTTTAAATGCATTAGAGGAAGCAGGCTTTTTTTTAATGCATTAGAGGAAGCAGGCTTGTACGGCTTTTACTGCTAATTTCTAAGCAACTAATACAACAAGTTGACAGATCACCGGATAATAAAAACTTTTATGTGCAAGTTAAATGGACTTCGCAGAGCTTTAATTGACAAAACACAACATGATAAAACTTCAAAGGGACCGTTTTCAAGTATTGAACTGGAAAATATATAAAAGTTAAAACATAAGAAATTATAAAACAGGATTTTGAAGAATCTACTAAATCTGAACTCAATGATTATCATGATGTTTCCTTGTTGAAAAACTGTAATTTAATTATTTACATTTTTTACTAAATTTTTCTTTATATGTGTGTGTTCATCCAATAAATGGGTTTGAGTACACAATGTTTTCTAGACAAAACTAAAAGTATTTTTCAAAATTCAATCGTTTCAAAACAAGACAATAGCACAAGTTTGATTTCAAAGCTATAAAAATATTAACAAAGAACCTTTAAAGTACTTAAGAACAAGAAAAGGTTAACTTGACCTGATAATTTCTTACAACTCAAAACTGCCGCTTTATGATTACAATTCTTCATTGGTGAACCTCTTTTGAATATCGTCTTCTTGCTGTTTTATCAGATAGTCCATGTAGCCCACGACTGTGTATTTAGGCAGGTACGTCTGTGTGTAAACATCATCCAACCCCTGTAGTTGCTTGTCACTCAATCCACTCTGAAAGCATTTTGAATATTTTTTTTATAAATTATAAAATGATGGAAAATCCTTTTGACATACAAAGCACCACATCATTGCTTGTATTATACTTTTGACATACAGAGCACCACCTCAGGATGTGTATTATACTTAAGACATACAATGCACCACATCAATGCTTGTATTATACTTTTGACATACGAAGCACCACATCTCACTCATTCTATGCTAAAACGGACAATTCAGTTGAAGAAAAGTCCATTTTTGAACTTCAATATATAGTATATTTGAATAACACCATAATTCTAACACACATTTGGTAGATATTTTCCCAAAGTTTCATCAGCTACATTTCAATATTTTTTAAGATACGTTAGTTTAAATGAATAAACCTATACATCTGCTTTTTCATAAATCTATGTTGACCCAAACAACAATTATTTTATATATTTTTTTAAATGCATGATAAGAACCAATAAAAGTGGTATGTTTTATTTAATAAAGTCATATAGAAGTTAAGGAAAACAACTTAAGTTAGAACTGCTTACCTTTTAGAGAAATAAAAAACAAAAAAGTTAAGACTTTTTTTTTTAATAAACTTCAAAACATACCACATACTTTGAGGTAATATATCTTTAAAATAATAAATGGACAACTTTAAACTGCACAGGCAACAGAAATAGTACTTCAGTATTCCTACAAACATCTGTCTTGAGCATATTATCGTAGTATATCACTTGAATGACTGGGACTTAATTTTGTTATTGTCCCGTCCATTACCCACAACTGTCCCGTCCATTAGAAAATCTTTGTAACAGAAAAACAATGCACCCATTCAAACAATTTACCAAAAATACCTACTGGAATCAAACTATAAGTAAATTACGAGTAAATACTGCAGATAAAGGTATTGATACCAATATAAAAACTATGTACAGCAACATTATTATAACTGTTTAATAAAACATCGCCACAATCTGGGCTAAATTAATAAACAATCAAATATTGAACTAGTCAAACATGTTTCAACTGTTTTAGAACAATATATGACTTTTAAATGGTAAAACAGCAAGTATACAAAATAATAAACTCCATGTGACAATGGTTCTTCATATCGATTATATCTGTCCTGTACATTACCATACAGGTATAATTGCAATAGCATAAGCTTTGGTCATTGTCATACCAAATTGTTATCCAAATCTTTTGAAACAAGGATATCAGTAAAAATGATGGATGCTCCACAATAATGCTTTGTCAATATATGGGTTATCTGTGAGGAAAAAAGTGTAACCTGGAGAAAATCTATTATTAGCCTCAGTGACCTTGACCACAGTGACATCAAACCTCTTCAGAAGGTAGAGGTCAATGCAAGTTACCTACATGCCAAATATATAAGAGATCGGTCAAATATTGAAGGCGCTATGAGAAACTAACAAAAATGTGACGGAAAAATCTATTTTTAGCCTTGGTGACATTGACCTTGACCCCAGTGATGTCAAACCTCATCAAAAGGTAGAGGTCCATGCAATATACCTACATGCCAAATATGTAAGAGATCGGTAAAATATTGAAGGCGCTATGAGAAACTGTAACAAAAATGTGACGGAAAAATCTATTTTTAGCCTTGGTGACATTGACCTTGACCCCAGTGATGTCAAACCTCATCAAAAGGTAGAGGTCAATGCAAGTTACCTTCATGCCAAATATATAAGAGATCGGTCAAATATTGAAGGGGCTATGAGAAACTGTGACCAAAGTGTAACCTGGAGAAAATCTATTAATAGCCTTGGTGACCTTGACCCCAGTGATGTCAAACTTCATCAAAAGGTAGAGGTCTATGCAAGGTACCTACATGCCAAATATGTAAGAGATCGGTAAAATATTGAAGCCCCTATGAGAAACTGTAACAAAAATGTGATGGAAAAATCTATTTTTAGCCTTGGTGACATTGAACTTGACCCCAGTGATGTCAAACCTCATCAAAAGGTAGAGGCCCATGCAATGTACCCACATGCCAAATATGTAAGAGATCGGTAAAATATTGAAGGCGCTATGAGAAACTGTAACAAAAATGTGACGGAAAAACCTATTTTAAGCCTTGGTGACATTGACCTTGACACCAGTGATGTCAAACCTCATCAAAAGGTAGAGGTCAATGCAAGTTACCTACATGCCAAATATATAAGAGATCGGTCAAATATTGAAGGGGCTATGAGAAACTGTGACCAAAGTGTAACCTGGAGAAAATCAATTAATAGCCTTGGTGACCTTGACCCCAGTGATGTCAAACTTCATCAACAGGTAGAGGTCCATGCAAGGTACCTACATGCCAAATATGTAAGAGATCGGTAAAATATTGAAGGCGCTATGAGGAACTGTAACAAAAATGTGACGGAAAAATCTATTTTTAGCTTTGGTGACATTGACCTTGACCCCAGTGATGTCAAACCTCATCAAAAGGTAGAGGTCCATGCAATGTACCTACATGCCAAATATGTAAGAGATCGGTAAAATATTGAAGGCGCTATGAGAAACTGTAACAAAAATGTGACAGAAAAATCTATTATTAGCCTTGGTGACCTTGACCCCAGCGATCTCAAATCTCATCAAAAGGTAGAGGTCCATGCAAGGTATCTACATGCCTATATATATATATATAGGAAGCAAAAAAATCACTAACATAAACTACATGTGTAATTAAACTTTAGCGTGTGTGGCTATTCAGAACCTTTTCAAAATTAATACCAGTACTTATAAATGTATCAAAGCATATTAAACATCATGGCGCAATATAATTAAACAAATATTCGGCTCAATAACAACATAGTTACAAAAAAGATATCGATCCTTTTACTAGTCACATATGTTAAAACCTACTGAAACAATGCCAAAAACATTCATAGCAGAATTGATGCAATACAGGGGACAAAAATATTTATAAATTGCACTCGTCCTGCAGGACAAGTGCATTAACATTTTCACTCGTCCTGCAAACACATGCACTTGTCCTTCAAATATGTGTGAAAGAAAGATTGCAAAGGACTGATATGACAAACAATGTTTCCTATATCACTGCTAAAATGCTGCTTACTTAGTTATTCATGCCAGCTGATCACAGAAGAAATGTTAACTTACTTTATTTATGAGGAACACAAAATAAATAAATGAAGACAAATTTGTTTTTTCCTTTTTCTAATGCTTGCGTGCTTTCCATTTCAGATGGTTGAACATCGCTCCTGCCCCCTTTAAAGAACGCTCGTATGTCAGACATTTTTCAGATGAAATTCAGACTGGTTTAAAACCGTACTTCGCAGTAAAATAATTCTTTAAAAAAATCAATACTTACAGTGAATGAAGTCAGATGGTTCCCTGTCAACATGGACACGCAAAGTTTACACCAAAAAGCCAATATTTACTCGGGACACAGTCTCGCATAACAACGCGCACCTGCTGTATGAAATTTACAATTACGATTTTCGGTTCATTCGCGATCTACGAGATATGCTTTAAGAAATGATTTAATGAAAAAGAGTCTTACTGGTCAGAAAATACATATTTTAACATCAGTTTTTTTTCACTCGTCCTGTAGGACGAGAGCTTTAGGGAAATTCACTCGTCCTTTCAAGATTTCACTCGTCAATACGAGCGGACGAGTGGAATTTTTGTCCCCTGCAATATGAAACTTTGCCTTAGATTGAAAAGGTAATTTGGCAGTTAAAATGTCGGTTAAGCTCGTCACTTCATTCTCATTTGACTGCATACTCGTACTAGGCTGTGGTTATACTTCATTTCCTCTATAGCCAAGGCTCTCTCTATGACTTCCTTTTTGCTGTTGTTTCTTCTTTCTAAAGCTTTGTTGGCATTTTCTGTTCCTCTCTCTAACTTTCAATTGCTTATCTTCAACCATCTGTGCCATCGGTGTGAAATAAATCTTACTACGGTTACGCTCTTGCCTTAACCACTCTTCCTCTCCTATCTGCTCTTTCTTGCGCTCTCTATATTCTCGCCTACGCTGCGCTTTTGATTTCGCCATCCTGTAACAAACAGAAGTATTAGTCATGCAGTTAATGGGTTTTACTAAACATAAACCCAAGTTATAAAATGGTAAAATTGGAAATAATGGACGGGACGAATTAAATGTAATAGACGGGACAATGGGATGATCATTTATAATGCTAATATTGTCATATATGTTCATGATTTTAAAATATGTTTCAACAGACATAATATAGAACTGCTGCTAAAATGGCACTGTACTGTGTTAATATGCTTTATTTATGTTTCCTTTCAGCAAAAGTTTTGTGTAGTCAAATTATTCCATGCCTCAACTAAATTGTATTTGAAATGAATAGTATGCATAATTACCCTCCCATCTAAATATTATTTCAACATGGCTAAAATGACATTCAATACCATATGTTTATGTAAAAACCATCGCCGAAGTGCTGTTTATAGAAAAACACACAATCTGTGTCTTATAAATGAGGGTATTTTATTAGATAATTGACGGGACACACCGAGTAATTGACGGGACAGTTTTGTTTATGTATTTACACGTGTAATGTGCCTGAGGCAGTGGAACAAACTATGCAAAATGGTGTATACACATGTTCAACACAAAATAAAAATACAATGGTAATTATTTCAAAATATATGTTGTAGTAATCGGGGTTCAAGAACTTACCTATATTTATGGAAGTTGAAGTGAACTGTAAAGATCTTGAAATTCTACCGCCATTCAAAGGTTTGTCAACATCCGGTTTTATTTATCCCCACGCACATAAATTAACCTAATTTTACAATTACTGGCAAGAAACAAGCGCTTTATCAAGGTACACCGGTGCCCTTCGTCTCCTCAATTATGTCCCGCTCATTACTTACGTCTTGTTTAAAATGCAAAATTGACCAGTTTTCTCGCAAAATGAATAAATAAAGAAATGCGTACATTATGAATATACTTCTTAGCAATATAAATATGATTGCGCATATCCGATAGATGCATATTACTTATTGTAGGACGCATTCGACTGACGGACTTGTCCATTATTTTTTTCACAGTTTTTGGTACTATTACAACATAACTACATACTTAAGCAATAAATCTGCGCACTTAGCACCCGATACTTGCTACCGTTTGGAGATGATTCAGTGCATCATCGCAATGACTCGTCCATTACTTCACATTTGGCGACACATTCAATCAGCTCGATATTTTTTCAAAACAATGTGTTTTATTAAAATTTACGATTTTATTGTTTGTAAAACATCTCAAACTTACATAAGAAGTATATTTAAGATATATTTTTTAATAAACCTGGTAGGATTGAGTACAAAAGTGAGTGTTTATTTCATCTGCGACTTAGGGTTTTTGCTGAATCCACTCCTAACAGAACATCAGGAACACATATTTCTGCAATGTTGATGATGTTTTCTTTGGTTTTAAAAGTGTCAGGATATGTTCCTTTATAGGAAAATCAAGAGTATACTCTATGACACGGTATTTGGAATGGCATGCGGTCATTTAAAGGCTGGAGACACTGATTGTTCGTTAAAAAATAGAATGAGTGATCTATGCATGTATTATACTTTTGACATACAAAGCACCACATCAATGCTTGTATTATACTTTAGATATTCAAAGCACCACATCAATGCTTTTATTATACTTTAGATATTCAAAGCACCACATCAATGCTTTTATTATACTTTTGACATACAGAGCACCACATCAATGCTTGTATAATACTTGTGACATACAAAGCACCACATCAATGCTTGTATAATACTTGTGACATACAAAGCACCACATCAATGCTTGTATAATACTTGTGACATACAAAGCACCACATCAATGCTTGTATAATACTTGTGACATACAAAGCACCACATCAATGCTTGTATAATACTTGTGACATACAAAGCACCACATCAATGCTTGTATAATACTTGTGACATACAAAGCACCACATCAATGCTTGTATAATACTTGTGACATACAAAGCACCACATCAATGCTTGTACATATATTATACTTTTGACATACAAAGCGCCACCTCTGGACTTCTGAAAACTGTGTGACCTCTGAAGATTTAATACTATTTTAGGTTTTGGCAATACACAGTTGAAATGAAAAATCAATTTAATTTTTGAGGTCAGTTTTGTTTTAAGATGTGCAGTTGATATTGTAAGTTTTTCCTTTTTTCTTCCTCCAGCAGTTTCCTTACATGATAGATTTTACACATATAAAATTCTATTATTTTTAATATAAAACTGTGATTAAATTGTTTACACACTTTGTTTATGCTAGCTCTGCCATGCATCTCAGTAAAAACAAAGAACTCAGGGGTAAGTTCTTTTTGAACATATGTTAGATAGGCCCTTCGTAATCTTAATTGTTGAGAAAATTCAAATATAACATACGGTATTTCTTCAAGTCAATAAGACATTAAAAAAGATGCACAAAAAACTTGTCTACAAAAGTTAAATAATAATTCTTTAAAATTTACATATACAATAGAGCTGTTGTTTATTAACTTTTGGAAATACACCATTTTAACTCACAACAAACATTTTTTTGTATTTTTGAATACAAAACCTAGTTCATGACTTTTTATCTTAGAATCTTGAAGAGCCTGATTTGCATCGTTTAATTCTCAGTAGGACTTTTGTGCATACTAAAGCCATTTAAAAATTGTTACCAGATCATGTGTGAGATCCTTCTCCTCCAGGGACCAGAGTGCGTGGGCCCGACTGGCATCCTTCCCCACCAGCACATTGTAATCGGAACCCTTGCTGTAGAACTCTATAACATGGACAATAGGTATGATAAGGGCCTCACTGTGGGGAAACTGGGCTTAACCCTTTGCATGCTGGGAAATTTGTCTTCTGCTAAAATGTCGTCTGCTGAATGTCTAAAATTAACATTTTCTTCGATTTATACTATCAAAATAGCAAACAGTTTGGATCCTGATGAGATGCCACGTTCTGTGGCGTCTCATCTGGATCCAAACTGTCTGCAAAGGCCTTTAAAATTTGGTTCCAGCGCTAAAAGGGTTAATGTGCAAGGGTAAAGTGTCATCTAGATTCATTCAGCACATGCTAATTGGGGATGACATTTTACGGTTAAATTGAATTTTTCATTTCAAGGAAGTCTCTTCTTACGGTAAATCCAGTTAAGGCAGTAAGTGTGATCCCCTATAAGCATGTGTGGACTACACAGGTTAATGTGGGAGGACACTTAAGGCAAATGCATGCAGCCCAGGTTTCCCATAATGTGGCTAATATGAGCTGGGCTTAATGCATGAGCCTGAAGTGTCGTCCCAGATTTGCCTGTGCAGTCTGCACAGGCTAATCAGGGATGACACTTGGCTTTTATGGTATTTTTAGTTTCCTTACCAAAAATTAAGTTAAGGCGGGAAGTGAAGTCCCTGATTAGCCTATGTGGACAACACAGGCTAATCTGGGATGACACTTTAGGCACATGCATTAAGCCCAGTTTTCCCAGAATGAGGTTAATATGAGCAATCCAAAAAGGTAATCAATGACTGAATGAGAGGTATTTGATATCATGAACAAGTATGACTTAAATATACATGTACCGGTTGTTCGATAAAGCTCAATAAAATATGTTGTGTACCAAAACTGAAACAAGAATGTGTGAATGTAAATTTTTTTTTTTTATAAAACAAGAAACTTTTCAAACCATAGATTTCTTGGATTTACATTTGTTTACATTTCAATGCAACATCAAATTCAAAAAAGCTGAACAAATAATTTGTAATTAGAGTAGACGTACGTCTGCCTGATGTCACATCAAACACAACCCCTTTTATTGCTAAGTATATTGGCTCTTCTGGCTGAAAACAAAATCACATCTTAATTATGTTAACATCTATTGATATAGCTATTGTTTGATACAATGTTCACTATTTGATACTTTCAGTTAATAAATAATCAAAAAAAGCAGATATTATTGAACTTTACAAACCAAAGGATTTTGTAAAACATTTTGTTATTAATCTCAGGTTTTGCTCTGTGAATCGCTAGCCATATGGCAATTTAGTTACAATAGAATGACCTAAGGTTATTTGCCTAAAAAAAATATAACATTCTTGAAAAGTTAATTTGGGTTACCATTTATAGTATAATTATGCACTTTAAAAATAACAAAAACTATTCTATATTTCTTGCCAGAAAAATATTTATAATTAAATACATATGAAGTCATTAAACTGGATAAAACAAATTTGATCACAATTTTATGACATAAAAACTTGTGATCAGCATAAAATATAGGGAATGTGGAGTAACCAGAAACTAACACGTTTTTCTTACACCTAATTTCCCTTTAAAATACCTACATAATCAGAGGGTTTTTTCCTTTCAAAATCGGATCCAGTAACCGGACCCATTCCCAATGGAAAAAAGTATTTATTTTTCCCAAATGGGAGCTAAAAATTCCCAATGGAAGGTTTCCAAGGGAATTTTTTTTTTATCTCAATATTTTGTTCATCTCCCATCGATATAAGATCAATCTTAGCAAATTTAATACTGGAAACAATTGTATCCTCAATTTTCAAGCATTTGTTAGCAAAACAACAACAACACTAATTTCCCAATTTTAGTCAAAACGCCGCGAATTTTCCCAAGCCAAAGGGACCCAGCCAAATGCCCAAAATGGTGAAAAAAACACTGATAAATTTCAATACAAGTTTAATATCTAAAAAATTTACATTTATTCAAAATTAATATACAGGGGATTCCTGCCTATCGCCACTGTCACAAATTGCGACATTTTTTCAAAAGTGGCGAATTTCATTAATAACACCTTATTTGTAGACTGTGCTAATCTTTATTAAAATAAATAATGTTTGGTACACTACTGGAGCATATTTATTCACCACATTGCATGCTAGCAAACCCGTCCGGCTTATGTCCGGATCCCGGTGTGATTATCTCGGATGTGTTGTAAGTAAATATCTCCTAGTAATTACAAATATAAATTTGAAATTTAGTAACGGAAATGGATTTTTTCTACTTTATGGCGACAATGATGTTCATTTACGCTTGAAATGTGTCAATATAAATTATTGTTATTTTAAATTATATAGGCCCTAGCTGGACAAATATAAGCAAAAATATGAAAATTAAGTAGCTAAAAGAACATTCAAGGACAATTGACAACTGGGAGTATTTAAAAATAAAGCTTACAGGATAATAACAATAATTCAATAAACTGTTTTACATTAATGTCATTGACTTAATTAAAAGAGACAGGTAAAGGTTTTTTACTTCGTGAAAAAGTGGCGACAACATTTTTTGACACAGTGAAACCTCTGAATATAACATCATGACAAACTTATATTTTAAAGTATGTATTGTGAAATATTTTAATGATGACAGTTTATGTTGACTTGACATGCAATTACACATTACTCCATGATGACTCATAATGTATCCTCGAGTTGTGTAATACAAACATGATTGATTGACGAGTCCAAATTACATGCATTCAGTGCTTTCCACAGGTTTTTTGTCAGGTGCCCCGGGGCTGATAGGCGTGGTTCGTGAGGGGTGTCCCCTCCCGACGTTGATTTTTTTTTTAATTTAACATGTCAATTCACGTTCTGTGATGCGTTATAACTCAAAGAAAAACAGCGTCAAAAGACGTCATTGGGTGCGGCGCTATGACTCTTCAAGAAAATCCCCCAGTCATTTAAAAAAATATTATTTTTTTTTATATTGTTTAATTGTTTTAAAACTTTCCCGCACAGATAGTAAAATCCCGACGCAAACTATTCCCCAATACATCCGTTTCAACCCAACTATATTACTCTATACTTACTACTTTTCAAGTTTCTATTTATTACCCGATAATCCTGTTTATTCCGTTTTTATAAATCACTTTCTGGTAAATATTTACGATAAAAGCTCTCAATTATTTCTTTAACACAAACCTTGCCATTTTTCTATAGTATCAAATAAATTTTAAGTGACTATTTATAGATTTGATGAAATATTGCCTCTGAACATGCGTCAATCCCCTGACGTGTAGTGTGCTTGTTAAAACGCTCAATACACGCACGCTTTCCATGCAAATGACGCAACATTGTACATGCTGCATAATTTTCACGCTCTTTTTAATTGAGAAAAAGATTCGACACAAAATAAATTTGCACTGCTAATTTGAAGCAAGAATATTTTAACGTTGCGGTAACATTTACATTCGGAAGTGTGTTTCGGATTAAAAACGCGTTAACATCGACTTACAGGACTGGGTTTCGGATTAATTTTTTTCATTATTCCCATTTGAGATTTCAACAAATATTAACAGTTGTGTTATGAATTAAACGATAATTTGTTTAAACACTTTACGAGTCGAATAAATGTTTGGACGGAATTATGCGTTGTCCACAAAGATTACGGCCGGTTGCCATCATCAGTCTTCTAGGTATCGATTATCAGACGAAACATTTACAAGTGTGCGTAATTAATCTAACGAATATTTGTTAAAGGGCATTACGTGTCGAATAAATGTCAGAAAAACGAGGTGAATCAGTTCTATAAATGGACATGATGAAATATACATGTACTGGAATTAAATTGTTATCGCATAATTGTAACCGGGAGTTATTTGCACAACTTACTCACTATAAGTAATTAATTGTTTACCACTGGCAATTAATTTCTAGTATTAATTTATTTTTAATTATGAGTCATAGGTTATACTTGTTTACGGTAAAAAGGTGTGATGATGATGCCCGAAACCGTCTTTAATTTACTGTACTTTGCTAGTTACCGGTTTTATATAACGTAAATGGTACAACTTCTTGCTAATCAAGCTGCAATAAACTCTTAGGGTCAATCCGTGAAAAGTCGGACGTCTTTAAAAGTCGGACAGTTGACAGTAAAACACATTATAAAATATACAATAACCGACTTGAAATACCCAGTAACACGCATTTAGTGACACATAGCCATTCACTTTGAAAAATACATCTGCACAGTATGTGCATCGACACCGTTTACGTAAACACAAAACCAATGACGTGCCACACACAGGCTTATGACAATACGCATTGTTTCCATAAAGGCGGGCAATTTGAATGCTAAGGTTCGTTCAGTGATTTTCATTGCGCAACGGCTATACGATTGTATATTCATTAAGATATTGATTGTTTTATTGTTTAAGGAGATAAAATTTAATAGTTTTATGAAGAATATCTGAAAATTTATTATGTATTTGACGAAATTAAAAGTGTCCGGCATTTAACTACATATTTTGCATTGCAGTTAAAACTCGGACAATAGCAAGGAAATAACAAACACACAAAAAACGAAGCCACTTTGCATAAAGTTATCAATCATGGCTAATTATTGACAATAAATACTAAATACAGCAGTAAGCCTGTACAGTTCGTAAATGCTACAATGAAATAAACACCGACTGCCCGGCTATATCATTGGTTAGCACACTCGATTATCACTCAGGCGACCCAGGTTTGATACCCGCTCCCGGCGCATATGAGTTCGGTTGGTGGTCAAATGTTTTCCCCACAGCACAAGACCACCTCAAAATTATTACCTGAGTAAATAGTTAAACATTGCATATATAATTCAAATTTTGTTCAAACTTTTGTTAGTCTAAAATCTGATTAGGTAGTTGCGCGGAAGGACCTAATAAACTTCGAAATACACACCGTCCCGCCCGCACGCCCGCATGCATCCCCACCACACATTAAGTATTAATTTAAAAATTGCGTTGAGGCCATTTCATTTGCATTTTAAAATTATAAATCTTTATAGGCAATGAAGAAAGTCATCATTGAAGGTCTATATGCAGTCGGCATGCATCACCATGGGCAAAGGGCTCTCCAGGTTGCCGCCCAATACAGTGGAAAACTGGAAACGGAAAAATCTTTTGACCGACATGCCCTTGCCATCCACGCACACCCTTCAGATAGATTGTGTGCCTATTTGCGTCGACAAGACGCTCTTTTCATATCGGAATTGCACAGACTCAATTTCAAAAATGGACATATTTTAATTAAACCGAAATTTGAGCCTGTATTCCGTGCCCGTGTGGGTCCATCTCAACGATGTAATTTGGGATTTTACGCGAAGGATGAACATGTAGCTTCCATCCAGATATGTGCTCGTAATCATGGCATGCTTGTGCGCTTTGCAGATTAACATGACAAGTGTTATGTATTTTAAAATACATGTAGATTTATTAAACATACATAGTTTCAGATGTCCGTTTTGTCTTTTATTTTATTTCCATTTTTTATTGCATTAATTCGATTTGTTGTAATCTCGAAAAGTCATCTTATTAGGTAAGGAACCGCACAGTGTAAGCACGGTGTGCGATCTTACATAATTGCCAGTAATGAGGTTGAAGCCTGGGAGGGGTTAAGGTCGTACGCAGTCTTAAGTAGCCAAATATTATTTTGTATACACAAAGTTTTAAAATCATTAAAATAATCATTTTTACTTAGACAGCATCACACGCAGCAAAATAAGGCAGTACTCAAATGAAGGAGGTTGCACCCTCTGTGAAAAGCTACGTAATTGATAGCTTTATGTAAAGTGCGCACATGTTGGTGAACACTTTATTCGCACTAATAATTCTTCATTGAGATGATCAAAAACGTGGTTTTATTTATCAATATCGTCGTCATCACCATTGCTTTTCAAATTTGGCTTTCAGCTATGGCGCGGAAGCATTAAATAGTACAGCACACGTAAAATACTGCTACATTCAAATTAATTCATTTTACTGTAAATAAATGAAGTTTGGTTCAATTACTGTTCCACAGTCCGAGATTTAACTACGCAAAATAACTGTCCGAGTTTCAGCTACAGTGTGTCCGAGTTTCGACTAGTCTGTCCGAGTCATAGCGATTCGCATCAATCAACATTTTCATAATGTAAATCGCGGTGTTTTCACATAACATCATCGATGTCACCAAAATTCGAAACTACGCTCATTTGACTTTATAAGGGGAGGTAATCCCCAAAACAACTCGTCGTAAGTTCTATATAATGATACAATAGCTTTGTGATATAGAGTTTTGTCCGACTTTTCACGGATTGACCCTACTTCGTGCCTGACGTCAATCAAAAATAATGTTTAACCCCGCCCTCATAGGCATTCACGAAACTGATTGGACGATGAACATCACAGTTTGAAGAATGGAAAGTCAGAGCTCCAGATAAGGTTTCGGGTCAATTCGTTTTCACTACAAGATTTTTTTCGCAATTAGTTTTTTTTCCAAAATTCATCATTTTTAAATAGTTTTTATTCTAACAATGAAAAATATATAATAATTAAGTTTATACTATAAATAGTAGTGTGTCCGAATTATAATAACCCGAAGTAATACTCTATTTGAAACAACAAAGTATTACTTACGTTTGATGCATCGTATTTCGATAGTTCTTCCCCTGTAAATATTTTGGGTGGCACACCTCCTTCATGTGTTTCAATTTTTACTTTAACCGGCACATATTTGCCACAAAGCACACATGAAAACCCGAAACATGTAAACATAAGAAAAGTTAGTGATGACATGGCCGCAGACATTTTGCAAATGAATGTATCTCATCTAATGGTTAGTCAATACGGACTCAAGCAGCCAATCAAATGCGTCGTACTGAACGCCTGTTTAACAGTTACTGTTGGGTGTTACTTCCGACAGGAAACAAAAACAAATTTTGTACCAATTCAATTTAGAATTGGTAAAATCCATCGCAATCTGCAATGGATTCACAAGGGAGAAGAGTTATCGTTTGTGATAATGGAACAGGGGTGAGTAACCATTGCAACTCATTCTTGATTTTTGTTTGTGCCTTTCAATATTTACCATAAATCGTTTTACAATTACAAAACCCGGAAGTGAACTACCTGTCAAAACAGTAAAACACAAAAAAAAAGTTATTCTTTTACTTACAGTGTATTTTTTTATTGTAATTTTATGGATTTTTAAAATATTTTCTGAATTTCTTTTGTGGCAGAAAGCAGGTACTTTTATTTATTTATATTATTCTTATTCAGTTTGTGAAATTGTCACAGAGTTACAAATATTATTATATTATTGTGGGATTTTTGATTGAGTACATTATAATTTCATACAATACAATAGTTACAGTTTTAAAGATATTGAATTGATTTCTATGAATATGTTTGAATATGATTTCTTTGTCTACTGAATTGCAGTAGAAGGTTACTTGAACCACATGTTTAACTTGATATTGATTACATTGTGTTAGTTACAGTCTTGGAAGTCTTCTCATGTTAAATTCACACTCAATATGCAGACTGTATGCTGACTGTATGCTTATCAGCTCTAGCTATAAATAATGACTGTGACTAAAGATTCTAGACTAGGTGCTAATTAATTACAGTCTTGTAGAAGTAAGGAAGTAAGGTACTGTATGTTGGATGAGAGATAGATATGATTGGTCAGTAAGATGTGTGGGTGTGACTTGGCATTAAGAATCTGTATGATCGATGGATGAATGAGAGATATTATTGGTCAGTGAGATGTGTGGGTGTGACTTGGTATTAGGGATGAGAGGGTTTCAAAAGAGTGACAAGTTAGTTTATGAAGGAAGGAAGTAGAGGTCAGTAAGAGAAAAGTTAGAAAGTGAGTTACAAGTTAGAGAGAGACAGTTGGAAATAGGAGGATGGAATTTGTAAAATACAGGGCTCGAAATTAACTTTTTTTTCTACTTGCAAAACATTGCGAGCAGCTTTAATACCAACTCGCAAAATCAAAAACAGTCTCGCAAATTTTGCAAGAAACATAAAAAAGTTAATTTAGTACTATAAAAACAAAATAAAAAGTAATTAACATAATTTTTTTATTTCTGCAATCATACAAAGATATCAGTTCCTTGGACCATAAGGGTATTGTTTTCAAATATAAGTGTGTCGTGTTCACCCAGAAAACAAAGTTTAAGTGTCAGTTTTGGGATATTTTTAATGGGTTTTTAATCATTGAAAAAAAATCAGCTATGATATCGTGTTGAGTGCGACGACACCAAAATACAAATCAACGGTTAACTTTGCTTTATCTTTCGTATGTTTATTTCCGTCTGTAGGTAAAAAGAAACTAATTACGTCTGGCTTCGACGCCATGTCTGTTCAAGTTCAATGAACAAATGTGAATAGTCGACTGTTTCACGTTTTTTGTACCAATACTATCCGCGTATCTGTACTATTTGTATACCAGTCTACATACAAGGTGCGCGCTTCCGCATACAGGTATTCAGACGTTTTATAAATTGACCTACGGTTTAGCGTTCATGACGTCGAGTGCATTTATATTACTAGTTTTTTTCCAACTATTTCTTTACTCGCAAAAAAGTACTAGTGGCTTAAAACTTAACTCGCAATCAGTATTTTACACTCGCATTTTGCGAGTGTGCGAGTGTTAATTTCGAGCCCTGAAATAAGATCTGATAAGAATGTAATAGAGTTAAGAAGGAATGCTTTAGAATGCAATATAGGAAGATGGAATTTGTTGAAAATTATGTGAACTATAAATGAATAAAAGAGTATACGCAGAAAGCGAGTTGTGTTGTGCTAATCATAACAAGGGCACAGATTTCCCCCGGTCCGGTTACAAAATTCTTCTGTATTTCTTTTACTTTCAGTTTGTTAAAGTTGGCAATGCAGGATCCAACTTCCCGTCTCACATATTTCCTTCGCTGGTTGGTCGACCCATCATCCGCTCAGCAGTCAAAGTCAATGATGTTGAAATTAAGGTATTGACACTACATAATTTGGCAATAATTCACACATATCAATTTACATGCATGCCATACGTCCCGGATTGTCCGGGACAGTCCCGGAAATGAAGAACTTGTCCCGCTGTCCCGGAAATCTGTCAAATGTCCCGGAATTTACAAAATCCATATACAAATGTACCTAATCTTAGGCTTAACTGCACCTCAAATCTGTGTATATCTGCAGCGTCTCCATGACAATGCCAACCCGAATAGGCAGACTACGCTATGTGTCAAAATCGATCAATTAACAGGGGCAGTGATTCATTTTGAAATCTACATCAATGAGTCCCTGGGACTCACATATTTTGAAACAATGGGTCCAAACTGAAAACAATGGGTCCCAGATTGTGTCTTTGTAAATTCGTTACAGATAATCTACTTAACATGATACTTCTTAGCCAGGGGCTCTTTTATGCAATTGTACAGCTAAAAGCAGAAATAGTTTTATAGCAAGTAAAATCTTTATTTGTTTTACTTTTAATGACAAACAATTTAAAACATAAAACAACTTAAACAGAGAACATTTAACATCTTTAACAATTTGGAATGACTAGAGTTTTAATAAATTGGATGAGTAGTGTTTAATTTTTTGGTCAAAATTAGCCCTTTCAAACAGTGTGACAAAAGACAATATCTTCTTTAGTCAAAAGGTTTACACCTTCAATACAGATTTAGTGTTACAACACTCATACTGTATTTAAGGTGTATAGCCTTCTCGCCTTGTTTTTCTCCAAACAGGGAGAGCTTTTTCCACAAATTCATTCCGAGCAAAATTGCACAACTTCACTCTCATAAGTTTGTCTTGTTTCCCTACAGTTAACCTGTCCCTGAATTTGGTCAAGACCTTATTCTGTACAGAAAAAACCCTCTCACATCCTGCAGTATGAACAGCAGATGTCAGGGCAAGCCTAGCCAGAACTAGCATGTTTGGAAAATCAGGTGTATGATACACAGAAATCATGTTCCACAATTTCCACAAACTGTCTCTTGGGTACTGCTCTGCTTTTACAACTTGCTTTAAAAGTTTCCATTCTTGTTTTGTTTGATCTTCATTCACTATAGGTCCAGAAGACTTCTCGTAGACTTCCTTGTCATCACCCTTCCAATTTACAGTTTGAGTATGTCCAAAGAATGTACAAAGTTTTTCAATTTCTTTTTCACCATATTCCGCCCGAGCCAATTCGTCTGAAATTTTCGATCTTTTTTCTTTTCGGAAACTTCTTTCGAAACATCTTTCAAGACATTGTCATTGTAGTCTACGCTTGGAGTGTCAGTTTTGGGTGTTCGGCCGAGGAACTGGTGTTTTTCAAGAAAGATGTTAACTTACATTGTTGAGGATCAGATTTTAAAACTTTTTTGGGTGGCATTTTCACTGTTTATAAACCGGGACCTCGAATTAACCGTCCAACAAACGATAATAAAATGCCGTAACTAATTGGATAATGGATATATTTCAACCAATCAAAATACGTGTACTGTATTCTACGTCATTATTTCCCGCTGCGTAAGGGCAAAGGACAGTTGTTCACACATCTGAAGTCCAACATCGCTGAGTAAAAAATTAAAAGCAGTTTATGTTCGCACGTTTAACCGACAAAGAAGTTGAGTAAAAAAGTAAGCATATAAAAACTGAATTTGAATTGCGTTCGCCATGTCAAAACTCTCAGCAGATTCGTCCACTTGTTCCAACAACTACGCGTTACACACTTGTCTTACAATAACGCAGTGACGTCACCATCTATGTTTAGAACGCTTACACTGAAAACACGTGGCTTGTATCTAGTAACGGAAGTAGTTATATTTAATTTGACGTTAATAGATCAAGTGTATTTCGGATAGGCTTTCGAACTTTTGCAATTAACGATGCGAAACAAAAAAAATGTACCAAAAATGCATATGTCTATAAATATCGCTGCGTTTTATACTTGTCCCGGAATATCGGCAAAAGTCCCGGACAATTTAACTCAATGTCCCGGAATTGGTCTGAAAAATTGTGGCATGTATGCAATTTAAGAGTTATTATACAATGTTTCCTTTAAACATATTTTAATAAAAAAAAAGGCATACAGAAATAAAAAGGTAATTAATTGCCCTAAGTCTTTAGCAGGAACATAGTGTTTCGGAAATAGGGCTGCAACGAATCCAAAAAATTTGTTCGGATCCAAATCCGAATCCAAATAAGGTTTCTTTCAGTTTTTCGGATTCGGATTCCTCAGATATGAGAAAATGAGAATTGTCTGTCTAAATTAAAAAAATCTATGTTTTAGAAGTATAATTTGACAACAAGACATTAAACATTTATCAACAAAAAACATAAAAAGTTCTCGTTAAACATTGTAGCAATGCCAAAATAAAACGAAACTTTTACACTTATTCACTTAATAGTTTGCTAGTTAACATACACTTTTCACTGTTCATAAGTTTGAGGTTTGTTTTCACAAAAATTAACATATCAACATTGCCCGGGTCCAGGCAAGCCCTATGAGCACTGATGAGGTCTCCTGCTGTGGAGAAGATTTTCTAACTGGGCACTGAGGTTCCTTGTATCACAAGATAAACTTAGTATATGACGAAAGATGCTTTCAAGACTACATGATGAAGGAACACAATTTGACAGGTCGCGAAATTATGAAAATTTACCTGAATAACATTCCAGCCACACTCTAGCCACTACCGTTGATTTTAATACAATTCAGAAAGACAATAAGGATTGAAAACTTACTTATTGCCTTTAGGAATTGCATTTGTAATGTGTATTTCCTCCATGATTTCGAATTAGTTTTGCTTTCGGGAAGGATCTCGAATGATCTGCTATTTGACTGTCACACATCAATAAATATCGACTATTATATGTATCTTTTGAACAGAACCAGTCTGTATAAAAAACAATACTCGTGAAAACAGCGCTAGGTTACATACAACTATGAAAATAAATATTCGGAACCGAAATTTCCAGGGGTGGATCCGTACCCGCGAATCTGAAGTTGGATCCGATATCATCGGATATTTTGGGTACCCGTTGCAGCCCTATTCGGAAATGATTATTCGTGACCAATACAATTTACGAAAATATTGCATTGTCAGTATTCATTATTCATTATTTATTTCTACTGTGATTGAATAGTACCAGGATTTCTGACTACATGTTGTACTTGCTCCAAGGCTTTTGGTTTAAAACAACATTGATTGAAGTATGTCATTTTAATGCCCCCGAAGGAGGGCATATAGTGATCGGACCGTCCGTCTACCTTCCCGCTGCACTTTGCATTTAGGTTTCGAAAAATGCTCATATCTGCAGTGTTTTTTTTATGGCAATTTTGGGGCCGATATACGGTCCCATTCCCCTAAAAAAAAGAGTATATATTTTTCCCCAATTTTGTAGAAAAAATCCCCTCAAGAAGTTATAAAAGAATATTAGAAAGAACTCTCTAATGATAAATATATCTCAAATTAATTTCATAAGCAACTAACAAAGTTAATAAAAAATTAATATGATTTTGAATTATTATAAAGAGTTATATTAAATTAGTTTTTCCCACATCTGTGGACTTTTCATATGAATTGCATTTTTCCCAAAATGGCCAGGAATAGACCTGATGTATCTATATTGTGTCAATATTTGTTGATGAAAACATTCCAATTTGGTCCATTTTATTGATTAAAAATGCTCAAATTTGCAATTGTATCAATTAAAAAATCCCAATTAGACTCAAAATGGCTAGGAAAACTGAGACTGTGCATGAAGGCTGAACTGTTTGAAACTAATGTTGAAAAATCATTGATATATATTTAAGAAAAAGGACAGAGAAATTCAGCTGTGAATATTACATTCATACATACATGTGTATTCATATAATAAATATCATAACATATAAAAGAGTGAATTTTTAATTTTCCCCTTTTCCCAAAAAACGACGCGTTTTTCCCCTTTGGACGGGCCCTGCCACCATTCCCCTATTTGTAAAAAAAGCCTTGTGTAAGCTTCTATGTCCCTTCACATAGCAACTTGATATTTGGCATGGATGTGTATCTCATGGAGCTGCACATTTTGAGTGGTGAAAGGTCAAGGTCATCCTTCAATGTCAAAGGTAAAAAAAACATGTATCAGAGCAGCGCAGTAGGCCGCATTGTGTTTCTGTTAAATCTTACACATGAAAGTAACATTCTTTTCTCAAATTTTAATTTCTTTATGTTACTTATTCAAATTGGAAATTACAGTTAGCATAAATGGCAGAAGTAGAAGAACACAATAGGGGGGGCCTCCCTGGTGATCTGCCATTTTTCTGTGTCTGGAAAAAAAGCCTGGGCAAAGGCTTGTGTCACCAGTATAAAATAATGTTTCCTTCAAAATTTGGCCAAATGCTTTTTTCATTAAAAACATGTTTGCAAAACCCTGTTCAAAAATAAAATACAAGCTGCTTTATTGTGTAGTGCAATATTGAAATATGTGTTAACCTGCTGTTTATTAATGATATCAGGATATCATGATTGGAGATGAAGCCAGCCAGCTACGTTCCATGCTGGAAGTGAACTATCCCATGGAGAATGGTATAGTTCTCAACTGGGACGATATGCAACTTCTGTATGATTACACATTCGGTCCTGAGAAAATGAACATCAACACACGCAATACGAAAATCTTGCTAACTGAACCACCAATGAATCCAACACGGAATCGAGAAAAAATGATAGAGGTTAGACAATATGTTTATCACTGAATCAGAACAAAACCTTAGTGCTAATCAGATGTTTTGTTAATACTTTTTTGTTTTATATTGCTGCAAATTGACCTTCAGGGCAGTCGTTGAAATGTCTATGGGGTAGAGACATGATTCAGATTGTATTCATTATATATTTGATTAATTGTGATTTAAACTAATCCATTTTGAGTATTGATCATTACAGATACAAAGCTTTCAACTTTTATTAGTATTAATAGATTTGCAATTCATATATATAGAATTTAACAGGTGTGTTGTCTACTCATTGTAGACCAAGCTTTTGTCTATGATTGCTCATTTGTTTTATACTTTGTATAACCTAATATACATTAATGTTACTTGTTAAGTTGTGTTTGTTATAGCTATTGCATGTTTTATTGATTTTTAGCTCGGCTGTTTTCGGAGAAAACCCGAGCTATTGTCATAGCCAGCTTGTCGTCTGCCGTCCACCGTAGGCGTCGTGCTAAAACCTTAACATTAGGCATAACTTTTTAAATATTGAAGATAGCAACTTGATATTTGGCATGCATGTGTATCTCATGGAGGTGCACATTTTGAGTGGTAAAATTTCAAGATGAACATCATCCTTCAAGGTCTAGGGTCGAAAAAACAAAGTCAAGGGAAGTAATAAGCTTTAAATGGACATTGTTATCTGACCTGCCCATGTATATATTTTTGTTAAATAAATCAAAGCGGCGGTGAATCTACAGTCACGGTAGTGGCTTTTAATTATTTGCTACTAAAAATAGAGATTTGTTAGAGACAATTATTTTCAAGGGAAGTAATTTATATACCGGTAATTATAAATCTCATATTATATATTTCCTTACCAAGAATTGAAGTTCTTTTCACAGTTACTGTACATATTTATTATTTTGATTATTTATAACTCAAATGATTGATTTGTCAAAGTTTTTTTAAATGATATAATTATCATTTCTTTCATGTACTTAGTTGTTAATAGCTAGGTTGGCGCTAAGGAAAAATAATTAGTAGCCAAATTTCAGCACTATAACCTTATTTGCTCAATGAACGACATAATCATTATCATAAATCTATAGGTATCAACAATGACTGTATTAAATTATCAATGAAGTCACATTTAAATAAATTATTTGTTACCTGAAATCAAATAATTTTATGTTTTTTTATTTTTCATTTATATTCATTTTCATGCACTGGCATAAACAGTATACAATGTTAAAACTTTCAGATATGCCCCGGTCTTTGATTGGGTGGGTCTTGCGTAACTCTTATTCGCAATCCCCCTTCTCCCAATAATTTTTGCTGTAGTCTGGTGCTTTTTGATTCTTGAGAAATACATTTACTGCAATGTATTCTTGAATTGACATATTTTTCCATAGTTGCAATATATAACAGGGCTTTTTTTCCTTCTTTATGAGTGGCCGTGGAAGGACATTTCACAATTTTGAAAAGGACAATTCACAAACCTAACATGGCCGTGAATTTTTACAAAATGGGCCATTTTTCACAATTTTAATAATTTCACGACTCGGTTTTTCACAATTTTAAGAAGTTCGCGACTCAATTTTTCACAATTTTGAAAAGTTTCGCGACTCAATTTGTCACAATTTTGAAAAGATTGCAACTCATTTTTTCACAATTTTGAAAAGTTCGCGACTCATTTTTTCACAAAATAAGGGGGCCAGGGCCGCTTCACAAAGTCAGGAAAAAAAGCCCTGTATAATTTATTGAAATGTACCGGTAAATTTGTAAGTCTTAAATACTGCATGTACTGAGTGGCTAGGCTATATTTAGTTACACATCGTCTGTTTAAAAAATGCTTTGCATGCGTAGACCTTGGCATTGCAGACGGCAGCAATAATTTCGCGCTCTTTCTTATAACACGGGTTTTACATGGCATACCGGTATTAATGCATGGTGAATAGTTATTATCACGTTGCTGTAGAAAAACGGTGTAAATCAGTCCTACAAATAGACATGATAAAATATACATGCACTGGATTTAATTTGTTACCGCATCAAATTATTAACGGGTTTTGTTTTCACAACTTACTCGCCGTAAGTAATTTTACACTGCTCACCAATTGCAATTAACTTCTCATAATTAATGATTGTTTACAGTACGGTAAGGTGTGATGATGATGCCCGAAACCGCCTTTCATGTACTGCTTTATTTACCGGTTTTATATCATGTATTAATGCTACAACTGTGATTCATTGTTAATAAACGCTTACTCTGTGACCGACGTTAATCAAAAATAATAATCGCTATATAACTCCGCCTCCATAAACATTCTCGTAACCGATTGGACGTTAAATATCACAGTTTGGCGACTGGAAAGTTACCCAAAAATTTCCCGTGATGCATCCGTCAACATACATGACTGTGTTATGTGTCTTGAATATACGATACGGGCATCCGGTTATCACTTATCTATGGACTATCCATTACCACCTGGAGCTTTTATGGCGATTTCATGTGGAAATCGGTACCGAGTTCTCTTTAAAAGTAGGGAATATTATATACTTATAGAGAAATATCAGGTTTTTTTGCAATCGCCATTTTCATTCACATTTTAAACTTAAATCGCCAGCTGAAAGATTCAATCGCTTTTGGCGATTTTGGCGATCGGAAACGCTAACATAGTTAATAGTATTGTTCATTACATACCTGTGGACTTATGTCCATAGATACATGATGAACTGTGGCTATGATCTCTTTGATAAACCACAGGCCTTGGTTGTCAGTGATGTCTGACTTGGTCATTTTTGACTGTCTACAGACCCCCCCCCCCCCCCTCCCCCCCCCCCCGGTTGGATTGGACAAAATCCAAGGGAAGTAATAAGCTTTAAAGGGAGATGATTTCTATACCTGCCAAATGATAAATAGAAATTTCAAAGTGGCGCAGTAGGGGGAATTGTGTTTCTGACGAACACATCCATTGTTGGGTCACTAGGTCAAAGGTCAAGGTCACTGTGACCTCTAAAAAAAAAAATTCTGACAAGCTTTCGCAGCCGAGCATGGCACCCTTTATGCGGTGCTCTTGTTTACTTAAGAGTTCTTCTGAAACATTACAGCTGTACTCTGGGAAAACATGGCATAATGAATTGCTTAAAATGTCAGAGTAGCCTGAACAGTCAGCACAGGCCTATCAGGGATGACACTTTCTGATTACAGTGAATTTTCGTGTAGAAGAGATCCCCTATAAATGAAAAATTCCTTAAAAGTGGAAAGTGTCGTTCCTAATTAGACTGCATGAATGAAACATGATAATTTGGAACTTTATGCACATGCATTAAACCCAGTTTTCCCAGAGCTAGGCTAATTTAACCCATTTATGCCTAGCGTCTAGAAAAAAGGCATTGGCAAACAGTGTAGACCCAGATGATACGCCGCATGATGCGACGTCTCATCAGGGTCTGCGCTGTTTGCTTAAAGAAATTTCTGTAAAAAATATTCTAAATATAGAAAAAATATACTAGACATCCCTAATTTTGGAAATAAATTGATCCAATTTAGAAGGATGGGAGAGTCCACTAGGCATAAATGGGTTAATGTCTCTTCTTGTAGGTTATGTTTGAAAAGTACCAATTTGGTGGAGTCTACATTGCCATTCAAGCTGTGCTGACACTTTATGCTCAAGGTATGCACATTTCAACCAAGGAAACTTTAAGATGGTAAAGATGAAAACCAGGAAGATATGACAGTGAATCAAACAGGAAGTTAGTAGGAGCTGTGCACTTGATGTGTCTTTTGTGTAGTGCACTGTACAACTGCAGTTGTATAGGATTATTATCTGAACTGTGTTTTGCGTGACTTAAGAAATGAGCCACTTTTTATGGCGCATATATGATTACAATATTGAACTAAAATTTCTTTGATGTTCTTTTTACAAGAACTACTAAAACCAATAGATTATTGCCTACAAATTTGCTTTGCTCAAATTCCTTAAATACAGTAGTACCAGACTGTATTATGCACAATAGGCCTGGGATTTCTCTTTCAAAAGAATTTTTTTTTCAAAACCATGTCACTTGTATGAAATAAGAACTGTCAAACATTTACCTAGAGAACAAATTTAGTCTCAGACCTTTCTTTAATTTTTCAAGTCTGAAAGGTTGAACTTTTTGTACTCAGATTTGTTTGTTTGTCACTAACATGAATAGAATATTTCAGTTCTTTAATTTTACAGGTCGAGCAGACATATGTACATTTATATATATCACTTTCATTTTTATTCAACTTGTGCGTCCTTTGTTTGATGGAGCTGCCATGACTGCAATTTAAGAAGTCGCACTTAACACACTGGGACTAAATTACTCCCAGAATATACATAAATGTGAGCTTTGTTTTAACTGCACTAACAACCATGGTAACCATGGTAACATCTGACACCTACCCTTTCATGTTGCAGGTCTCATCACAGGAGTGGTGGTGGACTCTGGGGACGGTGTGACCCACATCTGTCCAGTCTACGAGGGCTTTTCTCTGCCCCATCTCACAAGACGCCTGGACATTGCCGGCAGGGATATCACTAAATACCTTATCAAGGTATGGATAGAACCAAATATGTTGAGTATATCACAGAATGCCTTTACAATATATGGATATCACAAAATACTTTGTCAATCTTTATCAATGATAATCACAGGATACCTTTTCAATATAGTATATGAATAATAATTTTTAATTTAAGAGAATATAAAATAATACTTTTGTCAGTAAAAGGATATCACAGAATACAATGTCAAGGTTGGGATATCCCATACACATTGTTTATGTGGGGATATCACAGAAAATTGTGTAAAGGTAAGGATATCACACAACAAGTTGTCAATATAGGGTAATCACAGAATATCTTGTTGAGGTAGGACTATCACAAAATATATTGTCTATCTAGGGATACCACAAAATACCTTGTCAAGACAGGGATATCACATAAACCTTGTCAAAGCAGGGATATCACAGAATATGTCAGAGTAGGAATATAACAGAATATCTTTTCACGTTAGGGATATTACATTATATTTTGCCAATGTAGGGATATCACTGAATATCTTGTAAAGGTATTAATATCACAGAATATCTTGTTAAGGTACAGCTATCAAAGAATATCTTGTCACATTAGGGATATTACACAATATCTTGCCAATGTAGGGATATCACTGAATATCTTGTAGTAAAGGTATTGATATCACAGAATATATTGTTAAGGTACAGATATCAAAGAATATCTTGTCATGTTAGGGATATTACAGAATACCTTGCCAAGGCAGGGATATCAAATAATAAATTGTAAAGGTAGGGATATCACAGAATACATTGTCAGTTAAGAGATATCACATAATACCTTGTAAAAGGAAACATATCACATAATACCTTGTCAAGGGAGAGATATCACAAAATGCCTTGTTAAAGGAGGGATATCACAGAATACCTTGTGAAGGTAGTGGGATATCACATAATTCCATATCAAGTGAGGGATATCATATCACAGAATACCTTGACATGGTAGGGGATATCACAGAATACCTTGATAATGTAGGGGGATATAACATAATACATTGTCAAAGGAACGGTATTACAAAAATTATTGATAATGTAGGGGTATATCACAAAATACATTGATAATGAAGGGGAATATCACAAAGTAACATGTCAAGGGAGGGATATGATAGAATAGCTTGATAATGTAGGAAGATATCACATAATACCTTGATAATGTAGGGGGATATGACAGAAAAGCTTGTTCAGCTGCGTTGTCATTAAATGCTAGTGTTGTCAGAGAAATGTCTGGTATTATGTAATAAAATAATTAACTTGTTTTAACTCTTTCAGTGCGGGAACTGAATTTTGAAGGCCTTTGCAAACAGTTTGGATCCAGATGAGAAGCCACAGAACGTGGCGTCTCATCTGGATCCAAACTGTTTGCTACTCTGATAGTATTCTTTGAAAAAAAAATCAAAGAAAATGCTAATTTTAGAAATTAGGCAGACAACATGTTTAGCAGATGACACATTTCCCAGCATGCAAAGGGTTAAACAAAAAGAAAGTACTCGGCCTGACCACATTTTGTTTTCTTGCCTTTCTATAGTTACTGTTGCTCCGTGGATATGCCTTCAACCATTCTGCTGACTTTGAGACCGTCAGAATCATGAAGGAAAAGCTGTGTTATGTAGGCTATGACATCGAACAGGAACAAAAACTGGCACTAGAAACAACAGTGCTGGTGGAAACATATGAAGTGAGAAACTCATGTAACTTATATAATAATGTAATATTAAGGAGGTAAAATTATTTGTGTACAGATGTAGTTGTTGCTTCTGATCTGATTTTTGTCTTTTGGTGGTCACATGGCAATACCAAAAACACACCTTCAATTTGGACTTTCATGCTCTCATGAGCTTTTATGATGGCCTTTTGTCTTGCATCCATGGTTATTCTTAATCATTTTGCTTGTGAATATGATAGTGGTTACAATTATTGTCCAATCTTCATGAAATTTAATTAGAACATTTGTCCCAATGTCTTCCCTGAGTTTGAAATTGGGTCATGTGGGGTAAAAAACTATATCGTGAGATGAAGAAATCTCGTGTTCACTCTCAAATTCTCTGTTAAAAACTTTACCACAAGGTCATGAGGCAGTTTTCTCATGGATTTAAGTAAGCATCTTAGGTCCAGAGTGGGACCTTTTTTATGCCCCCCCTTCGAAGAAGAGGGGGTATATTGTTTTGCACATGTTGGTCGGTCGGTCCGTCCACCAGATGGTTTCTGGATGATAACTCAAGAATGCTTAGGCCTAGGATCATGAAACTTCATAGGTACATTGATCATGACTGGCAGATGACCCCTATTGATTTTCAGGTCACTAGGTAAAAGGTCAAGGTCACAGTGACTCGAAATAGTAAAATGCTTTCCGGATGATAATTCAAGAATGCATAAGCCTAGGATCATGAAACTTCATAGGTACATTGATCATGTTTGGCAAATGACCCCTATTGATTTTCAGGTCACTAGGTCAAAGGTCAAGGTCACATTGACTCAAAACAGTAAAATGGTTTCCAGATGATAACTCAAGAATAATTAGGCCTAGGATCATGAAACTTCATAGGTACATTGATCATGACTGGCAGATGACCCCTATTGATTTCTAGGTTAAAGGTCAAGGTCACAGTGACACAAAACAGTAAAATGGTTTCCGGATGATAACTCAAGAATGCTTACGCCTAGGATCATAAAACTTCATAGGTACATTGATCATGACTGGCAGATGACCCCTATTGATTTTCAGGTCACTAGGTCAAAGGCCAAGGTCACATTGACAAAAAAACATTTTCACTCAATGGCTGCCACTACAACTGACAGCCCATATGGGGGGCATGCATGTTTTACAAACAGCCCATGTTGTACTAAAATTACATCAGTTAAAGTTTGCATGCAAGTAATTGTCTCTTAAGATATTCAACTGAAACTGTGTGTGTCTATGTATGCCTATGTCTTTGTTCATCATGTAATAATGCATAGTAAACCGAGTTAATAAAGCTTTACGAAACCCTTCGCTCCATGCACAAAATCTTGCAATATCATTCTTGCAAATGTCTCTCTCTCGTTCATCCCTAGCTGCCAGACGGCCGTGTGATCAAGGTGGGAGGTGAGCGATTCGAGGCCCCCGAAGCGCTGTTCCAGCCCCACCTGATCAACGTGGAAGGTGACGGTGTGGCAGAGATGCTGTTTAAGGCCATCCAGGCAGCGGACATAGATACCCGGCCAGAGTTCTACAAGCACATCGTGCTGTCGGGTGGTAGCACCATGTACCCCGGCCTTCCCAGCCGACTGGAGCGAGAACTCAAGCAGCTGTACCTGGAGCGAGTGCTGAAGGGAAACACCGAGGCCCTTAGTGTAAGCTACTGGGCATTTATATTAGTCTCGGTCTGAGAAAACTGGTCTTAAAGCAGGAGTGTAAAAAGTCATCACAGTAAAGCCTGTGCAGTTCGCACGACTAATCAAGGACGACACTTTCTGCCTCAACTGGATTTTTCGCTAAGAAAACACTTGCTTTTAACAAACAATACCTAAAAATTGGAACGTGTTGTCCCTGATAATCTGAGACAACACTTTACATAAATCCATTATGCCCAGTTTTCCTAGAACGAAGCTCGTGAGGTAAATTTGAATTTATTCAATTTTGCATAAATTGATTTAGTCTATTTACCAGCAAGCTCTGTTGGTAGTTGAGGGAACTACTAATAAAAGGATTGTGGTCTTGTTACCGGGCCCATTTAGTGTAGTGATTGGTCTATCTTTGATGTCAATGCACCCCTATCCTGTGATTCAACTAGGACTTTTGACAGTAACTGGCATATTTATGTGCATTGAGTTCTGGTAAACCAGCTAACCAAGGAAAAGTAGTTAAACTTACCTGTATGATATGACTGAAATTCCGTTTAATACTGTGAACAATTCAAATAAACAAAATTGACCTATCATGGATGCCACCCATCATGGATGCCACCCAATTGATAATTAATAGTCATTGACCCAAGATGGGAAACCTCAGCTTACATGGGATGTTTTCAATGAGTTTGGTCCTCACACTAAGACCAATGATCTTCAAATGTTAAGTTCTGTTATGTGTAATTATGTTTGAATATTGAGATGTTGATGTATTGTACTTGCAAATGTTCAGTGACGAAAATAGAAAAATAGAAAGAAATCAACATAAGTTGATAAGATCATCGGTGTAAAATGATCAATTAATTATATTTCAGAAATTCAAAATACGCATAGAAGACCCCCCTCGAAGGAAGCACATGGTGTTCCTAGGTGGTGCAGTCCTGGCCGATATAATGAAAGACAAGCCGGACTTCTGGATGACCAGGGAAGACTATCAAGAAAAGGGAATTAAGGTGCTAGAAAAACTTACCGGGCCAGTCAAGTGATCTCCCTTTCTAGTTAGGACCATAATGCAATGTAAAATAACTGTTAAAGAACAAATATTTAAGTATTATTTAAGTAATACAATTTTATATGTGTAGTCAAAATGAGCAGTGCAACCAAGCAAGCATGTATTGTTCTGTTATTGCGTGCAATGAAGGAAATGTGTCAAGCCTGTTAGTACTTGTATTAAAATGAAACTCTCAGCACCACTGGCACATATTTGACCAGTGTTGGGCTTGTGGGCTTGTGCTCATTTTGATCATTGTAATTTGTCTACTGAAATACATTTATAATTATATCTTAGTTGTTACAGTTTTTTTTATTAATGACAACTTACTGTTGAGTTTCGTGTTCATTCTGCCATGTTTATGTTGTCTTTGCAACTGCTTTATTTAACAATATGCAAAACATTTCTGTTTATTAGGAGAACTTTGCAGCTTATTTATTTGTAAAAATATTTGCTTTTTTTACCACAAGTATCAGAGGTAATTATTATATAATGATTTAGCCAGATTAAAAAAAATGGCAGAGAGGCCTAACAAGGGGCAGGTTGACCTCTTTGGTTAAAAATGGATGAATTGTAACATTTGCACATTGTGACTTAAGATCTTAAACTTATTCATCTACTCACCAGATATTCTATGAGACATGAGGTATGTTTTTTATACAAAAAATAATTTTAATACCAAGTAAGGTTGCGTTTTAATTTTGAAAATCTTCACAAGCTATAACAAACAAGTAACAATGTCGATTTATACATATTTAACTCAACTCTGACAAATGAATCAGAAACAAAAAGGCTTGGACATATTTTAAAAGGATGGGGCTAACAAATGGTACGACTCGCCCCCCCCCCCCCTTTCCGTCGTTCCGTATTTTGCTATCTCGGATATTTAAGGCAACCGTAATTGATACTCAAATGTGACTTATATGATGTAGATTGCAAACAACATACATCTGAACTTGATTGACATTTATACGTGCTTAATTAAATGTTCTGGCAGATGTGTACATACAAGACTAATTTATACATTTGTCCCTGGATACTACATGATATGAAACTGTCAATAAGACGTTGACAGCAATAAAGAGCGATTAATGAGGACATGTCTGTTTTCAAAGAATTGTTTTATATCTTTGTTAAATTCAAAGACAGTGCTATGTATATGCATTCCTGATAGAGGTACTTTGACCTTAATATATATGCTTACACTTATATAATTATGTTGTTTTTATGTGTACATAAAATGTTGCAAAAGTCAACATTGTTTAATAAACTTTGACACCTTTCGTGTATAAATAACAGACAACTCTATGTCTCTTGCACATATCTTGTATGTACCTTTAATGTAATATGTAATAAATATAAAACCCTTACGACTTGGGTCTATTTGATTTTGTTTTTTCACATCCATATTCCTTGGAATGTCGGCTTATAGACGGGTGAGTTTTTCCTTCTTACATCTACATGAAATAACGCCGACTCAGTAGCGCCATGTAACATGTATATTGTAATACAAAAACACGAATTATTAATGCAATGTGGGTAACGTACCTTTTATAAAAACAATGTTTTTTAACGAAAGTCACAACTACACGATTATGTTCTTTCCTGCTAATCCGTTTAAAGAAATTCTGCGGATGCCCAAGAGCGATCCGTTTGAAATATTTGTTTGATTTCTTATTTCTTTCTAAAAAGCTTTTATTCTTCATTCAATATTAAGCACACTTACATCCCTATATCTCATGTTGACCTAAGTCTAGACTTTGGATTTGTTTAAATTGACAAACGAGCCAATACTGACGAGGCCTCCTGGGAGTTTCTTGTTAAAACTGTAGCCTGTTGCGTACATGAGTTTCATATGGTCATATACGGCTAGGACTGGAGAATTGTCTGGTCAACGAAACCCGCATCTGCAAATCTCGATCGTTTGTGTTGGCCAAATATAAATGATTCCGTTATATTTGCAATGAGTATCATTGTAAAACGTAAATGTATTGCTTATTATAGTTTTTAGCTGGTGTGATTGCATTAATTTTAACCAACGTACAATGGAGCGATTTAAGCAACGTATCTCTTTATCGTCGCTCTGGGACAATGCGGTTTATTGCATACGCGTAAAGTGTCGGCCCAGGTTAGCCTGTGAAGTCGACACAGGCTTATAAGGGACGACATTTTACACATTAACTGGATTTCGCTAAGGAGACTTCCTTTCAATGAAAAACATAAGGCCACAAATGTCGTCCCTTATTAGCCTGTCCGGACCAAAAAGGCTAATCTGGGACGTCACTTTAACATCCATGCAATAAGCCCCGTTTTCACAGAACGGCCTTCCAAGGAATTCCTTTGAAACACACCGTGCTATCCCAATTCAAAACTACTAAACGGAAGTGTAACGATTTACAAAAATGGTGATGACAAACCTCGTTTGTGATCGTCATAAATACAAACTAGCGAAATAATTAGTTGTCGATGTTATCATACTTTCCTTGTCTATCACAAGTAACATCAGGTTTTCTGTAATGGCTTTTAACACCAAGTTTGCTTCAATGAATCTGGTTCCTTTCATGATTAATTGCATATGATTTGCACACTAATAATCTCTTCGTCAATTTGTCGCACTAGCTCATTATTTGATACTACGAGCGATACAGCTATAGTACATTTAGTAATTACGCCAAATGTCGAGTGGATAATTTTGAAGCGCAAGTGCTATACACGTTTATTCCGTTTTTCCGCGAATCACACACATGGCGCTGTTGTGTCTGGCTGTCCTACCGCCCATCCATTCGTGGTTCTGTTTAATTTTTTTATTCTTCAAAACTTTATGTATGTTCCTGATTATGTGGAAAAATCGTCACACACATATGCGTTAAAATATCACTTTAAAACACTAGTTGGCTCGTCAATTAAAATATGATAACAAAGGACCACGTTTCCTTTTAGAGAAATCTACCTCGACATCATACAGAAATAATGGTTTTTAACATTAAGAGGTATTGTATAATCTTATAGAAATGAACATAATTGACAAATTAACGATGAAAATCAGTACAAACTCGAAGTATAATTATGCATCTTGCTAAGAAAATATCCACAAACGACATACTTTTTATGATATTTTTCTAAGTAACGAATTTTAGTTCGCTTATTTCACATTGAATATATTGTATGTTTTTTTCGTACAATGATGGAAATTAATTGTTTTGCCGATTTGCCTAAGTAAAAGATCAACTTTTATTGAACCATCTTCATATTTTTGAGTCATCATCGCAGGATAAAAATGTGTTGGCGGACGGAGCGACAGACGGACAAATAGATTATCAAACGGAGGGCAAATCTAAATGAAGTCACTTATAATGAAACATATGCAAGAAGGGAACTTAATGCTGCATTTGCGTTGTTTACAACTTCGCATATTTCGACAAATTAAAGCCCAGCCTAATTACAGTTATTTCGAGGGATTTAGAACTTCCGGTACTTGTTATTATAATTAAGGAAGCACCCAAAGTGCATGTAATTCCATCCGTGTTTCTTTCAATCGCGTGTTAATGCGTGTCGCGTTAATTGGTGACATTTACTCGTATCTTGTGAGGATGCTAACTTGATTTGCCTTTCGATCGACGCAACGTTATTCGTCATTGGATTTAAAATTGCGTCATGATTGATTTTAGAAAAGAAATATTGAACAAACAGTCGTTTTAATTTTCAACCCAGGAGAACGATAGTGCAACGAACCAACATGTACTACACAGTTTGTATGTACCTTATAATTATAAATAAATAAATATTAAAATATAGGGAAAAGGAACATCCATCATTTTATTTTTTGTTATTTAACAAAATTGAAATGGCATGCATACTGTTAAATGTACGATCTGGACGCTCTAAATAAAAAAAGAATAAATAAATAAGGCTTATATTGAAAATCACAATCAGGTCTTAAATTGAAATTATATATACCCCGCAATTAATTTCGCTGTATATCTCCTTGTATAAGACGTTAAATAAATGACGTATTTATATATAATAATATATTAGGTACCCCTATATACCTTAAATTCGTGTTTATATCGGATAAAAAAGGGTATGGAGATACATGTTTTTAAAGTAAAACGCCCTAACATATTTCTAAATCAGAGACCCCGTAACTGGCCATATGTGTGAATATTATATATTATAACTTGTTTGACGAATACGTATTTAAATTTAAGTAGGGCCCTTGTCTGTGTAATACTAAACTATAACCGAACAAAAGAATTGTCAGATCTGCATAGACTTTTTTATTTTGTCAAAAGGTTTGCACAAAACTACAATTACTTACAATGAATATCGAATGGAATCATAAGCACTCCATTCGGATTTTGTATTATAATTTACAGTCAATATGAATCGATGTTTATCAGGTATATCAACGTAATGATACTTTGTTGAAACTGGAACTAAGATATGGATTATTCTCGGAGCGCCAGAGAATCTGTCTGTGAACAGGTCGATCCTTGAACGATGCAATCATTCATCTATGGATACTATTGTTATCTCATGTTATTAATTACCTGGTCATTATTCTGTCTCTGACTCACCTTGTGAGCATAAATTTTGTATCGAGGCCAGGCATATTTAAATCACGGTACCGGTAGCATCAGTTTTTGTTTTAATGCATGAGCGTAGATTGTCGTCCCGATTAGCCAGTGAAGTCCGCACAAGCTTATCAGGGCGGCACTTTCTGCCTTTAAAGTACCTGTCAAGGCGAAAAGTGTTTGCGGATTGCACAGGCTAATATGGGACGACTCATTAAGCACATGTATTTAGCCCCGTTTTCCCAGACAACGGCTTATATGAAATATGGGTCATTGTGCGTGAAGCGCCATATCGACTAATTGAAAAGAGTTGGAGGTCGCTTTTTCAAGGATGTGAAAGTAATATATTGATGTAATTGTTGATAAATTGTTATGTATTACATGATCATTGTCGTGTCCCTGTAGCTCTTAATCTGCATCGAATGAGTTTGAGTTTTGACTTTCCAACAGAGAATCGTGTACTTTTGTATAGTTGTTTACTCAAAGTTGCTATAGAAATCAAATGAATTGTCAAATACTTACACGTCAAAACGAAGTTTAATAAATCACAGTTCTAAAATACATTCTCCTGTTGAGTTTTTTCAAATAAAAAAATAATTGGACCGTGCTCTGTAAAAAGGGGGTTTAATGCATTTGCGTAAAGTGACGTCCCAGATTAGCCTGTGCAGTCCACACAGGCTAAGCAGAAACGAAACTTTCCCTTTGTTTGGTATTTTTCGTTTACAGAAAGTCTCTTCTTAGCAAAAATCCAGTTAAGGCGGAACGTGTCGTTCCTGTTTAGCCTGTGCGGCACACGCATTAAACCCCTTTGCATGCTGGGAAATTTGTCGTCTGCTAAAATGTCTTCTGCTGAATTTCTAAAATTAGCATTTTCTTCGATTTTTTTCAAAGGACACTATCAGAATAGCAAACAGTTTGGATCCTGATGAGACGCCACTTTCTGTGGCGTCTCATCTGGATCCAAACTGTTTGCAAAGGCCTTCAAAATTCGGTTCCAGCACTGAAAGGGTTAAACACCTTTTTCACAGAGCACGTTCCATATATAAATTGCGAAATGTAGAACGCAAATACTGAACCTGTTGATTGTCAATTATATAATGATAAATGGTAACTTGGAACGTACGCTCAGAACTGCAAGTCTGAAAATGTAAGACAATTGACAAACGTCGAACGTGATAAATGACTGTACAACACGCACTTACGATGATGTTTCGAATTGTTTAATGATACAATATTGCTATTTAATATGGGCAAGTCGCTGTAGGTCGAATTGTATATCATGTCATCCATGCATAGACTAGCAGTCCGTTTTTCTTAGTTTAAGCGTGTTTCTCGTATAGCGTTTCTCTCGACCATTATACATACTTTAACTGACGCATATTCTTTGAATAGAGTTTCGTTCTCAACAATCTGAGTTCTTTGATAAAAAACAACTCAGAAACATACTCATACATACATTTGTGCAAAAAGGTAACACGTGACATTAAAATTAAATGTCACATGTACCTTTTTGCACTTATGGGTCGAACTGTTATTATTAATTGAATTTGTTATAAACGATCATCTCATTATATATATATTTTCCAGTTAATAAAGAGAAGAGGATTGCATTGATTGAATATTATGACACTCATATAGATGCAATAAAGTGGTACATGTACATATATTGTTTTAAGTAGTGATACATATATTGTTTGAAATGGATGTTGGTTATTGTAATTATTTATTTATCATTACTGTTAACAATCCATTGCGCGTCCACCATTTCAACGATGCCTGATACTTGCCTGTAAATTAAGACTAGCATAAGTATGGTGAACAGAATTCGCTTATTCATAGTCTATAATTAAAATGTCAACATCATGTATAATTAGGACGTACTTACCAATGAAGAGCCTGATTAAAAGTATCAAAAGTATCATTTGTCACGTACACTAAACATGCTGTATGCAATCAGGAGCGTAATGTTTTAAAAAGCATGCTCACAAAAGTACACCATACAGCAATATTATCACACAGATAATTCTTATATATCGTTTGAAACATTAAACATTACATTAACTGCTAGTTTAGAAAATGAAATAAAGTACACATGTCTTTAATAATAAAATATATTTTGAAATTTGCGATTGATAATATTAGGAGATATCGATAGTTTCTGATTCGATGATTTATTTGCTTAACATAAAAGTCAATAGGAGAACATTACACAAATAAAGTCTTTACATCAGCATCTGAAATAAAACAAACCGATTGCCAAAGGAACACAACAACACATTCAGTAGTCAATCACGATTCGGTGATACATATAAAAAGTAAGTGAATGGATAAAATTATTTTTGATTTCTTATCATCTGCATCGAGACAACGAAATGTTGCATTAGATAGCGTGGTTGTTTTCATGGAAATGTTAGAAGGCAAGCATGATGGTTGATTAACGATATGCATTCTACTGGGCATCCGTACACTCACAATGAGGTAGCCCTAGCAATACCAACACTGTCGATAGTTCATACTGACTACTTATTCAATTCACTTAACGGTCATTGCCTTTTGTCGTATCATTTGCATCAAAATTACATATAGGTGTTTAAGCAAGAAATGTATGCGACCGAATTTTCAGATTGGCATCGTTGTTATATAGCTGTAAACGCGGTTATTAATTAATCACCTTGGTTATACTTATGCCGGTCCGTTTGTGGCAACAGTACATAAACGCACTTCAGCTATAAACAGTAAAATATCTTAACCACGGTTAAACATGTATGAGAGTTTTTATATGTGACCGCCGTGAAATCTTGTCGGACTCAAAGTTGAAAATAAGTCTCTTTGATCAATGAAATTACGTCTTAAAAACACCTTCTCGAAACATATTTAATACATTCTTATGAAAGTACGTGTTTGTAGTTTTGTTGCATCTGATCAGAATAAATTTAAACAGCACAATAATTATTTGTTAAATATAAATACTATTTGTATTTAAAAAAATATCTGGATTTATGACATACACTTTTGTAATTTATTGAATAATCACGCGAACACTAATTGGTCAATTATATACCAATCGGAATAAAAGTAAGAAAATATTGCAGAAAACACATATTCCAATTGTCATAATTTGCAACCGCTGTTACACGCTGTCACGTCTGATACATGTATTAATATAAGCGTGGCAATATTTTAAATTGCTGACAAGTCTAAACCGGGCAACTATTATTACTTGCCTTTTCGCAATTATTATTTTGCTTAATTATTAAAACTTGCCGATAGTTATATCTTTACACGCCTTATATTTAATATACGCTAATCGACGAACACAATAAATACAATAGCAATATAAAAAAAATCATCATTTATCCATGTCGTGCCATGTTTGGTAAATAATTTATGACATTTGTGTGTCCAAATAAGGTTTTTAATAATCACAAACTTAAAATGAGCATCTGCCCGTTGAAATCACAAATGCTCCGTCTTGTTTTGTTTGTTACTCAAACAGTTACTTGGCAAAACGTTGTCGAAGAAAGGCTAAAACAAAGTACAATACTGTAATGCAATTTTCGGTTCATGTTGGGTGTAGCTTTGTATCGTACATCTATCATTTGCATTCCAGTTGAGATAAAGAAAAAAGTCCATTGGGATACATGTTCTATGTGCGTTACATGCGTTTCATATAAAATACTTCAATACATTCACTGAACGGAGTTTCACCTCGTGTAATTATGACAACCGCTGCGTTCTTAAAATCGATGTGTATGATTCGCTTCTTTGATAACTTTTCCCATGAATTATACAAATTAGAGGACGCCACTCAACACAAATATATGTTGCATTTCTGAAAACGTTAACCATACGCATTTTAAATTAAGTGTGCGTTGTTAAATGGTCCTAACAGATTAACGTAAAATCGGAGACCGGTACGTGGTAATATTGCAATAATAAAAATTTCAAAATAACTTGCATACTAGTATATAATTTCACTTAACGAATCTTTCCTGTTCCTGAATTGTGTTACCACTTAAAAACAAAATAAATTTACTGTCCACAATACTTTATGTCATAAATGACTTAAATAATGTACCATACTTTTCATTCATGGCCTGGGTATAAATACTATATAATTTTCTATTGGTTACTTTTTGTTCATTAACAATTAGTTGTAGCTGACTATTTAATTGATAATGCATTCATATTTGCCTTCATAAATTGTTCAAAGTAATTCATAACACAAGGCAACTTTTTATTCCAAATGAAATCATTAAGTACAGTTTATTAGTTTGAAATAAAGTGAACTACAAAACTGTGATGCTAATAATGCAAACATTGTTGAGTTTCATAAAATGGTTGGAAGAAAGAAAGTTCATAGTTCACGTTGCTACTTTCACCTGGTCGTGCAATTTGACAGGAGCGACACGATTAGCGACACGTAACTGATCGTAGTATTTTTTTTTAGATACCATTCTTAGATACGACATGGTGGTTATCCGTAAGTAAAGATACGCTCCTTTGCGCTCGATTTAAATTTGTTCACGATTTGACAATAGCATGTGCTACGATCGGAAAAGGTGCGATTACTACTTCAAATTGTCAACTTACGATTTTATACGTCCTGATTGAAGTGTTTCGAAATATTCAACGAATGCACTTGTACTTTTTTTTCGAGGTGATACTTCACCCTCAGTTTACAAGATATCAATGTGCTCGGTTATGGTTGTGGTATCATTACTATTTAATATATGGTACACACGTATGAGAAACACGTCTGGCCCCGAATGGCTGTTGACTTCATTTTAACTAAAGATCGCAAAATACCAGCTCAACATCGCAAAAATCTGTTTAAATATGTTTATATGTATGAAAATGATGGATATTTAATACTCAACCCATAGGGTAACACTAAATATTTTAAATGGTACACAAACAGATCAGGAAGTAATTTCCCACATAAACCTTGGATTTCAAAATGCGTCAACCATAAGACTATACAAGTTGGATCATACGATGAGCGTCGCATTGAATTGTAACCTATACCCACCGAACATTTTTTTAATGTTAAACTTTTAATGGCTGTGGTACGATGAAACTATCATTTACTATTATCATCATAATATACGTTATTTAAATAAAGTACATGTTAACCGTTATTTGACTGTTATCTCACTAGAAACACTTTATTGTTAAAATCAACAACAACAACAACACCAGCAATATACAAGCTCAGTCCTCAGTCATAAGCGCTCATCATAATTAGGGGTTTCTACCATTCTAATAAAGTTGTGTTTGTATTAACAAAGGTAAGCAGACAGATTATAACAAACTATCGATTACATATTTTTTTCGAAATATGTGGGCGTTGTTGGCATATTGGTAGTTTCAGGCATCGTTTGTGCATAAATAACTTTTTTTCCACAATATCAGAATGTTTATTTATTTGGACAGCCACCGGATGTATATTTCCTGATGTAAAATACACAGGCATTTTCAAATTCACAACGGGCCTTGTTACCACAATTTCGTTTGTCTAAATTTCTTTGAATGTATTTATTACCAAAATATAATAATTGGAATCTTGTGTGAAATAATTTTAATAGCAATTCAAATAACATTGAATAAAAAAGTTTGTCAACCTCGGGTTTCAAACATAGGACCCCTCGTGATAAAAGTCATGGCTCTACATTTACTTCAAGGAGGCAGCGTAGTTACAGCGTTGGGTATAGGTGTCTGCGATCTTGTATTGTAAACTTTATTTGATGACGCTGCATTTAGTATTTTCACCAATTTTGTTTAGTTTTACCCCCATTCTCTGGAAACGTTTGCCATTTACGAAATGATACGATATAACACAAAGTTAATTACTGTTCTTATACCTTAACATTAAGGTATTTTACGATTTTGTCTTAAATGTATAATCAAGAATAATGAACAACCAACATATACTCGTTATGTTGTTTTTACTCTTTTAAAATTGCGTAAAAAAATATTCCAACTTACTCTGATTGACCAATTCCTGTGTGAAGCGTTAGCACATTTAGGGCAACTCATTTTATTTAAACGCTCTAAAAGTCTGCGCGAATTGATCAATTGCCATTTGTTTCCGTATTCATTATTTTACCTTTTGATGAATTATTATTTATTTGTTTGTTAAAATGTATGTTTTTATTATTATTATGATTTCAAACAAACTAATACATGATGCAAGAATAAATGTCTCGCAGCCAAAACAGTAGTACATGTTGTATTAACAATACCTCTAAAACATCAACGCTTCACGCGATTTTATTCGTACTTGAATTACATGAAATTTGGAAAGTCTGCGAGAAAACACAAACAAACTCGACGAAATACAATTACTTTGCTAACAAGCAACTTCTATTTCCGCATGTGCGTGTAGCTCGAAAATGTAATCGTGAAAGAAAATTTGCGACAAGACTATCCGTGCCATTTCTGCAATTGCTGATTTAAAACAAATACAAAATCTTGAATAAAAATTCTATACCACAATACCTGTTTTCTTCTTCTGCTTATCCAATTGATTGCATTTCTTTTAAATAGAATTTTAAAAGACGTAGAAAGATGTATTTCAAAATGTAACAAGAGATGTGTTTGTCAGAAACATAATGCCCCCTATTGCGCCGCTTTGACGCCATAAATTTGACCTTTGATATTGAACGATGACATAGATCTTGACCTTAAGACACTCAAAAATGTGCAGCTCCATGATATACACGTGCATGCCAAATATCAAGTTGTTATCTTCAATATTCAAAAAGTTATGACCAAACTTTAACGAAGGTTAAAGTTTTAGGAACGTAAAATACAATGATATTTGACCTTTGACCTTGAAGGATGACCATTTCACCACTCAAAATGTGCAGCTCCATGAGATACACATGCATGCCAAATATGAAGTTGCTATCTTTAATATTGCAAAAGTTATAAAACTTTAACCAAGGTTAAAGTTTGTGACACACACATACAATGACTGACTGACACAATGACAGACAAACAGACAGACAGACAGACAGACAGACAGACAGACAGACAGACAGACAGACAGACAGACAGACAGACAGACAGACAGACAGACAGACAGGCAGGCAGGCAGACAGACAGACAGACAGACAGACAGACAGACAGACAGACAGACAGACAGACAGACAGACAGACAGACAGACAGACAGACAGACAGACAGACAGACAGACACACACACAGACACACAGACAGACAGACAGACAGACAGACAGACAGACAGACAGACAGACAGACAGACAGACAGACAGACAGACAGACAGACAGACAGACAGACAGACAGACAGAAAGAAAGAAAGAAAGAAAGACAGACAGACAGACAGACAGACAGACAGACAGACAGACAGACAGACAGACAGACAGGCCATAAACAATATACCCCCGATCTTTCGATCTGGGGGCATCATTTACGCTAAATGCAAACATGACAACTGAATCGTGTACTGGAACATATTTCATCATTACAAAGAAATAACCATGAAGGTGGAAGTAAAGTACTATTATCAATACTTGATATTCAATGCGTTTTGAAGAAATAACTTACGTGTGGCGTAGGAGAAATTCGATAAAATGGTGTACGTATATTTATATAATGAAATGGTATAGATAGCATGGGATATAACTCCAATTTGTAATGTAAAGAATAAACGAAAAGTATCATTAATGTAATTACAAAAGCGTGCATCGGTTTCTCATTGTTTAGATTTTTTGGAAGAAACCCATTTTTAAAAGTGCGATAAGTTTATAAAACAATGTACGTCTTTCGATCAATCAGATTGGAATCGTAACTGGGAAAAATATTGTAAGTTGTTTGAAATTGACGAATTTTTGTTTAAGGTTTTATGTGTCTTGTAAACATATTTCGCATTATTTAAAAAAATCTATCATTATTAATCAAATGTGTGGGATGATCTATCATTATTAATCAAATGTGTGGGATGATCTATCATTATTAATCAAATGTGTGGGATGATCTATCATTATTAATCAAATGTGTGGGATGATCTATCATTATTAATCAAATGTGTGGGATGATCTATCATTATTAATCAAATGTGTGGGATGATCTATCATTATTAATCAAATGTGTGGGATGATCTATCATTATTAATCAAATGTGTGGGATGATCTATCATTATTAATCAAATGTGTGGGATGATCTATCATTATTAATCAAATGTGTGGGATGATCTATCATTATTAATCAAATGTGTGGGATGATCTATCATTATTAATCAAATGTGTGCGCCACTTCTTACCATTAGCGCCATTTCCATAGCATTAGTTCCATAATAATGCACAAAGTATCTATTAGAACGACAAGAATCCCAATGCACAATGTTGTGCATGCACCAAGATGTACATGTTCAAAGCAATTGTTTTATGTCATTAGCGATTTAATTGGGTGGATATTTCCTCGTCACACGGGCAAAATACACCGATTTCCTTTTTAAAACTTAACCTTTACCCTAGCGCCACCTCGGAAGTAGAATTGGTTCATGTATTAATGCATCACGAAAAAGAAGTGGCGCCCGTAATTAATGGCCGTGGAACTTTGTATATGAAAATGCAAGACAAATGACGCACGTGATTAATTATAATTAAACACGCACTCATGATGATATAACGAATTGTTTTATGATACTATATTGCTATTAAACATGGGTTTGTCGCTCTAGGTCGAATAGTAGCATGCCATCAATTCATAGACTGGTCGTCCGTTTAGTCTAATATTAACCGTGTCGCTCGTACTGCGTTTCTCTGGACCATAATTAAGACTTTTACTGACATTTTTTTCATTGACAAGAATCTCTTTCTTACAAATCAGAGTTCTTTGATAAAAACACAGCGTCAGACGACGAAAGCTTGCTTGGTCTTGACACGCCACCAGGCACGACTCTCTGTACAAGACTGTTCTCAAGGACACGCTTGAGGGAGGTCAACGGCGACGACGTCAAAAGAAAAGTTGGATGGACAATGTAAAAGAGTGAAATCCCTTTAAATAGATGAATTACTATCAGCATCGCATAATAGACCTGACTGTAGGAGGGTTTCTTTATCGTCGTCCCTCATTTCGCCCTAATAGCCAAACAGAACAAGGGAATGATGATGATGATGATGATGATGATGATGATGATGATGATGATGATGATGATGATGATGATGATGATGATGATGATGATGATGATGATGATGATGATCACGCCGTTTACCCATGTATAAAAGATAATCGCTGAATATATCGATCTCTGCATCACCATACATACGATCGCGTATCATCTCGTAAAATTACGTCCGCTGTTAATAAGTCACATGAAATAATCAAGAATGTAAACCATAAAATGAGCGTCCAACGAAATAATAAATACTCCGTGGTTAGTTGTTGTCGTTACTAAAATAATATTTTATGCATATACTTGTCAAAACGTTGTCGAAAAACTATGCTATGCATGCTATATCATTTGCATTCCACTTGAGATATGTTAAAATGTTCAGAGAAGTACGTGTTCTCCGTGCGTTACATATTAAATGCTTATACGTTCAATGAACGTTTTTCACCTCTAAGGACAACCACTTCGTTTCCGTTCACCAGCTGTTAGATATCTGTCGTTACAGGCTCAATAGTAAAAAAATGGACGTAAGCGATGATTTGCTTCTTTGAGACCTTCTAGCATGCGTGTTATACATTGGGTTATGCCATTCGACAAATATATGTAGCTTTTTAGAAAAAAAGAATCTCAGTTTTTTATATAAATATCTTTCAGCCAACATATTTTTTTACACGTCGTATTGATGAAACCTCTCTTACATCAAAGCTTAAAAAGCGGTTTTATTCGTAATTTAATTACTTGCAATTTCAGAATATCTTTGCGAAAATACATGTAAACAAACTCGACAAAATACAATTACTTTGCAAACAAGCAATTTGTATTCTTGATGTGCGCGTTGCTTGATAATACAGCTGTGAAAGAAGATTTGTGGAAACAATATCCGAGCCATTCTTGCAACGCTTGATATAAAAAATCTGTTTTATCCTTCAGATTCTCCAATTTATTACATTTCTTTTAAATTGCATTATAAAAGGCTTCGAAACATAAATTCAATTTATATGTTATTATTACGCAAAATGCAAACGTGATCTTTGAAGCGTGTACTGAAAACATTATTGTAAGGAAATAATGTTTGTGGACGAAAAATACTATTTAAAATACTTGATATTCTATTCGCTTTGAATAACAGACTTTCTGGTTAATTTTGATAACATTATGTAAGTTATTTATATGACAATATAGTATAAATAATATTACCCCATTGTTAATTATTTAATCAATCAACAAAAACACTTTTTTCTATAAAAGCGAAATACGTCAAAACGACGAAGCATACACATCACAACAAAGAAGAAGCATATTTATAAAAGTAAACGTGCAAAGCATAAACGATTCTCCTCTTTACCACTAATATTACTTGACAATTGGATTGTGCAAAACCATCTGATGTAGGCGAATAAAATAACTCGACCTGGTACAAGACTTTTCATAGAGTGAAAACCGTAATTATCCTTCTCTAATTATATTGAATTCTATGACAACGTTAGCGCACCAGGGTCTCCACATTATGAGATACACATCATGAGATATTTTTTAGTTATTGTTACTTTCATAAGTTTATAAATTGCTAGTATATTTTCATTTATTTAAAACCAGAAACGTAACAACACAGCAATTATTACGTGAGACTGTATTAACAGATATCAATTAGGAGAAACCAGTTAGATTTTTATAAATGTATAAGCAGATTGTATAAATAAGTTATGATTTTTTTAAATATAAAACACATATGCGTTATGGGGAGATATTAACTATTGTTTTAAGTCTCCAGTCTTAAGTTCAAATTCTTTAACATTTTTACAAGAAATGCCCCAATTTTGGTCTGAAAATGCGTTTATCATCAGAGAAATATTCATGTTTATGCATTTCCTTACCTTTTGGGTTTGCGAGTTTTATACATTTTTCTTGACCGAGGCTTAACCTAAACCTAAAAAAGTTCGTTAGAAACAATTGTTTACTTTCATGCAACATGTGCACGCCTAGATGCTCTCGTTATTACTGAGGAATTGTGTTGATCCAATTGAGGTTCTTTGTTTTTGAAACAAACATATACCCAACATCGGGCTGTGATTTAACTGTCATAAACTCGTTTTACGTTCCATTGCTCTTTAATTAATTATTTTATTACATTAGCCGACCTCAAAAATCGAAATTGCACATGGATCAAAATGACTGGATTGCATGCTAGAATCACGGCTTTTATTTACATATTCTTACTCTAAAATCCAGGGGGGCACACAATGTTTACAAAATAACCAAAGAAAAACTAGTAAATTTTCATTACAGTAATTACATTAACATGTTTAGTATCATATAGGTATATTGATTAAGTTTATGTGTTTGTTAAATCTTTTTCGTAACCAATCATGTATTTGCATCCTTTCCGGACCTTGTGTGTTACTTTAAGGATCATCTGGTAAAAAAAATAGGCGAAGAATTTAAGTAACCAATAATTCAAATGTCAACTTCCAATATTCTTTAAGTGTATTGATTTGAAAGTTGTATTTTGTTTATAAACATCGTGACTTAAAGGAACTTATGAAACGCAACTTAAAATGTATACTAATACGGAAAATCATTTTAAATTGATACAATCTTAATGCGTTACAAGCGCAAAAGGAATAAATATTTTGACACGATTCTGTTCTTGTTACATTCTGCTACTACGCGTTGATAACTTATATGAAGCAAACACTTATTGGTAATACATAATAGTACGAATTGTCGTACTTATAACATACTAGCCGTCTTATGCCAAGGGCATGGGGACGATTTTGTTTCGTTTTTTTTATTTGAATGATATTTTAGTTCATATAATCGGGCTCTACAGTTTCATAGTTAAATTCTAGCGATTTGAGGCATTTACCGGCACATTACAAAAAGTGCCGAAATCTGTGATCAAATTAATTTTATTAAAATAAAGAACATTTGACACGATTTATTTCCATTGTGTATCCTAGTTTCTCGGAGAAGAAACTGTTAATCACATCATGATATTGGCATGGACAAATCCCGTTATTGTGGTTATTAAAACATTTAATTTGTGTGGGTCGCAAAAAATACTTATTAACTATATAACATATAACTTCGCAACGAGACTTACTCATTATATTGAAACTCCGAAACAATTCAAATTAATGAATTAAAGAAATGCATATTTTCATGAAAAGGACGGATATTGTTAACTCGTGGCCCAAGTAAATAAACAAAGCCATTGTTTATAAATCGTTAAACGGAAGGGACACTGCTTACATTATCAAAGGCTTCTGCAAAATCCACCACTTTCTTCTTACTGGTAACGGTAGAGCAACACACCTCCATTAAATCGTCATATTAGACATTAAGATGGCTGTTTGAACTGTTAACTATTATTTTGACCATTTTCACTTTTCCTGAAAATTAAAGGAATAAAGTTCTAGTTTAAACATTCCTTTCTACTGCTGTTTAAAATCATTCCCAATGGTTCGAGAATAATGTTTACCTGCACGTGTATGTTTGATATAAATTTTGGATTAATTATGTGGTTCTGACAGTCTTTAAAACACAAATGTATCGTATTAACCGTTCCATGGCGATGAGGTGACACTAACTTTAATTTTATATGTTAATAGCGATGCTGTATGAATTGTCTTGTATTGGATTGACAATTGGCCATTTATCTTCAACAAAATACAGCAGAGTTTGAATTGTGATTATTGGTCTTGCTTCCAACGGATGTACTTAGTACAACATGTATGGCATCGGACCGACAAAGGGCCGATATCACCACTCAATTGTTAATCAACACAAAACTGTATAATAAATTTGCTATTTCAATGTATTTTAAGTAGTCTCGAGTGTAATCCAATTTAAAGCAAAACAGTTTAATTTTACTAATATGTATAAATTTTCTAATTCTAAATTTATATTTTATGTTTGGAATGTAAGAGGGTTTTTTAAAATTCATACATTGGATGTCATCCATTTGAATCAAAAGTAAGTTCTTGCCACAACGAAGCAATATTCTCCGCCATATAAAAATTACAGAACGTCCAGTTTAAAAATATCTTATTTACAATACAAATGTATTATGTTCGTACATAATTTGTGTTGTGACAAAGACTTAGATACCATGTTTCGTAAGATCTACAAGCCTTTATTGACAGTCTTCAATGCTTAATGCGTCATGGTCATTTTACGTTTGTTTCACCTTTTTTCCTGTTAAAATATGTTTTAATGAGCTTCGCTAATACTCGTTCTATAAATGTGTTTGTTTTCACTGTATGGTTGTTAACGCACAAAAACATTAGTCAAGATGAAATATTTATGAGCCAAAACATAAATAAATTATTGTATTTATAAAACCATTGAACGTCAAAGCATAACGCGACTCTGATCCCTAATTTAATAACATGCCATGTGGAAATTCAGCAAACATGATTAAATACAAAAATTCACTGGAAGACACATGTTTACAAACTCGAAATAAAACGATTACTACACTAACAAGAATTTAATTGGTATGTGAGCATTTGTGCATTGCTTGAGAATATAATCGTGAACAAAATGTATGAGAAAACAGCATAAGTGCGATTAGGAAAAAAAGGTTATGTTCATGCAAAAATAATATAATAATTTTAGACCAACACCACTCGAGGATTTTCGCATTTCGTATCTACATTTAGAAATATATTTTTTACACTTTTAGTTCTTTAACTGGTTTTGACGTCGCTATCTTATTTTGACTAGAGAAGCAAAGTTATGTTGGAAATATATCTCTTAAATGTGAATTAGTACCGGGCAATTAATAATTCATAATATATTTTAGATATTTTTTTTAATGTGTGTATTACACGTATCCTGGTCTCGTATTCTTTTTCGTGGTTTCATTAAATGGGTGGAATGTAAAATGGTTTTGTGAAGGCATATAAAACATCACGCACAATTAATATCGGACTAATATCTTCCTGCACATATTAGGCATTACATGAGCTGCTTTAATTCACTAATTAACGCACAAGTGACTGTATTGGATATCCGGTTTTCATTACGCGGTAATTAGTTCTCATTTCCGCTCGCGGCATCGCTTCGCCAATTTCGTATCGATTATTGTTACCTAATAAAAATGCCTTATTTTATTTAAAATTGATTTTAAAAGTAACTAATTTATTTTAATGACAGTAATGAGTATTTCAATGTCAACAATATACCGTAGCCACTGTTTGACTTCGATCGCGTATTTATTATGAATCCATCACTAGCATTCGCATACGAACCTAAGGTAATTTCAAAGTTGGTCTGTCTGTAAAATTTTTAAAACAAGAATCTTACACATAACTCACATTTTCCACGTTTGTCTTCTATATTTAGTAAAATGTTATCAGAATTTCAAACATAACTTTATGGAATTTACGCTAAGAATGTGTATTTAAGCGACAAAGATATTGTCAAATGCACCTCATATTATCACACTATACTGCTCTGTTTTTTTGTAGTTCCCCTTCAAACATTCTTTGGGATATATGCTTCGCTTGTATGATATCAGTTACATATAAGGCGTATACTGGCATATTAAACACGTTCCCAAACTGGGAACAGGAAAGTTTAAAAGGGTTAATTTATGTTGCTCTGTTAAACAGTGAACCATTTGAGTAATACACGAGATGTCGCACGTAAAGAAAACCATTATAAATTGAACTTAGATTATACAGCCATGTAAAATAAAGCGTTATGTCTAAACTTATTTTTTTTTACATTTTTATAAAAATATAGGACATTTGACATGATTTATTTATATTGTGTACCATAGTATCTCGTTAAGGAAAATGTAAATCACATCATGATATTGGAATAGTGGAATCCCGTTATTGTGGTCACTAAAACAATTCGTTGGTGTGGGTCATCTTATAAACATATACGCGATTCAAACTTATGAGATTAGTACTAACAACATTATTATTAACCAGATAACATATTCCAAATTCGCAATATGTACTGGAATGGATTATATGAAGACGCTTACATTATTTCAAGTCTGTAAATTATTGGATAAATAATATATTTTGAAAACGAATATTGTATAAAATAGTTCATAGACAACCCTAGCCTTCTGCAGTTAAAATAACCTTTTCACAGTTTTTGGCATGTATTGCAGTTCGTCAGTAAATGCTTTTATTGAAAAAGGTGCAACTTGGATATAAAAAGCTCCAGTAAAAATGACAATGATACAATTAAAGAAAAAAAAGTAACCCTCAACTGGGCTCGAACCACTGACCCCTGGAGTAAAAGCCTATCGCTTAGACCACTCGGCCATCCGTGCTCATACAATCATGGATGTATTTTATACTTTATATAAGCAATCCCCGAAGTATCACAAACTATAACGACAACAACAAAACTAAATTTTTCCAAATTATTCAATCGTTTCGTGTTGCAACGCTTTATAATTTTCAGGTTTTCAAATAGTCAAAAGATGCATATAATGGATATTTAAGAGCATGGTAAATGTTCAGTATTACTGGCTCCTCACAAATATCATAACTACAACGAAAATTGTGCGAATCTGAATTTTTATTTTTTATTTTGTCAATTGACCAAAACGTGAAAAGGCCCCTTAAATGAAGAACAGAGTTACATCTTCTTATGAAACGATGGGAATGTGAAATCGCTGCACAAGTAAATATACAAAGCCAGTGTTTACCAAGCATTTTATAGGGAAGACAGTGTTTACATTCTCAATGGCTTCTACAAAATCAACCACTTTCTTCTTACCGGTGACGTTAGATCCATAAACCTTCATTAAATCGTCATATTAGACATAAAAGTGTCTGTTTGAACTGTTAACTATCTTTTTTTTTACATTTTCACTTTTCCTGGAACTTTAAGGATTAAAGTTGAAGTTTAAACATTCCATTATGTTGGCTTTTAATATGAATCCCAATGCTTTGAGAATGATGTTTACCTGCACGTGTATGTTTGATATTCATTCTGGATGTTTATGTAGTTCTGAGAGCCTTTATAACACACATATTTTTATTGACCTTTCTAAGGCGATGAGATGACCCTAACTTTAATTTTATGTGAATGACGATGCTGTATGAATTTACTGTATTGAATTGACAATTGGTCACTTATCTTCAATAAAAGACAGCTTATTTGGTTATTGTTCTAATATCGAACCCACCTACTAGCTAGAGCATGCATGAGAACGGCCCGAAAGAGGGCCGATATCACGACAAATTTGTTAATGAACAAAAAACTTTATAATTATTATGCTATTTTAAAGCGGGTAATTACGATTTTTATATGTGTTTAAGTGTAATATATTGATAAAATATGTTACAATAACACAAAATAGGCAAGAAAAATTAAACATTAAAGCCGAATTTCATAAAATGCATCAAAGACAAATTAGCGCCCCGAGCCGATAGTGACGTACATATTTTCCTACAATAACCGAAGCATTCGTCTTTGTATTATAAACCGTTAAACTACGAGGGGTGTTCTAGAAATTCGTGGATTTTCGCTATAACTTATTAGTTTGCTGGTAAAAGTCAATGAAATTTACATATTATACAAACCAATTATCACGGACTTTATATATAAGCTAAAAATGCATGAATTCCATAAAGCGCGTTTGAAACGCGTTGCCATAGAGACCTCAGTAACGACATGCGGCGCACGCGTGTATTTTATTATAAGTATGAGCGTTACGCGAATTTAAATTTGGTTTAAATGTCGTTGATAAACAGAATTTACGGCAAATTTCACGTTACAGCGCCTAAGTCCTCCTTACAGCCCGGATTTGGCCCCTATGGACTTCCGCGTCTTCCCGAAAGTTAAATCACAGTTACGCGGTATTCGCTTTGCAAGTAAACAGGAACTTACAGTTGCAGCAAATCGAATCGTGTCGTCTTTTGACACCGGCTGGTATAGAGACACTTTTGACAAGTTGATTTCCCGACACATAAAGTGCATTCGCGTTGGAGGTGATTATGTGGAAAAGATTTGACAGTTGTTAACTTCTTAACGTCATTGACGTTGAACAGAAACGTTACACGTGCGTCGGTGTGCGCATTGTGCACATGTTTAAATCTCTTATTTATAGTTATTGTTTTATGTATTTCCATGATATTTGGAGAGTATATTTGGAAAGGACGAAATATTCTTAACATGCTATTTGTTTGTCCATTTATGTTACCAAATGAAAGTTATAGCGAAAATCCACGAACTTCTGGAACACCCCTCGTAAGTTTAGATGCACATCGTAAGGTTTTTGTTTTCATTATTTGGTTCTTAACACCTAGCCACATTAAACAAGATTAAATATTTATGAGTCAAAACATAAATAAATAATTTTATTTATAAAACCATTGAACCTCAAATCATAACGCGACTCTGATCCCTAATGGAATAACATGCCATGTGGCAATTCAGCTAACATCATTAAAAAAAATTCACTGGAACACACATGTTTACAAACTCAGAATCAAACGATTACTACACTAACAGGAAATTTCATTTGTATGTGAGCATTTGTTCGTTGCATGAGAATTTAATCGGGAACATAATGTATGAGTGCGATTCGGGAAAAGGTTATGGTCATGGGAAAATAATCTAATAATTAGAGACTAACACCACTCGAGATTTTCGCGTTTTGTTTCTACATTTAGAAAGATATCTTGTGCACTTCTTTTTCTTGAACTGTTTTTGACGTCGCTATCCTTTTTTTACTAGAAGCAAAAGTTATGTTGGATACATTAATCTCTTATATGTGAATTAGTAACGGGCAGTTAATAATTCATAATAAATCGCAGGTATTTTTTTTAATATGTGTATTACAAGATTCCTGGTCTCATATTTTTGTTCGTGGTTTCATTAAATGGGTGGCATGTAACATGGTTTTGCGAAGGCATGTAAAACATCACGCACAATTAATATCGGACTAATATAGTCCTGCACATATTAAGCATGAGATGAGCTGCTTTAACAATCTCCACGCAGAGTTGTCGTTCCTTGCTTTCACATACACCTCTGCGGAAGGCACAGTATGCCGTTTTGCCCAGAAACTGGGCAAAACCGAACAAACGCATTCAAAGTACATTTGATTTAGATTTTTTAGGTTCAGAGGCAAAAAATAATGAAATAGGAAATTTAAATTTACGATACATCGTGCAAAAACTTGCGAGTTTTAATGCAACTCTTTGGAACTATTTTATTGCTCATTTACGCAGATGGAATCATTCCACACACTTCACAAATGTACAAATAATTGAACATAATTGTGACGGTAGGCATTGCTTCGACGTATGTATGTATGTGGGTTTGTTAACATAAAAAAACATATCAATTTTATAATAATTAATTAAGACTGATATAAGATATTATTGTATGAGATGGTTTTCATTAATGCAGTGAATGTAATGTAACCGTCGTGCAAGAGATTGTTGAGTATACTGTAACCTCCACGATGAACGCTTGGAATGATCATGCCATGAATGAGACGCTTTCATAAAAATAGTCCGTTCTGTGCCCATCACAGAGGTGAATGTCATGTAACCGTCGTGCAAGAGATTGCTGCTTTAATTCACTAATTAACGATCAGGTGATGTATTCGATATCCGGTTTTCTTTAAGCGGTAATTAGTTCTCACTTCCGCTCGAGGCATCTCTTCGCCAATTTCATATCGATCATGGTTACATAATAAGTGTGCGTTATTTTATTATAAATTCATTTTAAAATTTAACATAGATATTTGTATGAAAGTAATGCGTATTTGTATGTCAAATATTTACCGTAACTTCATACGTTTCGAAAAAATCGCAGTTGAAATACACACTGTTTGACTTCAATCGCGTATTTATTATGAATTCATCACTAGCGTTCACATACGAACCTAAGGTTATTTCAAAGTCTTTAAAAATATTGAAACAATAATCTCACACATAACTCACATTTTCCACGTTTGTCGTCCATATTTGGTAAAATGTCATCAAATTCTCAAACAGAATTTATGAAATATACGTTAAGAATTCTTATTTTAGCGACAAAGATATTGCCAAATAAACGTCATATTAGAACACTATACTGCTCTGTTGTTTTTTTATTTCTCCTTCAATTATTCTTTGGGATATATGCTTCGATTGTATGACATCAGTTACAAATAAAACGCTTAGTTTAATGGCCTTCTCTCATAGCTTGTAATTAGTACAACTTCTGTATGTCCAGACTTTACGATATCGTTTGTCATTGGGTAAATAGTAAATATTTTACTTGATAAATGTGCACGATGTTCTTTCATTGAAACCTATTAAAATGTTAATGAAACATAATATGTGTGCCTTATTCTGGTAAAGTTTGACTCTAGTCATGATTTTAATGCCATATAGTTTAAACCTATTTATTTTAGCTGGATTGTATTGAAAGCCTGAGGCTTATATAAACGCTCTATAGTCCGTCTCCTAGGCCTAGAACCAGTACTTGGTGTCTTGGGGAGAGATCTAAAGAACTCTCCCGCGGTGGGGATCGAACCCATGACCTCCCGGTCGCTAGGGGGACACCTATCCATTACACCACGGCGACCCACACACCACGGCGACCCATATGCTGCCATCGTGGCTCCAGACCAGCCTGAGCAGTCAAGCAGTCTGATCAGGGTCTACCCTTTCTGCTAATAAGATCACAAAACCTTGCGTGAACTAACAGCGATTGCGAAGGTTGGTTTAGAGCTACGTTGGACACAAATGTACTGGTTGCCGTCTTTAAAAGTCCTTATCGACTATGCACATCAAACTTCATTCTCAAAAATACTTAATAGTCAAAGCAAGCAAAAACTCAAACCTCTCTCACAGCTGTCCTTAGAGGTGTACCTATTTCCGACCAAGATTCAACACACCTCAAACGATGTGTCATGAGTTATTCAAATGATAAACATTGGCATGCAGCATGCAAACTACAAGGCATGCAAATAAGTGGTATAGTGTTTAGACGTTCCTGTGGAAAACATACCATTTTAAACTAATGAATGCTTATTTCTGCAATTGATATTGCCGTCGTATTCAACACTAAGTTCATTTTGGAAACATACATGATCGAAACCGCTAATACGCCATGCAAATTTGCAGCGTTGTTATATATCATAATGATACAGAATTGTGACAATAATGCCATACGGTGGGTAAAAAGAAAAGGAGAAGAACAAATTAGCATCCAGTTGAAGAAGACATCCTTCAGAGACGTTGGAGTCGAAAATGCAAAACCCTTCGTCATCCTGCATTCAATACGACAAGGTAATCTCTCACCTGGAACTCCCAAGGGAAAAGAGGGCGGCCTAGAAACACCTGGCGCCGTGACTTGGATGCAAATGCTTAGCAGATGGGCAACACGTGAGAGACTCGCCCACAACCGAGACGCTTGGAGGAAGCTGTTTGGCGGCCTATGTCCCACAGGGGACCATAGGCGAAGATTAGGAGATGGGATATTGTGGGTTTAATAATAAAGTTGGCTTAATATTCATATCAGGGCTGTTGTTGAGACCACTTATTTTTTATTATATCAAGACCGAACATCTAAAATAACAATTACCCCGGAATCACTGTGAAAAGAAGAGCGTTAATGATATAATGTATTAATGTATCATGAACTGCTGGTATGTAGTTAAGTTACCCACGGGGGTATCCAAAACTTTTGCGCAGATATATAGACAGCTGTGCAGTACATTTTATTGTTACTTAGTGTGCTCTGTGGCAATATAAATTATGTAAGTAAACGATATGCTGCTGACTTATTATTAAATAAATAAAACTATTTTAGATACAGCAATCACTGAAACTCCCAAAACTCTGTCAGAAGAGAAATAACTGATTTAGTTCCCTACTAATAACATCCATAAATGTAAAAATAGTAATGCTAGGATCACCGCAATGTAACGGTCAGTGCAAACATTTGTGATGGATAGTCGAGATTTACCTTAAGCGTATAATAAATCACAATTGAAACATGCGTCTACAAAGATCTCAATCAAATGTAAATATGTTGAAAATCTATCAAAGCATTATACTAAATCTACACAGATAAAGTTAGTGCCCATAATAACATAGCATATATGTCTCTAAATTTTTGGACACCTGTACTTTTAATTTGTTTTGTTGTATCTAAATTTGCGGATAGGAGAAATATATTTAATTTTGACTTATAAGTGTCACATAAAAATCAAGAAGCTTAAAAGATAAATAATATAAATAATAAATGTTATAAATACATATATAAATATAAATGTATATTAATATAAAAGGTAATATTTATTAAATGGAGAACCAAAGAGATGTTTAACGTGTTTAACGTATAATGAGCTGCACAACAAAGACACAACTATATTATGGCTACGAATTTCAAACAATTCCGTGAAATTTTGTAAAGATTGTTATACAATCTCTCTTTAAGTACGCTATTGCACACATTATTTTTGAACGATATATCGTAAGACATAAAGATGAATATGCTACAGCTTTATGGCTGCAACAACAATTTCGTTGATACGTGAATGTTTCTTGTACTAAACATTGTCTGAGTTGAAAGTTTTACAAAACAACAACATCGTTTTTAGTGTGAGCGTTAGCTCACTGCCTGCTGCAGTAAAATTATGCAGACGACATATGCTGGGAGCGACTGCTAGGAACGATAACCACCACATCTGCCTGTTTATAGTTCACCACTGGTACACTGCAGTATGTGTATTTGAACAGCTTGAAAGACGACATTGACCAGTCTAGTGTTTATCATTGAAATCTGTACATATTGGCTGCTTTTAGGGAAAACGGGGCTTAATGCATGTCAAATAAGATTAGCCTGTGTACACTGATTAGCCTGTGCAATGCGCACAAGCAAATCAAGGACGATATTTCTGATTTTAAAATGTTTTTCGTTTAAAGAGAGTCTCTGGTACTGGGATGACAATTAATGAATATGCGTTAAGCCCTGTTTTCCCCAAAATGAAGCTTAAATTATATTTGTTATTATTGATTTAAAAAAACACACACATCTGGACCTGTGCTTTAAGACACACTCTTTATAAATTTGAATGGGTTGTGTTCATTTAAAACTTGCAATCTAAAAAGCTATAACATCATTTTTAAAACTGAGTTGCGTCTAAACTTAACCAACAGCGAACACCTCCAGTGCCTTCAGCGCTTTGATTTGGCGTGTTACTTATTTAGTTGATCACGGTTTATTACATCCGGACTACATGCGAAATTTGTATAATTAACAGCCAATGTTAAATAAAGACGGTCAAATAAATCATCATATGGTTATATGCAGGTCGTTTGTTGGAATTGAAATATGAATTAGTTTGATAGATTGAAACAGATTAACGTCGATTTTTACGAAGTAATCATACTTTTATCAATATAAAGTCTTCAATCCGTGGTATTTGTTACAAGATAATTATCGTTTATGAATAACCTTTTGAAAGCACGTGATTTGTATTGGTGGAATATATTTACGAGTACATGATATTCAATAACCAACCCATATAACTGCGAACAATATTTAACAAACACTACCAAATGCTAGCAATCAATACAAAAGTCATCTTAAACTTAACAACTTCCACACACCGTGCGCACGTTTGCATGTATTGGCAATTCTAACAAGTTGTGGTGATTAAATCGAGTTAAAAAGTTTATAATTAGAATATAATGACTGTTTTCAACGGCGAGTATCATATCTTCAAACGTACATAACATTGGTATTTTTTAAATAGAAGTTTTCTTAAAAGGGCATGCGTCCCTTAAAATGGATTGCTTTAAGGTCTTGATTGCAATTCTTTTATAAGATTATTAAAAAATAGTGGCATACCTGTTATATTCATATTCATCTTACGGAAGTACGTTTTTTATAACTTCATATATGGTAAAGAAATAAAAAGAAAAATATGAAGCGACATTAATATCAGACAGATAAATGTTACATATGCTTGCACACACAAAGCATTACAGGAACTGCCCTCATTCACTAATTAACGCACACACGCCTAGAACTAAATCCGGTCGTCTTGTAGTGGTAATTAGCGTCATTTCATCTTCGTGGCATCGCGTCGCCGATTTCCGCCAGGGTCCTTTTATTACGTTATAAGATTGCGTAATTTCATTCACTGACAACAGCTTTTAATTTAGCAAGGCTCGTGCTATTTTCAGACTTTGTGCGTGAAAAGAAGCAGCGTAGTGAGTATAAATTATACTGATCTTTTGATTTTTATACTTTAAGGTAAAATTTCAATCAATTGAATATCGTTTCAAACCAAGTAGTTTACCTGAAATTCGTTGTTTGCATGCTAACCACTGACATGCTAGTAAGAAACTAACGTACTCATATACATATTCAGTTTAGAACATTATGCAATTAGCAACCACACACACACACACAAAAGTTTACCATGCCTGCCTTTGATATTCAGCATCATTCTATATTTATCTTAACATATCCCTATACAGTGTTCGAGCAGAATTTTTATTCGAGCGATGAACAATCCTGTATACATTAGCACCGTGTACATCTTATTTGTATGGCATGTGTTATGCATCCCGGACGCCAATATCTATCATTTACATTCCCAATGGAATATACAAACGGGTAAGGGTCCATTGGCTCCTGTTACATTCGTAAAATAAAAACTTTGTTTAAGGTTCATAACCATTTTTCACGCCTTTGTATAAGCGCACCAGTAAGTGTTACGCATAAAAATTCTAAGATATATTTCGTCACAAGGATTCTATTAAAAACTTGAACTTAAGCGATGTAAACGAATTGCTGCTTGTAGACAAGGTTGAATATATTTGACATAATTCGGAAAAAGCTATTCGGCATCACTATGAGTTTTCTGCAAATATAAGACAATGATATGAATGATTTATTTGTTGTTGACATCAAAAAAATATTGTATAGATAAAATACTTTAAAGGAAGTTCTCCGTCTCGAACAAAATGAAACCCATGTAAAACACTTAAAGTCATCCTATTTGCAGTGTTGTAAAAGTGTTCAATATGGCATCGAAATGTTCTTAGGGCGCAGCTGTATATAAACTAAATAGAACTTATCACTCAAATAAGGATATAGTTATTTTATGGCAGATTTGGGAGGTATTGTTTTACTATAAACATTTCAATTTGATAGGTATATTTAGTACATTCGACTGCTACACTTAATTCTGACAGTCCCATTAGATTCTAAACGAACGTATTTGTTACGACCATGAATTATTTCATTTACTAGTAATTTCAAACGACAATTTTATTCGATATTTACAACACAAAACAAAATCGTCCTTCGATGGATATGGGTCTTAGTAGTTCATTTCAGAATTGATGCACTCATACTTTTGAGAAATTTAAATACCATTTAACTCAATGAAGGTGGTACTGTGTTATGTCTTAATTGAGACATTGCACGTAGAAGACATACACTGAATTCATATGCTGCGATCAGTATACTTAACCTTTATATTACAACATCATTATAAATATTTCTCAATGGACAATATTATCGTTTAATGTAATGTTGTCTCGCAATTAAAGACGAATAGTTTTGACGAAAAGTTCTATACAATAATAACAAACTGCCTGAACATTTGTCACATGCATAGCCAAATTTGACTTTGGATATTTTTTATATTATGATTTTATATTAACACACCAAGATATTCAGTATTTTGTAAAACTAAAACAGCAATTTAAAAAAAGCCATTTAAAACGTACATTCAATATGATAGACATATTTGTATGGCATGATTATTTAACATGGACTATTGAGTAAAGCTTTTAGTGTTAAATTTGAATTCGCCAGACATTTCAACGATAATATAATTAGTATTCATGATTTCTACACATTAATCCATCATTTCAAGTTGCAATAGTCCTTTTTCGGATGTAAAATAATCACTATGTACAAACTATTGTTTACTGTAATATGTACTTATGTTTCATTAATATTAGCATGTTCACAAAAGATTTGACATCACTCTAATTTAAATAGCAATACATAACCCCGTGAATTAAGAACGGTTTTATTTGCAACTCATGTAAATTAGAGGAAAAATCCATATTCAGTAAGTTCCAAATATGAACTATGACGACTTCACCGTGATTAATATGTGTGACTCTTATTATGCCGTAGGACGCACTGATCTGTAGGTCGATCTTAATAGCGATCTTAATAATCCAGACCCAATTATCATAAGCATACCCGTGTACACATTATTTAGTCGAGTACGTAACATACCATTTATAGATGACTGGATGCATACATTCATGCATCAATATTATTATATAAGAGACTAACAACTATTAATTGCCTTTGCCTTGAAGGGCAAAGTATGTTCTTTACAATATGTGCCTATACTGAAATCCGGTTAAAACATTGAATGGATGTCAGTGTAGTTGCAATAACCTTCATAAGGTCGTGATGACTTGGTTCTAGGATTCCGCTTGGAAAATATTGCGTAACTGTTTTTATTGAAATTCGGAATCCATACATATTTATAGATCAATTTCCTGATTGAGATAATACATATCAGCGGACATTTCCAGAAACATAATGTGTTTTAAAGAAATGGACATGGGAAGCTATCATGACTAATAAGCATATCGCATTTAATTGCAAGTGTTAGTGTGTAAATTATCAATTGAATAACAATTAATATGGCAAGCTTTTGCTCATAAAACAGCACACGGTCGGTACGTTAAGAAACACAATGCCTTTTACCTGTACTTAAGTATCTTTACATGGCAATGGCGCATATTTCAGTTATTTTGTATCTGTTTATGCTGAGTCTTTGAGATAACTCACAAAACCGCATAAATACACGTTGGTATATACATATAATGGAACAGACAATTCTCTTCATATAAAAATGTGCTTATGGGTTACTATAAATGCCAAAAAGGAAATCGCCTTTACAGTGGAATAATGATATACGTAACGAACGTTAGGAAATTTTATGGAACACACAGCTATTTGCACAAAAACATTGTTACAAAATAAGCCATTTCAGTAAGTTTCAAAGAACTAAAGAATTCGATAAATACGCCAACCCCATACCATTTTCATTATGTTATGTCTGATATCGGTGATAACACGTGTAAAGTGACAACTCATTCAGATACAACACGCAAAACAAAGCAATTAACCCATTTATGCCTAGTGGAATCTCCCATCCTTCTAAATTGGATCAATTTATTTCCAAAATTAGAGATGTCTAGTATATTTATTTCTATATTTAGAATATTTCTTACAGAAATTCGTATAAGCAAACTGCGCAGACCCTGATGACCCTAATCTGGGTCTACGCTGTTTGCAAATGCCTTTTTTCTAGACGCTAGGCATAAACGGGTTAAACTTGAAAGAGAATGCCATATGGATTTAAGCATACTGATTTATTTCTTTTCGAAGAAAACACACCAATGGAAGTCATTATCATATAACTTGGGTCGATTTATACAGAAAAAGGACGAGGAAAATGCATTTTGAAGATCTAAACATATTTATTATTCAAGAAGAAAAGTTCATGAACTAACACTTAAAGGGGCCTTTTCACAGATTTTGGCATTTTTTAATTCATTCATTAAATGCTTTATATTGATAAATGTAAACATTGGATCGTAAAGGCTTCAGTAAAAAATCAAGAATAAAATTAAAAAAAGGAAAAGAACATTGCCCGGAGCAGGTTTCGAACCAGTGACCCCTGGAGTCCTGCCAGAGTCCTGAAGTAAAAACGCTTTAGCCTACTGAGCTATTCCGCCGAGTACACATACTTGGCGTATTTTATACCTTATATAAGCAATCTTCGTAGTTTCACAAAATTTAACGACAAAAACAGAACTATCCAAATTATTCAATCGTTTCGCGTTGCAACGCTTTATAATTTTTAGGTTTTAAAATCGTCAAAAGATGCATATAATGGCTATATTAGACCATGGTAAATGTTCAGTATTACTGTTTCCTCACAAATATCATAACTAAAACGAAAATTTGCGAATCTGAAACAACTTTTTTCAATTTTGTCAATTTACCAAAGCGTGAAAAGATCCCTTTAAAGCGCATATAACATATGTCTTTGCAAATGCCTTCAAATATATATTTTTTGTTACACCAAAAACGCAGTAATTTAAAAAATGTAAATTTTTTCGTGAAGGTTAATGAATACGGAATTAAAAGTTTTTATATTGTTAGATACTGTATAAGCTTTAGTAAAGCATATTTGATCTTCAGACATTAAATTGTACATGAATTCCAAATGTTATATGTAAATATTGACCGTATAATGCGGTCATGGGTTCCCATGCTGACATGTTGTTCTTGAGCAGTATTGAGTGGCTGACCATTAGATGGGCAGTGTGCTTTTCGTCATAATTCAATAATTTACAAATAATTGGATAATGAATATTAAATTAATGTGCAAGTAAATAGTTCATCAACCGTACAACGAGAGCACGGGGGCAAATGCAGGACATCGGAACGGAAACGAAAAGTTGTAACCTTCTTACGATCGATTGAATGTTTCTAGAATATGAAAGGCCATACATGCGTATTGTTCACGTCTTATTTAAGTTCTAGTAAATGTGTTGATGCTCACTTTATTACAGAAAAGTTATTACAGAAAAGTTATTACAGAAAAGTGAGCATCAATACATTTACTATCTTGGCGTCATACGTGAAACCTTTATGTAAATATTGATGATATGCATTAGCAAATGCTGAATAACGCGTTAGTGCTGAAAGGGTAAAAATGTGTCTTGCATAACAAATAGCGTGCTTCATGTACAAAGAAAGTAAACAGTTTATAAGATGCGTTTAAAAGAACCCTACAATTATTTGCAAGTAAAGATGGTTTGCTTGATATTTCAAAGAATACAATTATACAGTACTGATTTTAACAATCCTTCAATAAGAGTTATATACTGAATACTTTGTTTTAACTCAGAACTGTATAGTGCTTGACAGCAAAACAAAAATGCTGAATGGAGTTCAAGCACACATATTAAACTACGTAATATAAATTACAATTAATTAAATACTTATTCCTACACAAGTGTTACTACAATGCTCCTCAATGAATAATGCTTCATTTTATTGCAATCACTTGTCGATGAATGAGAAATACAATACATTTGACTGAGGCATGTGCTTTATATGGTAACATGTTAACAAGGAAACTTCCTCGCGTTTATTCAATCCGTTTTGAGTTCCCAGACTGAAATCGCGATGGACAGTAGTCCAATAAAGAAACGAATTAGTTATCGGAAACGTAAAGCAAGATTTGCACGGCTTATGCAATAAGGTTACAATAACTATAGAGCATGTCACTCCTGAAGTTTGTAAAAAGTGTAGACTGTCGGAAAAATGATTAACTTAGGTTTCTAATTTAATTTTAAAAGGAAACATTCAATTATCTCCCTATCCAGCTCTATGGGTTACCCTTTGCAAATATTATGTTACAAACACTTGTATTTTGAGTTTTCTTTCTTGGAGCCTTTCACATCCTTTCTAAGCTGCGCAATGTTTCGCAGTCCAATACGAGGGCATTATAAATCCTCGTTCGTATGAAATATAGCACGCATTTTTTTTACATATTGGTTGTACTTTAAAAACTTTAAACAGAATATAATATTGGACTTATAAATCTCATATTGCCTTGCGACCATTAAGCATTACTAGAACTGCTTTGATTTGGTAATTAACACACATTAACAAAGTAAAATCCGGTTTTCTTGTACCGGCAATTAGCGTCGTTTCGTCTTTGTGGAAAAGCGTCGCCGACTTATGCATTGAACCTTCACAAGTAATAATTATTTACTAAAACCGCTTTTGTTATAACAGGGCGAATGCTTCAGTTGTCTTTTAAATTAATTTGATTAGAATTTTACGGCTCTTACAAGTAAAGAAGCAATATTGACGGTTGTTGGTATATATTCTACTGTTCTGTGCTTTGTATACATAGCGTAATTGACAAAATTGTCGTAAATTTGGTGTTTGACCTATGACTTGTATTGATGTAAAAAAAATCTAGCATAAGAAAATATCATCAACATAAACATATCATGTTAATCGATTGCCTTCGATAGTCTGTAAAAAGCTTTTACATTCTGAATATATATGTTTAAACGTAATATCAGGATGTTCATTTCAACTATATAAATGAAAAGGGTTGCGCAAACGTTATGATATGATAAAGAGTAGTATTTATAAGTATGACGTGTAACTAAGTAAAAATAAGATGTGCAGTTGCAATATTAGATGCAATTATGTGATCCCATCATAACTTACCATGTTAACCAGTTCATAACACTATCGTCCAACTTCTATCGTCTAGCATTATTTATAAATTGTATAATGCATATATAATGTAGGCTATGAGCTTGTATAAGCTTTACTGCTGAATAAATGTTGTTGTTGTTGTAGTTGTATATTCATCCAAGAAGATAATATTAATACTTTCGATTCTTTATGAAATATGCAAAAGTGTCAATTCGCGAGAGTTAATTGTGTTACATATATGTCGCGCATATAAGGTTTATGAAAATGTTTCGCCTCTTCTCATTAGTGAAAACATTTTTTAAACGCAACTCTTTAGTTGTATCGATACAATAATTACAACGCAAATATATTAAAGTATGAACGCGAGCGATGTATACGACTTGCTCATTTAAGACCTGGTGGCATGTATGTGATAATAGAAAGAGAATGTCATTACATAACATTGTGAGTTTTCTGCAAAACTGAATTATACGAAGTAAAAATAAATGTTGTGCCAAAATCTGAACATTTACTTCCAAAACTCTTTGCCATTATTTTAGTGTCATGCATACATGGCGGGGGATGATGCGCACTATGTTAATGGAAATGTTGCTTTGAGATGCAGCTGTTTTTTATAAACCAACTAGAAAAATGTCTCTCAAATAAAATACTTGGACAGATGTTCACAATCTTTTTTCACATTACACCATTTTAATCTCAATTCAAATTCCGATCTTAAATGTTTAATTAAATAAGCCGTTACTCCTTTTTATGCAAATTGTTATATATTCTTACAAATTCGAAGTAAATTATCAAATATTCAGAAAAACACATCGCATGGAGAACCTACATATTCTAAAGCGGTGAGGCAACTTTCTTACACTGTTAAAATATCAATAAGATATTTACATTGTCATATTGATTGTTACATTTACTTATGAGAATAAAGATAATCGCGTTGCATCCCATTATATTATATACACGCATATTTTTCTTTTCACCAAGCTGTTTGATTCTATGGTTTGGCCTATTATCAGCTATAGTGCACCAATATGGGGCGATAAATCTTACTCGTGTTTTAATGCTGTCCAGAATCGGGCAATTCCGTATCATTTAGGTGTCGGTAAATACACCCCTAATGCGGCAGTTCTTGGTGAAATGGATTGGAAACCACCATATGTAAAACAATGGGGATCTGTAATTAGACAACATTTTAGAAATGAGAAATGTAAATATGAATGATTCCAGAATAAATAAGAAAATGTACTTGTGGTCTAAATCAAGATTTAAATCTGATTTAGTTGATATACTTACTAACAATATTAAAGATATTGTAAATGTTGAATCTAGGATGTTTGAAAAAGAAATTGTTAGATGGAGAAGTGCACTAGAGGGTTGGTCGTAATAAATTGAGACTGTGTAGATTATTTAAAACTGACTTTGGAACAGAAACCTTTGTTAAAGACAGCATACCATTTTTGTATGAAGTGCATTAGCTAAGTGTCGATGCGGTGTTGCACAACTTAGATTAGAAACTGGACGATATGAAAATATTGAACTGGGTGATAGAACATGTTTCCATTGTAAAAACATAGTGCAGGATTAGATACATGTACTTTTTCATTGTCCTTTATATGTGAATATCAGGAAAGGTTTAATGGACATTGTAATTGAAACTTCAAATTGTCACAACAAGTTAGATACTGAGAAACTTAAATTCATATTTACAGATGAGATGTTGCTTTATATATCAGTAAAATCCTGCTATAGTATTCTCAAAGAAAGAAGGAATATTTTATATTCAAAATTAATTGTGTATACTTAAGTTGTATGCTGTACATTTGTAAAATAGTTTATAGACTAGTCTAGGTTTTAAAAAGCAAATGGTATTTTAATTTATGATCAATATTGACAAGCAAGTGTAAATAACACCACATAGTCTTAGATACAATAACTAATTTTAATAAAAGTAAGTTTTAACCATGTGGCTCTAATTTGATAGTCAATAATTGTTAATGTATATAATTATATAGTCTCTAATAAATCATATTATGATTGGTCGCATACATGTAACTGTGCTTTTTATATGTATTTTAATTGTATATGTATTGCGAATGAGACTTTAATAAAACAAAACAAACAAACACATATGTTTAATGGTCTAAACTTTTTAATATTTTAATTCACCGGACACTTTGTCACCATTTTAACGAGAAATACAAAATAAAATATTTATTCCATAGTATAACTGTCTAAGCAATATATTTCAGCATTGCTGCTCTAACGCTATGAAGAAATAAAAAAACTCGCTCGACTTAATATGTAAGGTTCTTTATTATTTCCTATTAAAGACGTTGCGCATTAAACACATGAATATATTAATATTCCGCGGTCGTTATCACCTTTATGTGGCAACGTAATTATATGTATTTCTCAGTGGTCCCGTTATTGTCTTTAAACAGTAATGGTTGTCACGCAAGCCCTTGCTTAATTTATTTGAGGAATAGCGCTAACTAATAATAACACACTTTGTTCAATATAACTGCCTGCGCACACAAATAATTACCGTCCAAAAGCAAAGGGTGGAAACAATCTTCTTACAATCGATTGTATGTGACAATAATATGAACGGCAAATTATTCGTAAATTCACCAATTATTGTTGTTTGTGATCACAAGTCAAATGGCTTACAAGTAGATGTGAAGCGTTCGCGTCGACAAATCACAATAATTTACAAATACTTGAATGATATATTTTAATGATATATAAACTGAAACGAAAGGAAATACAATTGTATGAGACTTCAGGAGGAAAGGAAAATAATGCATTGGTAAAAGTTTATCTAATTATAGTTGTAGAATTTTTTTTTAATTTCCCTACTTGTTCTATTCTTACTGCCCTACTATGATCATTCAATAGTAAACCAACCGTGTTAACGCTGACAATGAAAAGGATTTACTGTCATCGAGGGCCTCATTAGTAACATATATATGTAAGTATTGGTTATATTATCCAACCCTGATTTACGCGTGAGTATTGCTTGTTAAAAAGATGTATCAGTCAAAAACAAATATTTTCCGAAGAAAGTTAATTATTTCACATTCTATGAAATTTGCAATACACCTATGTCAAGAAGTGTTTAGAAGACCCTTCTAATGTTTTAACGATTAAATGTCTTGCTCCATAGTTTTGAAGAATATAAGTATACATTTTATCCATCGTTCAGAAAGAGCAAAATTTTGAACCCTTGTATTTAAGTCAGTTCTGTAAATTGTCTGATGTTTCTAAAAAATATTTAAAAAGTAATAAGGAAACAACATGTAGTACATGGTGTGTATAACAAGAGATAGAATACCTATGACAACTCAACTGTTTCAACCACCTTTCGAAACTTCATTTCATTGCAATCACTTGTCGTTGTAAAAGTTTTATACTTAATTTTACATAGTCATGTAGTTTCTATGCGTCGAAACATTAAAATTGTTTGTGATCTTTTACGCTAAGGCCATTCCAATTTGTTCTTAATAAGTCCATGCACAAGCAGTGTAACAAGACAGATTATCCAAATAATCAAAATACCAAAACCAAAATGCCTGCAATTTTCAACTTTAAAAATGTGTACCAACGTCAAGCGTGATTCCACATTTATTCCCGCCGATGTTGTTAATGTTAGTTTGTGAACAACTATTCTGTTAAGTCCTCTTTTATATTTATTCCCAAATGACTGCATGCAATTCATAATTAAAGGTTTCATTTTTAATGAAACATTAAATGTATCTCCCTATTAATCTCTATGTGTTGACCATAGCAAATATCATTTAACAAACACTTGTATTTTGAATCCTAAAGACTTTCTTGAAGCCTTTTAAAGCCTTTCAAAATTACGCAAAGTTTCGTGTTTCCATTAGCGGCAAATATGCCTCATCATCCATATAAAATAGAGAATGCATTTTCAAATAGCAGGCGCAAATTAAACAAAAAATGACACGGAATTTGATATCGGACTTATCAACCTCATACATACTTGAGACCATTAATATAAATGCTTTGATTTGCTAATTAACGCACATTAACGTAGTTCAATCCGGTCTTTATGTAGTGGCAATTAGGGTCGTTTTATCTTTAAGGAACCACGTTCCTCATTGACGCCTTTATCATTCTTACGTAGTAAGTATTCGTAATTTCGTTGACAAACACTTCTATTTTAACAGGAGTGCAAATGCTTCACATGAAATTATTTATTTTTGTTTAATGAATCATATCAAAATTTCAATATCTATTACATCTACAGAAGCAACGATGTTTGTTGGTTTTTAAGCATACCGTAATTTACAAACACCTTAAATTTGGTGTTTGTATTCAGACCACTGACTTGTATTTAGGTAAGAAACTTCTGTTCACGCAATGTCAAGCAGCTTTTAAACAAAAATCATATAACAGCAACGCAAACATAAAGTGTTCATCAATTGCCTTTGATATTAAGTAAGTGTTTTCAAATTCTTAAAATAACTGTATTAAACGAATTTTTATTAAAGCTACATATAGACGTTGAAAAACTTCTATGCAATTGCCCAGTGTACCACTTATTAGTATGGCGTTTCTTATTCATCGCGGAAGAAAATATGTATACTTTGGATTCTTAATGAAATTGAAATTTACAAAAGGGCCGTTCGCTTGCGTTAACTATGTTACATACAAGATGTAACCTTAAATCATAAGGTTTATGACCATGTCTCACCTCTTTTTGTAAGTGCGACCACGTTGTTACCCTTACGCTATTTTTAGGGATACGTTAGCGATGTATAAAACTTACTGCTTGGAGACGTGGTGACATGTATTTGATTATTTTCGGAGAATGTCATTACAAGGTGAGTTTTCTGCAAATATGCATCAAACGAATACAAAAATATGTGTGTGTCGAAATCTGAAAACTTTTATTCATTTAACCTTTTTGAATGACGTTTTCTAACACGGACACAATAAGACTTTTGCTATTTATTGGGTAAGACTTCGCGATACTTTTTACTATATTACTTAAATGTACACTCTGGTGATGGAAATGTGCTTTGGGGCGCAGCTGGTTTTGTTCGATTAAACAAATAAAAAAAGTTTAAAGTTAGAGATACATTTCGGACAGACGTTTCTAATCTTGTTTACATAACACAATCTTCAAGCTCAATTCAATTGAGACTTCTTTATTAAATTATTTTAAATTACAAAGGCTGTAATACATTTTATTTCCTTAATGGATATATGAAGTACCTTCTGGCACATTCAAAGCAAGTAATCAAATGTCCACCAAACAATACCAGCAAACATACTTATTTGATGTAATCATTAAGCGACCAAATACAAAACACAACCTTCCGTTTATACACGCGAGAGTGTTGTCTTAAATAAAGATTGCATATAAGGGCCAGCCATAATCATGATAATATACTCGTGATAAATGTGCCAAGTTATACATGTGACACGGTTATGTGTGGTCCGTTAGTCAATGGTATACACAGAAAATGTGAAGACATGCAGTACTTTTGTGCATTACCATAACTGAAACAACTTATTTTATTATAAAATGGTGATTAACAATTGTAAGTGCAGTTTTTTCATTTACCAGAATGTGTACTTCATAATGCTCAAACGTCTTTAAAGTTGTTCAAATGCTTTTGAATTTATTGTTTTAGCTGCTTTTTCTGTGTCTCCGCAAATTGTGCAATTCATGTAACAACTCAACAAAATAACACTACGTTATAAAAATGTTTAATAAAACATTTATTACACAAGACTATACCATATTAGTCTTGGTCGTTTGTCAATTAAAAAAACACACATCATAACAACGAAACACTAAAAGCATATCGCAGTGTTCGACAGAAATCATGCTGTTGATAACTCAGCATTATAATGAAAGATCAGATATTTCCAATTTAAATGTCCACATTAAGTTTCATTACATCAAATAAAGCTCAAAATTACACAAATAACACGTATCTAGTTTTTTAGTTGTCCGCTTGCGAACAACTAAGGTTAGTACTACGCGTTGCAAGTCGGTCTGCTCTTAATTACGCTAAGAACGATAACCACCGCATCTGAGGCTGTTAATAGATGCTGATAAACAAGTATAGTGGGGTGTTGTGTAATATCGTTCATAGTGCATGCTACTATTGCTGTTTCTGGGAAACATTCTTTTGCTCTCAACAGATAGCGGCGATCTTTTGTATTCACGGGTGCTAACAACGCAATAGTAGAAGGTTAAGTTTGCTTACATATGATTCACAGTTCTCAATTAATAAAACGATGAATATGAGTTCACCAATTACTACAGGTATATTATAGACAACAAGACAAATGCTTTATAATCGCTAAAACCGAATAAAAGGTAGCTGGCTTTAAAATAAAGTTTGCAATTTACGTTTCTAAATAATTAAATTGAAAACAAAAGTTTTACTATTGTGTTTGTTAACGTGTTAGTCACATATTCACCGCATGAAATGTGTGATATCAACTTATCATTGTCAAACCATACATTAATGTAAGTAGATAAAAATTATACTACGGGAGTATCACGTATTAGTATAAGTAGATAAAAATTATACTACGGGAGTGCACATCATATGTGTCCTCACATGCCTTATTTTGAGTGTATTTCTTCATCATCGACATATATCGTATGTTAATATTTGATTTACCCGCAGTTTTCTTTCGACACATTTAAATCACACTTTCATAGCCGCGTCATGCGAAAATGGGTCTTATGCGTTTCAGCCAGCGTATCTTAAGCCCAACCTGTGCATTTGCGCAGTCTGGTCAGAGGCGATGCTATTCGCTATAAAATCACCCAATTTGTTATGGTCTCATTATGTATCTCCTGACCAGGCTGAGTGGGCTATACATATTATGGGCGCATATGGTATAAGACCCATTTTCGCATGACGAGGATCATTATAAATCTCATCGCGATTTGTAAATGGCTCATTTTAGCGCAATGCTTTTCGATACACAATTATATTCAACATAGCAAACTTGTAAATAAGGGCAGCCTATCCAGGCGTTTAGGAATGATTTCTAGACGTGCGACCGAGTACGGCAAACATATGTTGTTGGATAACTAAACGAGTATTCTCTTATCGTGACACTATACTATTTGTTTATTTTCTCATCTTGAAAGCAAAACTGTGTTTATCGATGGTTAATTATATATTCCCCGGACGATTTAATGAACGCGTACTGACCCTGAAATTCTGCGAGATGGATTTTAACGCGTAAGTGTTACTGGGTCACAGTTTGTGTCATTTGAACATACGGAGAGTAGTCCGGAATTCCTATCACTGAAAAGTGATACATCCTTTGCGCTGAGCACAGACACAGTAGCCAAAGTTCAGAGGTTTTATCTCGAATCAGCCTATGAAATATTCGAATATATTCATGCGTGTCTGCTGGCGTTATGAAAAAGTCATTTAAGGTGAACAGCTGGGTAAAACAGCTATGCCGAAAAAGCGCAGTAGTGCTCTATACCCATGTTTAGGTCAGAGTTGTTGACACCGTGTGAACTGCTAGGGTAACAAGTAATGCATAAACAACAAAAAACGGGTCAATAAGGCTGTCTTTATGACTGCCTAATTCGTGAGTAAAAAGTATTGCTAGCAGATTATTATTTTTTTTTCATCAATTATCTTATTGTATATTTTGAATTTGTATATGGTGTCAAAAATCAAAAGTTTTGTAAAGGGAATTTCCATAATGAAATTATATTCTTAGTAAGATAGGCATTCGATATACAAACAATATTCATTTAATATGCTGGTGATTGCAAAGTGTCTTTATATTTAATTTTCATTACAGTTTCATCATACTTGCTATGCTTTATGAACGTCAAAAAGGGCCATGTTGTTGTTATTTTGTCTAAGTTATCTCTATAAAATAAATAGGATATTAAAAAGTGCGCACACATCTCGACCCGTGCGTTAAGACACACTCTTTATAAATTTGAATGGCTTGTGTTGATTTCAAACTTGCGATTAATTTTGAAATATGAGTTTCGTATAAAATTATGCAACAGCGAACAACTTCAGTGCTTTCATCGCTTTGATTTGTAATTAATATCGTAGCCGACTTTATTTATCGCACCTTCTAATAATTGAAACTTTCACTTGCATTTGCCAATTTAATTTCATAGCTTGTGGGCGCGGCTATGTTGGACGATCTGTTAAATATTGCAACTAGATTTATGCAATTAATATTCTTTCGATCCAGAGTGGACTTAATAAATTTATATAATTACGAATTGTTAATAAATTACAGCAATTATGCTTTTGACAACACACGCATGTACTAACGTACGGTTTTCAATTTAATTTGGTATGGCTGCGAGTAGAGGAATTTACAATCATTTGATCTTGGTGAACTTCCTATCTGATTAAATTTTGACACTGTATTTTTTTATATTCTAATAATTTGTTCTGAGAAAGGGGGTATACTGCATGTGCGTAAAATGTCGTCCTAGATTAGCCTATGCAGTCCGCAGAGGCAAACAGAGACGACACATTTCGCCTAAACTAGATTTTTGCTGAGAAGAGACTTTCTTTAAACGAAAAATACCAAGAATAAAGTGGGACGACACTTAACGCACATGCATTAAAACCCCTTTTCACAGAGAACGACCCATTTATTGAATCGATCATCGTTTTGATATAAGAAACACGAATAAAGAACGAATCAAGAACGATAATAGGTATTTAGCTCAACAAATGATCACGGAAAGCCAGAAAGACAAGACCTGATTTGTAAATGCGTATTCTATCTCATAATTCTACTCTTTTTTCAGTTTTCAATGAAACAATATACCAATGTTCACATCATTATCACTGCCCTTGAACGCTAGATTTTTAAACGTTGAACAATTACATTCAAATAAAAAATTCCGTTTAATCCGTTTTAAAACACATCAACAACTGTAATTGGTAGAATATTACACGCCCATAGTTAAATGTCATTAACATTCTAAACGAAATCAAAGGAAATAACCACTTGAAATAGCTTATGCAAATAACATTTTGAAAGAATACTCATCAAATAAGTTAAATTGACGAAAACAATTTGCCTCGCGCGGAAATGTTTAAGTAGGCATGTTTTGACGTTACATGATTGCTTACGAATAAGTCTTTTAGAAACAGTATTTCACAATAAACATTAAAAATCTTACTCATTACAAACATGATAGATATCGAAAATTTGGCAATTTAAGTGATTTCGTTAACAAAACATGCACAGTTTTATCAAATCAAATAAACTGAGATTTGATTAGAGATGAACGATTTCAGAGAGCCATTACTTCAGCAAAATGTTTAATTTTCACTTTTGAAACAAAGTTGAACAAGGCATATTAAACGTGGAATAAATGCAGAACAGAGTATGAGGATGAAAACATCCTAAGACAATATTAGCAAGGGTTTTATATTTTACCAACATATTATTAACGTCGCACTGAAGTGCGGCGACTAGTATGTAATACGTTTTTTTTCGCTTATGGGAGGAGAAGTTATTTTACGGATCAATGTATATATTTTTGTTGTCAGAATATCTTGCAAAGTGGTGAATTTTTGTGTACATTAGTGTAAATAAGTACTGCATTTGTGCATATTACATTTACTACAACATTTACTACCAATAATGCAAAGCTAATTGCTTTAATTAATAACTGGTCACAGGGACTGGGCAATAATAAAAGATCACAGGGACTAAGCAAATACGCGAACCGGTGAAACTTTCTGGTTTTGTATAAAAACAAAACTTCTTTGTTCCACTATCCTAGCAACCACCTAGTAACTAATAAAGGCGCTATAGAGCGCGAAGCGCGACACGTATTATTAATTGTAATAATGAGTCTTGATAAAGGAAGCAGCCGCTTATCAATGAGGAGCACCGTCACAGCACCCCAGTCTCATTACTATCAAGTCCTCCTACATTTTTTTAAAGTACCACATATAGAAGGCCGCAGGCCTGACCCGTATCTTGCAAGTGGTATGGATCCTTTGGTATGGACCTTTAACCCCGCTCACTATCCAGCGTTTAAACTTCCGGGTTTACATTTAAACCGAATATTAATAGCTTATTAATATGTTAGTGAGAAGGTGATTTTTCAAGCGATTCCGTAGTGTAGTGGTTACAAGCTCGCTTCACATGTGAGAAGCCAAGGTTCGAGCTCCAGAAGAATCAAATTTTTTTATTTGTGTTCTATGTTAACTTTTTGTTTTGATGTAGACATTTTAGTTTAAATAAATATGCTGTTTTATTGTAACCATTTTTTTGTTTTTATTATGCCCATGAAATATATGTGTGAGAGAATGGGGGGGGGGTTCGTAAACACATTACAACTTTTACAGTGTTTTCATATCAATGAGTACTCAACCCCTATCGTAAATGAGCAACGTAAGAATAACTTCAGAATCATCTCCCCTTGAAGTTGAGAAAAATATGAAATTACGCTTACAAGATGAAGCAGATTTGTTAAAACCTACACAGTTCTGTTCCATTAATGAAAACTGCACACGGATGCCAGTAAAAAAAGGAAACCAATGTAAATAAAATGAACTATGAAATATTTGGGGGTTACAACACAAAATCATAGATAATGGTTATTTGGGAGTTATAACACAACATCATAGATAATGGTTATTTGGGGGATATAACACAAAATCATAGACTGGTTATACCAGTATCTTTTTATATTTTGTTTGAAATAATCGGTCAATATATTAATATTTACAGTAGAAAAAAATCGTTCCATGTTACTTCATTGAGTGCCTTTCAAACTGAAATTCCCGACGCCCTTTGATACTTTGCATCAATCGTTATCTTGTTTAATCATTTAAACAATACATTTTATTTCTGCTGCATTACGAGTACCGGTAAGTATTCATTAAGACAAAAGTGTGCTCCACTCACAAGTCAAATTTCAAATCCCAATGTACACGCCACAACGCTAACGATATTACACAAAACTGCATCACAGAACCATATGGACGGAATTGTGAAATATGCAAGACACATGTTTACACACTCGAAATAAAACGATTGCTATACTAACAAACAATTTCATTTGTATATGAGCATTTGTTCGTTTCTCGAGAATATATTCGTGAACACAATGTGTGAGTGCGATGCGGGAAAAGGTTATGGTCATGGGAAAATAATCTAATAATAAGAGACTAACACCACTCGAGGATTTTAACGTTTTGTTTCTGCATTTAGAAAGATATCTTCTGCACTTCTATTTATTTAACTGTTTTTGACGTCGCTATCCTATTGTTTATAGAGAAGCAAAAGTTATGTTGGAGAAAGTAATCTCTTAAATGTTAATTAGTAACGGGCAATTAATAATTCATAGTAAATTTCAGGTATTTTTTGTAATATGTGTATGACAAGTATCCTGGTCTCTTATTCTTTTTCATTAAATGATTGGCATATAAAATGGTTTTGTGAAGGCATATAAAACATCACGCACAATTAATATCGGACAAAACTATTCCTGCACATATTAAGCATAACATGAGCGGCTTGATTCACTTATTTACGCACAGGTGACTGTATTCGATATCCGGTTTTCTTTAAGCGGTAATTATTTCTCACTTCCGCTCGCGGCATCGCTTCGCCAATTTCATATCGATTATTGTTACACAATAAATGTGCATTACTTTATTTATACTTCAAATTAAATTTAAAATATTTAATTTTATGAGAGTAATGAGTATTTGTATGTCAAAAATATACCGTAACTTCATAAGTTTCGAAAAAAATCGCAGTTGAAATTCACACTGTTTGACTTCAAACGCGTATTAATTATGAATTCATTACAAGCGTTAACATACGAACCTTAGATATTTTCAAAGTGGGTCTATCTTTTAAAAATTTCAAACAAGAATTTCACACATAACTCACATTTTCCACGTTTATCTTCCACATTTAGTAAAATGTCATTAAATTCTGAAACATAATTTTATAAAATATAAGTTAAGAATTAATATTTTAGCGACAAAGATATCGTAAAATAAACGTCATGTTAGAACACTATACTGCTCTGTTGTTTTGTTAACTCTCCTTCAATTAATATTTGGATTATATGTTTCGCTTGTATGACATCAGTTACATATACAAGGCTTAGTTTAATGGCCTTCTTTTATAGCTTGTAATTAGTACAACTTCTTCGTTCGCTCTATGTACAGACTTTACGATATTGGAAAATTAGTAAATATTTAACTTGATTAATGTGCACGATTTTCTTTCATTGAAACCTATTAAAATGTTAATGAAACATAACTTGTCTGTCGTATACTGGTAAAATTTGACTCTAGTCATGTTTTTAATGCTATATGCTGCCAGCGTGGCTCCAGACCAGCCTGAGCCGTCAAGCAGTCTGATCAGGGGCTACCATTTCTGCTAATAAGATCACAAAACCTTGCGTGAACTAATAGCGATTGCGAAGGTTGGTTTAGATTTACGTTGGCTACAAATGTACAGGTTGCCGTCTTAAAAAGTCCTTATCGACTATGTACATAAAAAGACATTATCAAAACACTTAATAGTCAAAGCAAGCAAAAATTAAAAATTTTCACAGCTGTACGAAGAGGTGTACCTATTTCCGACCAAGATTTAACACACCTAAAACGATGTGTCATGAGTTATTCAAATGACATGCACACTACACGGTATGCAAATAAGGGGTATGGTGTTTAGACGTTGCTGTGGAAAACATACCATTTTAAACTTATGAATGCTTTGCTGGAATTGCTAGTACCGTCGTATTCGACATTTAGTTCATTTTGGAAACATACATGATCGAAACCGCTAATACGCCATGCAAAAATGCACCGTTGGTATAGCTCACTGGGATGCAGAATTGTGACAAGAATGCCATACGGTGGGTAAAAAGAAATGGAGAAGAACAAAGCAGCAACCAGTTGAAGAAGACATCCTTAATAGACGTTGGAGGTGAAAATGCAAAACCCTTCGTCATCCTGCATTCAATACGACCAGGCAATCTCTCACCTGGAACTCCCAAGGGATAATGAAGATAGGGCGACCTGGCGCCGTGACTTGGATGCTTGGATGCTGATGCTAAGCAGATGGGCAAAGCGTGGGAGAGGCTGGAGAGTCTCGCCCACAACCGAGACGCATGGGGGGGGGGGGAGCTGACAGGCGGCCTATGTCCCAGACGGGGCCACAGGCGAATATAATGAGATGGGATACTGTGGGTTTAATAATAAATCTGTCTTAGTATTCATATCCAGACTGAAGTTGAGTCCACATTCTTTTATCTAGACCGATCATCTGAAATAACAATCAACCCGAAACACACTGTGAAAAGCAGAGCGTTAATTAACTAATGTATTCATGTATCATGAATTGCTGGTATGAAATTACGTCACCCCTGGGGCCTCTAACACTTTTTCGCAGATATAAAGACGTCTGTGCAGTTAATTGTATTGTTACTAAGTGTGCTCTGCAGCAATATAAATTATTTAGGTAAACGGTATGCAGCTGACTTATTACCAAATAAATATAATATTTTAGATACAGCAATCAGCGAAACTCCCAAAACTCTATCAGAAGAGAAATAATTGTTCTTATACCATACTTATAAAACAGAATAACAAACATAAATGAAGAAATATTAATGCTAGGATCACCGCAATGTTACGGTCAATGCAAACAAGTAATGATTAAACATGTGTGATGGATAGTCGAGATTTACACTAAGCATATAATACATTACAATTTGAACAAGCGTCTACACAGATCTAAATCAAATACAAATTTCAAAACATGAATCCTATTCTACACAGATAATGTTAGTGCCCATAATAACTGCATCTAATTTTTCGGACACCTGTATCTTTAAAAAATAAATATTTGTTGTATCTTAATTTGCGGATACGACAAATATAATTAATTCTAACTTTTAAGTGTCACATGAAACCAAGTTGCTTAAAACATAAATAATATAAATAAACCATGTTATCAATACATATATAAATATAAATGTAATATTTAATACAAAATGCAATATTTATCAAATGCAGAACCAAAGAGATGTTTTAACGTGTTACGCGTATAATTAGCTGCACTACAAAGACAAAACTATATTATGGCTACGAATTTCAAACAATTCCGTGAAACTTTGTAAATATTGTTATACCTTCTCTCTTTAAGCACGCTATTGTACACATTATTTTTGAACGTTATATCGTAATGCATAAAACTGAATATGCTACAGGTTTATGGCTGCAACTACAATTTCGTTGATACGTGAATGTTTCTTGTACTAAACATTGTCTGAGTTGAAAGTTTTACAAAAACAACATCGTTTTTGGCGTGTTACTTATTTAGTTGAAAACGGTTTATTACATCCGGACTACATGCGAAATTTGTATAACTAACGGCCAATGCTAAATAAAGACGGTCAAATAAATCATCATAATTATGGTTATATGCAGGTCGCTTATTGGAATTGAAATATGAATTAGTTTGATAGATTGAAACAGATTAACGTCGATTTTGTTTACGAAGTTATCATACTTTTATCAATATAAGGTCTTCACCCGTGGTATTTGTCACAAGATAATTATCGTTTATGAAAAACGTTTTGAAAGCACGTGATTGGTATTGTTGGAATATATTTACGAGCACATGATATTGAATAACCAACCCATATAACTGCGAACAATGTTTAACAAACACTACCATATGCTAGCAATCAATACAAAAGTCATCTTCAACTTAACAACTTCCACGAAACGTGCACACGTTTGCATGTATTGGCAAGTTTAACGAGTTGTGGCGATTAAATCGAGTTAAAAACTTTATAATTAGAACAAAATGATTGTATTCAACGACGAGCACCTACATACGTATATAACATTGTTTTTTTAAATAGAAGTTTTCTTAAAATGGATTACTTTAAGGTCATGATTGCAATTCTTCTACAAGATTATTAAAAAAAAAGTGTCATACCAGTTATTTTCAGATTCATCTTACGGAGGTACGTTTTTTATAACTTCATATATGGTAAGAAATAAAAAGAACTATGAAGCGACATTAATATCAGACAGATAATTGCTTGCACACACAAAGCATAACAGGAACTGCCTCAATTCACTAATTAACGCACATACGCCTAGAACTAAATCCGGTCGTCTTGTAGTGGTAATTAGCGCAATTTCATCTTCGTGGCATCGCGTCGCCGATTTCCGCCATGGTCCTTTTATCACGTTATAAGTTTGCTAAATTTCATTGAATTTACTGACACCAGCTTTTAATTTAGCAAGGCTCGTGCTATTTTCAGACATTGTGAATAAAAATATAATAATTTAAACGACTCGTGCATGAAAAGAAGTAGCGTAGTTAGTATAAATTCTACTGATCTTTTGATTTTTATACATTAAGGTAAAATTTCATCAATTAAATCAATCAATTATTTCATCATTATAAAACTTTGCAAAGAATTCAAAATACAACCAATCACCGCTATTATAAATAACAGTATATCACATGGAACCTTTCCAGACATGCTTAAAATTGCAAACGTTATACCTTTATACAAGGGGGGATCGGTAGAAGATCCCAACAATTATAGACCCATATCACTTTTACCTACTATATCTAAAATATTTGAAAAGCATATAGCTAAACAATTGCATATATAGCTAGAATCTACAGGTCTATTAAACAAAACTCAGTCGGGTTTTCGCAAATATCATTCTTGCCAAACAGCATTGATTAATATAGTTGATTCATGGCTTAAACAAATTGATAATTAAAATCTGGTAGGTAAAATTTTCTTGGATTAAAAAAAACAACAACATTTGATCTTGTGGATCATAAGATTGTTTTATACAAATTAAAACTTTATTAGGTCATGCGACCTATTTTCTTCATATCTCCGCGATCGATTTCAGTATATCAAAGCCGAAAACACTACCTCTACTTGTAAAAGCATCGTTGCTGGTGTTCCCCAAGGATCTATTTTGGACCTCTTCTATATCTTATTTACGTTAATGATCTTTCGTTAAATCTTAAATGTAATTCTGCAATGTATGCTGATTATTCAACATTGCACAATGTGGGAACAAATATTCAAACAGTACAAAATAAGCTACAAACAAATCTTTCGATTGTAAATGAATGGTGCCAAACTAATAACCTGATTATTAAACCTCTAAAAACTACATGTATGGTATTAGGGTCGAAACGGAAAGCTAAAAAATTTACAAATCTTAAACTCAAAATTTCAGATACGGTGATCAAAACAGTAAATTGTCCAAAATATCTTGGCCTTTATATTGACAATACTTTATCTTGGAAACTACACATTGACAGATTTTGTTTAAATTTTTTGTCTCGAATGTTTCTTCTGCAAAAAATAAAACCATATTTAACCCTTGAAATGCGTTAGCTCTTCTATAATGGCTATATCTCACCTATATCCGACTACGCATGCGTTACCTAGAGTTCAGCGGCCAAAAAGGAAATTAATAGAATAGTCAAAATACAAAAGCGTTGTGGTGCACATATTTTAAATTAAAAAGTTCAACACCAATTCAAGAACCCTATTTAAAAATCTAAGATGGTTGACTTTCGAACAGCGTTAACACTATTTCGCGTCAGTTAATGTATGTAAAGCATTTCACAACCAAACCCCAACATACATACGTGATCTTTTGACACCTTTACAAAATAATCACTATAACTTGCGATCTTGCGAAAAGGGGGATTTAAAGCTTGTGCAAATACCCAAAACAAACTATTTCAAACGATCGTTTGAATTTTCTAGCAAAAATATTTGGAATTCGTTACCCCAATCAATACGTCAAAGGAACAATTTAATGACATTTAAGAAAAATTAAAGCTTATCTTTCTATCAACCTTTATGAAATAAACTGAACTTGGTTCGTGTTTTCATAGTAAATAACCTTAGTTTAATGTTTCAATACTGTTCTTACATAAATGGTAATTGTAGTTTTATGTCTGTCATTTGTTTTTAATTATGATATATTTCATTATAAGTGTGCATGCATTATGATTATTTATGTTTTGTTCTTATTGCTTTTGATGACATATGATGTATTTGCTGTAAATTGTATTATGCTAGAAGACCTTGATGAAATTAAGAAATGTATTAAATAAATTTCATATTATGTACTTTTATCTGATGTATTTCTTAACAAGTCTATCTTCTTTAAATAAAGATATTGTTGTTATTATTATTATTATAAATATTGTTTCAAACCAAGTAGTTTACCTGAAATTCGTTGTTTGCATGCTGACCAATGACATGCTATGAAGAAACTAACGTACTCACAAACTTAACCAGTTTAGAACATAATGGAATTAGCAACCACACAAACAAAAAAGTTTGCCATGTCTGCCTTTGATATTCAGCATCATTTTTTATTTATCTGAACATTTCCCTATAAATTGTTCGAGCAGAATTTTTATTCGAGCGATGAACAATCCTGTATATATAATAGCACCGTGCATATCTTATTTGTATGGCATGTGTTATGCATCCCGGAAGCCAATATTTATAATTTACATTCCTAATGGAATATACAAAAGGGTAAGGGTCCATTGACTTGTGTTACATTCGTTAAAATAAAAACTATGTTTAAGGTTCATAACCATTTTTCACGCCTTTGAATAAGCGCACCAGTAAGCGTTACGCTTAAAAATTCCAAGGTATATTTTGTCACAAGAATTATATTTAAAGATTGAACTTTAGCGATGTAAACGAATTGCTGCTTGCAGACAAGGTTGAATATATTTGACATAATTCGGAAAAAGCTATTAGGAATCACTATGAGTTTTCTGCAAATATAAGATTATGATATGTACAATTTATTTGTTGTTGACATCTAAAAATTATTTTATAGATAAAATACTTTAAAGGAAGTGCTTCGTCTCGTACAAAATGAAACCCATGCAAAACACTTCTTTTATGCAGTGTTGTAAAAGTGTTCAATATGGCATCGAAATGTTCTCAGGGCGCAGCTGTACATAAACTTAACAAAACGTATCTCTCAAATAAGGATAGAGTTCTTTTTTGAAAGATTTAGGATATTTTGTTTCACTTTAAACATTTCAATTTTTTTTAAGTATATTTAATACATTTGACTGCTACACTTAATTCTGTTAGTAAAGATCACAGTCCCATTAGATTCTAAACGAACGAATTTTTTACGACCATTAATTATTTAATTTAAATTCAAACGACAATTATATTTGAATTTTGCAACACAAAACGAAATCGTCCTTCGATATATCGAATTAAAGTAATTCATTTCAGAATTGCTTCTCTTACACGTTGGAGAAATTTAAATACCATTAAACTCAATGTACGTGGTACTGTATTATGTCTTAATAGAGACATTGCACGTAGAAGACATACACTGAATTCATATGCTGCGATCAGTATACTTAACCTTTATATGACACCATCATTATAAATATTTCTCAATGGACTTTATTATCGTTTAGTGTAATGTTGTCTTGCAACTTAAGACGAAAAGTTTTTGAAGAAAGGTTCTATACAATAATAATACACTGCCTGAACATTTGTCGCATGCAAGCCAAATTTGACTTTGGATATATTTTATATTATGATTTTATATTAAAGGGATCTTTTCACGTTTTGGTAAATTGACAAAATTGAAAAAAGTTGTTTCAGATTCGCAAATTTTCGTTTTAGCTATGATATTTGTGAGGAAACAGTATTACTGAACATTTACCATGGTCTAATATAGCCATTATATGCATCTTTTGACGATTTTAAAACCTAAGAATTATAAAGCGTTGCAACGCGAAACGATTGAATAATTTGGAGAGTTCTGTTGTTGTCGTTAAATTTAGTGACACTACGAAGATTGCTTTTATAAGGTATAAAATACCTCAGCTATTTATTCTCGGCAGAATAGCCGAGAGGGTAAAAGCGTTTTTACTTCAGGACCTCGGCAAGATTCCAGGTTCGAAACCTGCTCCAGGCAAAGTTTTTTTTCCTTTTTTAAATCTTATTCTTTATTTTTTACTGCAGCTTTTACGATGAAATGTTTACATTTATCAATAGAAAGCATTTAATGAATAACTTCAGAACATGCCAAAATCTGTGAAAAGGCTCCTTTAAAACACCAAGATATTCAGTATTTTATAACCTAAAACAGCATTTTAACAAAAACCATTAAAAACGTTCATTCAATGTAATAGAAATATGTGTATAGCATGATTATTTCTCATAGAATATTGAGTAAAGCTTTTACTGTTGAATTTGAATTCGCCAGACATTTAAACGATAACATCATAATTATTATTGATTTTCATGCAATAATCCATCATTTTAAGTTGCAATAGTCCTTTTGCAGATGTAAAACCATTTTTTTGTAATATGAACTTATTTTCATTAATATTAGCCTTTGACAAAAGATTCGACGTCACACTTATTTGCAACTTTTGTAACTTATATAATTTATCCAGACCCAATTTTCATAAGCATACCCTTGTTTAGTCGAGTACGTAGCATAACATTTATAGATGACTGGATACATACATTCATACATGATTGGATGCATCAATATTATTATATAAGAGACTAACAAAAATTAAGTGCCTTTGCCTTGAAGGGTAAAGTATGTTCTTTACAATATGTGCCTATACTGGCATCCGGTTAAAAAAATGAATGGATGTCAGTGTAGTTGAAATAACCGTCATAAGGTCGTGATTGCATTGGTTCGAGGATTCCGCTTGGAAAATATTGCGTAACCTACTTGTTTGGTTTAATGCATAAGTGACCAAACATACCAAAAACAAATCATGCCTCTTACGTATGAATGTTATCTAATCGAATAAATGCATAGAATGGATGCATTGTTTGTATTAAATCTGCCACGTAGTAAATGTGCCACGGTTGATTGTGGTCTGCTAGTCAATGGCATACACAGAAAATATGTGGAGGCTCGACGGATTTTTTGTGCATACTGATAACTGAAACACTTTAGTCTTTAAACCTGTGAACTGCTTATATTTCTTATATTTGTGCAAAACTGTTCGTATTTCTTTTTACCTTTACCCGTAAGTATCTTTCATAACCCTCATACTTCCTTACAATCGTTTCATATGACCGCATGCTTATCAACATAACCGCTTTCAATGTGTATCCACAAACTTGTGTTATTCATGTTAACATGCAAATTAAACTTATTATACAAACATAATGTTTTGCAAAAATAGTGGAAGATAATTAAATACACAATATAAGCATATTCATAACTTCTGTTTCCTCGTCATTGCTTTGTATGTAAATAATATGTGTTTGTTTCCCAGAGGCATAGTCACAGTCAAAAACAGTTTTCATGTGATTAATGCTTTAACGATGCCATGGTACGCAAAACACAAATATCGTCTATCTGCTACATTTTGGAAAATATTTGTTTGCGATATTCAATGCAATCAATCCATATTTTTTAACAAAAAAACCTACATCGTATGGAGAACCTACATATTCTTAACCGATGTGGCAACTTTCTTGCACTGTTAAAATTTCAATAAGATATGTTCATTTTTATTTTGAGTGTTACATTTACTTCTGAAAATAAAGATAATCGCGTTGCATATTATAAAAACACACGTGTTAAGGGGTTTAAACTTTTTTAATGTTTTAACTCACCTTACACTTTGCTACCATTTTAACGAGACATACAAAACAAAATATCTATTCTAAAGTATAACTGCCTAGGCAATATATTTCATCATTGCTGCTCTAACGTTCAGAAGAAATAAAAAAAATCGACTTAATAAGTGAGGTTCTTTATTATTTTCTATTAAAGACGTTGCGCATAAAACACATGAATGGATTAATATATCGCGGTCGTTGTCACCTTTATCTGGCAACGTAATTATATGTATTTCTCAGCGGTCCCATTATTGTCTATAAACAGTAATGGTTGTCACGCAGGCCATGGCTAAATTTATTTGGCGAATAGCTCTGTCTTATAAAAAAAACAACACTTTGTTCAATATAACTGCCAGCGCACACAAATAAATACCGTCGAAAAAATTACAATATGAAGGTTGTTTAAACGGTCAATACCGCTAATTGAAACAGCAAAGGATGGAAAAACATCTTGTATTAGTCGATTGCATGTGACAATAATATGAACGGCAAATTATTGGTAAAATTGTTTATCACCAAATATAGTTTTTTTTTATGATCACAATTCAAACGGGTTACCAGTAGATGTAAAGCGTTCGCTACGACAAATCACAATAATTTACAAATTATTGAATGATATATTTTAATGATATATAAACTGAAACGAAAGGAAATAACAATTTTTAAAGTGTATGAGACTTCAGGAGGAAAGGAAAATAATGCATTGGTAAAAGTTTATATAATTATAGTTGTAGAAAAAATTGTTAATTTCCCTACTTGTCCTATTCTCATTGCCCAACTATAATCATTCTTTTAGTAAAATAACAGTGTAAACGCTGACAATGAAAAGGGTTTACAGTCATCGAGGGCTTCATTAGTAAAATATATATGTAAGTATTGGTTATATTATCCAACGCTGAATTACGCGTGAGTGTAGTACATGGTGTGTAAAACAAGAGATAGAATACCTATGACAACTCAACTGTTTCAACCACCTTTCGAAACTTCATTTCATTGCAATCACTTGTCGTTGTAAAAGTTTTATACTTAATTTTACATAGTCATGTAGTTTCTTTGCGTAGAAACATTAAAATTGATTGTGATCTTTTACGCTAAGGCCATTCCAATTAGTTCTTAATAAGTCCATGCCCAAGCAGTGTAACAAGACAGATTATCCAAATAATCAAAATACCAACACCAAAATGCCTGCAATTTCAACTTTAAAAATGTGTACCAACGTCAAGCGTGATTCCACATTTATTCCCGCCGATGTTGTTAATGTTAGTTTGTTAAGTCCTCTTTTATATTTTTTCCCAAATGACTGCATGCAATTCATAATTAAAGGTTTCCTTTTTGATGAAACATTAAATTTATCTCCCTATCAATCTCTATGGGCTGACCATAGCAAATATCATTTAACAAACACTTGTATTTTGAATCCTAAAGACTTTCTTGAAGCCTTTTAAAGCCTTTAAAATTACGCAAAGTTTCGTGTTTCCATTAGCGGCAAATATGCCTCATCATCCATATAAAATAGAGAATGCATTTTCAAATAGCAGGCGCAAATTAAACAAAAATGACACGGAATTTAATATCGGACTTATCAATCTCATATAACTTGAGACCATTAATATAACTGCTTTGATTCGCTAATTAACGCACATTAACGTAGTTCAATCCGGTCTTTATGTAGTGGCAATTAGCGTCGTTTTATCTTTGAGGAACCAGGTCCCCGATTGACGCCTTCATCATTCTTACGTAGTAAGTATTCGTAATTTCGTTGACAAACTCTTCTATTTTTACAGGAGTGCAAATGCTTCACATGGAATTATTATTATTTTTTTAATCATATTAAAATATCAATCACAATTACATCTAAAGAAGCAACGATGTTTGTTGGTTTTTAAACATACCGAAATTTACAAACACCTTAAATTTGGTGTTTGTATGCAGACCACTAACTTGTATTCAGGTAAGAAACTTCTGTACACGCAATGTCAATCAGCTTTTTAACAAAAATCATAAAACAACAACGCAAACAAAAAGTGTTCATCAATTGCCTTCGATATTCAGTAAAGTGTTTTAAAATTATTAACATATCTGTATCAAAGGTACGATCAGAATTTTTATTTGAGCTACATATGGACGTTGCAAAAACTGTATTCAATTTTATAGCGTACAACTTATTATTATGACGTGTCTAATTAATCACAAAATACATTTTCTTGGAATCTTTTGATTCTTTATGAGATATACAAAAACGGGCATTCGCTTGCGTTAACTGTGTTACTTATATGATATGCATATATATAGTTAATGACTATGTATATCCTCGTTCTATAAGTGCGACCACGTTGTTAGCCTTACGCTCTTTTTTAGAGATACGTAAGCGATTTATGCGTCTTACTGCTTGGAGATCTTGTAGCATATATGTGATAATTTTCGGTGAATGCCATAACACACGAATGTATGTTTTCTGCAAATATACATTATACGAATTAAAAACTACTCTTATGTAAAAACCTGTACATTCTTATCAAGGTAACGGTCTTAGAATGACGTTTTCTACCATCATGGACACAATAAGACTATTTATTCATAAATAATGCGCCATACTTTTTACAATATTGCTTAAATTTACACTCTAGTGATGGAAATTTGCTATGGGACGCAGCTGTTGTTTTTTTTAAACAAATTAAAGAAAAATTAAGTTAGAGCCACATTTTGACAGACTTTTCTAATCTTGTTTATATTACACATCTTAAAGCTCAATTCAATTGAGACTTCTTTATTAAATTATTTTAAATTACTAAGGGTGCCATACGTTTCATTTCCTTAATGAAGAAATGAAGTACTTTCTGGAACATTCAACGCATGTAATTAAATGTCCACCAAACAATACCAGCAAACATACTGATTTGATTTAATCATTAAGGACGTACGCGGCAGTTTAGTTTCACGAAAATATTTTTTTACTGAAACACCGGTTGCGAAATAAGTGCAATATATTTCGGATATTCGGATAAAAATGAATGTAAACAATGTAAGAACGAAAAAACAACAAAACATGCTTAAAATGAACTCAAGGTACAGAATTGGACAGTTTTTTGTCCATGAAAATGTAATACCTTTGATATGCCCCTTTTAAGTGGCCGTCCAACAGATAAAGCGTCATATCGACGCGAAACGATATTTTGGGAAACTACGAGGACTCTTATAAAGGTAAAAATACATGCGCTCTCAATATGAGCGTGGATGGTCGAGTGGTATAGGCGGAAGGCTTTTTACTCCAGGAATTGAGGGGTCAGTGGTTCGAGCCCTGTTGAGGGTTACTTTTTTTCCTTTAAAAAAATGTATTCTTGTTTTTTTACCGGAGAATTTTAGTTCAAATGTTTAAATTTATCAATATAAAGCATTTTAAGTATTTAATGACAAGCTTCAATACATGCCTAAATCTGTTGGACGGTCCCTTTAGTATATTGTATACATCTTGTTTTCAGTTATTTACTGTATTATTTTTCTTTTACTCATCTTGCTACACATAATTTGTGTTTTCATTTACATTTAAATCTACATTTTCATTGGCATACAGCAATACATGTACTAGTTTGTTTTTGACCTGCACCATGTACATGGTTTTCACTGTGCTTTATATTGCATTTAAATACCTTCCGTAAAACTGCATTTGTGAACAAACGACTAAGGTGATCTATTGTTTTCTTTTTATATTTGTATTAAGTTATAACTCATTTAACATTTAGCTAAATTTGGAAAAAATCTAGGTACAGGAAGGCATTTAAAAATAAATATTACTTTGATGAATTTTATCTTTTTTCATATGTGAAATTATGTTGTTTTTGTTTATGTTTAAAAATTGGTAAAAAAACATAAATCAATCAATTCATGTTGTTTTTTTATTTACAGTCTAATTAAATCAGTATTACATATTTTGTGATAAATAGAGGTTGTTTTCAACACTTTTCTCATTAATTTACTCTAGTTTTTATGTTATTACCTTATTGGTGAATTGCTCTTGTGCTAAAATATGCTTGTTGTTCAAGTGCGAATAAAATATGAACAACAACGGTGACCCATGATTTTTATTTTATTTTTCTATCCACAGCAGATGGTTCTACCTAAATACCGAAACTTAGCAAATTCTAGGTGTAGCAAAAATTGCATTAAAACTGCCGCGTACGTCCATAAGCGAGAAAATACATAACACAACCTTACGTTTACGCACGCGAGAGTGTTGTCTTATATAAAGAGTGCATAAAAGGGACAGCCATAACATACCCGTGATAAATGTGCCAAGTTATAAATGTGACACGGTTATTTGTGGCCCGTTAGTCAATGGTATACACAGAAAATGTGTAGACTCGCAATACTTTTGTGCATAACCATTACTGAAACAACTTGTTTTATTATAAAATGGTGAGTAAAAATTATTGTAAGTGCAGTTTTTTTCATTTATTAGAACGGGTATTTACCGTAATAACGCTCAAGCGTATATAAAGTTGTTCAAATGATTTTATTACCTTAACTGCTTTTTCTGTGTCTCTGCAAATTGTGCAATTTATGTATACATTGAACGAAATAACACCGATGCATGAACATGTTTAATATAAAAGAGGAAAAAAACGTTTTTTACACAGTTTCAGCATCTTTATAACTCATAACTTCACAACTTTGTTTCCTTTCCAAGGCTAAATATGTAAAGAATGTAGGTTGTTTATTTTCATGTGTGCCCATGTGTTTCATGTTTTACGGACGCCGTGCTAAAAACATAAACAAATAGTGCCATCTATATTTATGGTATTTATTTGTCACTTTAAGGTCAAGTCTGTGAGTGACATTCAATTAAATCAATAAGTATTTATTACACCTCTAATCCACAAATTGTTTCGGGAACTCACATATTTAAGACACATGTGGCAGGTTTTGTTACACAATGAACATATCAATTTTGTCTAACACTTTGAACATTGTTTTACACTTCATTTTGAGAATAATTTTCATTCTGTTGGTTACCATTAGATAATTAATGTGTTGTTAGAGCACCACAATTTAAATTTAAATTTATCTAACACTTCGCTACCCTTGTAATTAGAAATACAAAACATAAGAATATAAGACTCGCTCGACTCAAAATGTGGGGTTGAATATTATTTCTTATTACAGACGTTGCACATAGAACAAAATTAAACTGATTCATTTTCCGCGGTCACATGTCACCTTCATATGAAAACATATGGGCCGCGCTCTGTGAAAAAATGGGTAAAATGCATGTGCGTTAAGTGTCGTCCCAGATAAGCCTTTGATGTCCACACAGGCTAATTAGGGACGACACTTTCCACTTTTATGATATTTTCTGTTTAAAGAAAGCCTATTCTTAGAAAAAATACAGTTTCGGCGGAGAGTGTCGCCCCTGATTAGCCCGTTCGGACTGCACAGGCTAATCTGGGACGACACTTAATGCATATTTATTAAACCCCTTTTTCACAGAGCACGGCCCATATTTGTTTATATGACCCTGTGGCTTGTGTACACTCTGATCTTAAATTCATGGAATTTTCACACGAATAATTTACTTGTATATGTCAATAATGCATACAATTTAATTGCATATTTATACTTTCACTTGTCCTTTGGACCCATATAATGTTTGTCTTCTCGCATTTGACTATTATTTAAAATAATTATGACGACTTCATAACATCTATCATATTGAGTGTCAATCGTGTTCGACTGGTTTAACCCAAGCGTGATTCGTGTCTTATTATACGCGTTGAATTTGCGCCAAACCTTTGGTGTGTATGTTGACCTTTTACGTTCCCATTATTATTCGTCCATTTGATAATACACTTTTAGAAACTAGTTGTCGGTATTTCCATAATTATCAAAACTGGATTCATAGCATCTACCTATGTAAACAATAAATAATTGTTCAGTTTGAGAAAGAGAATCAAGTAATGAAGTATTTATGCAAGAAAATTAATATCGCCAATTGTAGTACTGGCTCAAAATATACAAAAAGTGAATCTAAAGCTGCACCAACAGGAGAGAAACCTTATTGTTATGCAATGTGATCCTTTACTTGGGGCAAGTAACCATTGAATTGACAAACGACGAGAAAATAATATGTGTATGATAAAATATAGCGAACAATAACCCTCCCATCAGGACAGAAATTCCTGTTCATATCCACTACTTTTAAATGGAACACAAACAATAAACATTAAATGTTAAAACCGCCTTGGAAATGTCAATGCAAACGATTGGGGGTTTAAACAAAAAAATAGCTCTTATGCTTTTATACCTAATACCTATCTTTAATTAAACATATTCCTTTAACTTAGTCAAACACCATATTGTTTTCTCCCGCTCGAAGGCTCTCACAATATGGTAACTTTTTAACTAAATTCCAAAAATAAATTTCAGCATTTTTATGAAGCCATTTCCTTCCTGTTGAAGCTCTTTACGCGGGAATTAACTCGACAATGTTCTGCAATAACATTCATGTATATGTGAAAGACGGTGCAGAACCTCATCAATTTCCGAAACCGATTTCATTTGATTAGTTTTGGTTATTCTAGCAATACTTGTTCAATATAAACCATTATAGAGTCAACACGCTCTCGTCGCATTTAACAATTGAGAGAATGCATTCATATATCAGCCAAAATATTTGTTTCCTGGGCAGACACAATTATTAATGCCACTGAAAGTCATCAACGTGTCACTACGGCGATCCACAATGCCACGGTAAATAAACGCCTTTTGAAATAAGAATATTTCAATTGACCGTTTTGTACTAAACGGGAGGCTATTGGATAATATTGATCCATTTATATGTAATTTTGAATGCGTGAGATAAGATGCTTTAGGCGCTTTTTACACTTTGAACCAAATATGGTCTTAATAATAGTTCAATAACTAATAAAATGCACTAATAATTATTGTTCCTAGACTTCTTATACACTAATAAAAATACCATTTTGATAAATTACATCCTGCTGTTAGGAACTCGCAAATCCTATTTTAATTTTACTCAAGTGACACTTAAACACCAGAAAGGAATGCTACTGTTGTTGTACATATCAAACACACGCAACTAAATGAAGCACATTCACGTTTTGTATATTTGAAAACAAAATCTGAATATAAATCATATTGTCGTTTTGCTTATATTGGGCTATTTTACTTAAATTTTTCTAAATTCTAATGAAACCTCAATCTCAGTATCTTTAACATTTGTTTGTAATCTTGTCTAACGATCGTCATTTATTTTTCTAATATAAATTTAAATAAAAAAATGAACATTATACTTTGTCTACGTATATATTTGGCATCGTTGTTAACCATATACTATTATGTAACTGGTGTAATTTCTACTATAAACGGTTACGATATAGCTGTTGTCGTTTCTTGAGTATAGTACGATGCTAACAATAATGTACTACGGTATTAGTTCAAATAATAGTTTATTATAGATGTGAAAAATATAGTATTGTAAAATAGTTTCTTATTAAAGTCTTTGATATTTATGCTTGTTCGTCAAAGTTTCGTAAATGGCATGAATCGTACAATTTCTTAATACAAGTACATATACTGTATTATCAGATATTATGCGATATTACTACATGAATTTCATCCATCGAGATCACTGTATTTCTCTATGGAATAATAACGATAAACAACATATAAATGATATGGTTATCACGCAAGCCAGCTTATAGTTACATATTTTATAGCGAGAAAAGGCACCGTTTTCGCATCTAAGCTGAGGAATCTCACAATGACAAACTTTGCCATACATTTGCAAAGAAAGCACAGATGTTTCCAGTACTGTTGTAACCATTTCGAGCCATGTAAATCATACACGTATTGAATATGTATTTTCCTGCTAATGTTTTATATTTACTTGGCATTTATATTTACCCACTCTGTGATTAAGCTTATATATATATAAAGTATATGTAAACATTAAATACTAATTGATAATCGAAAAGTCAAAAGTACTTCTTATTATAGTATAGTAATAGTTTTGTGGTTTTGTGCGAAATCAAAAGAACGTGTATCATACGCTGTTATTTATTCACAAAAAGTTAGGTCCGCATACAATTTATTTTTATTGAACTCTTGTTATGTTCTTATAAATATTTAATATAGAAGATGCTAATTTATTCATTGAACTCAGTATGTTGCTCAAATATTGTACTGTCCATTTGTATAATAATGATCGCATTATATTTAACACTGTTGTTAAGGTGACTTAAAGGCCTTTTAAGCCGGTTGTTCTTTTATGCATTGTATATATGTCTGCAAATACCCTATACGTAAACACATGTCACTATAATAAAATATTATCTTATCTTCATCGACACGAAGACTAATATATGCATTATTCATTGTTGCGAAGGATTGCTTATGTTGAATAGAATATACATCTTCCAACATTTCTGTAATGTCATGAGTAATAGTAAAATACAAAATAGAACGGATAGAACACACTCGTTAAGGTTTTGGAAAATACCAAAGACTAATGTTCATTTGAACTTTAAAACTGTTAAACCTAATTTTTTCTAGATACAATAATATAATTTTATTACATGCTACATCCTGTTTCCCACGTAATTCAACCATTACATATTTTTTATATTACAAATGTGTAATACAACATTTTTAAGCGTTTTCATTGGCTTAGTTTTCATTTATTGACCAATCGCATTTTTCTATTTTGCTAAAATGACGTTGCAACGGCAAATGACGTCACAAAATGTAAACAACGTTCAGGATTTATCATTATGTTTGCGTAAATATTTTTTTAATTTGCTCATTTAAAAGCATGCGATAAAAAAGATCTGACACTCGTTGTCATATCATAACATATTTTATTAAACTCGTCCAGGAAATTTGTTTAATAAAATATGGTATGGTATGACAACTCTTGTCAGATCCTATATATATCATATCTTGTGTCATATAGAAAGAGTTTTACTTTGGTTAATTCGCTGCCAATATTTGAGAATCACCCCAAACTATTATGTCTGCTCAGTAGAAGCCACAAAGAGCGTGTATATAAGCTTTAACGGAAGCGTTTGGAAAGTTGATTTGATTCGTAATGGAATTACATACGATAAGGAAATTCGGTTATCCACAAGAAGACACATGTTTACAAATTTGAAAACAAAATTGATCGTCTAGCAAACACGAAATTCAACTTTATTGTATGTTTGTTTGTTTTCATGTCTTCTTCCTGTTTATGTAAGTATTGTACAAACGTTTCAGGCATATTTTAGCTTAATTAGGAAATGATATTTGAAAACATTTGCATCAAATACATGCTAATAAACGTTTGTTGTCCTTAATGTAAACTTGCAATTGATTATGAAGTGACGGCGATACTGCAATTTGAACATTTCAAATAAGTAAATGAACACATTGACATTGTTACCAACAAATGGTACTTATTGAAAAAAGTTTCTCTTTTGATGAATATCAGCAAAGTATTCCAAAACATTAATAAATGTACCGCATATTTATTCACATTAAATGTCTCCTTCTTTGTTTATTTGAAAGGCAAACAAATAGGCATATTTCTCCAGACTATTATGGGAACTTGACAAATATGACGCTCCCGAAACATTTTGAAACCAAATCGCGTATGAAAGCGCACAATGAGTTTTGAATACATTTATCTCACATAATAAATTGTGTCTTTTGACAACTGCAATTCGTATAGAGTAACTGACCTAATATGCTGAAAAGTTCGCAATTTATCACACATTTTGTTCGATGTTGAATGTTGTATTGTTTTATCATGATATGAGTGGGTGAATAACACGTTGTATTATTATACATTATTAATTTATAGAATTGTGCTTGATCGCAAAAACTGCGTCCTATACAAAAGACAGTTATCCCTACTGACAGAACATACACAGTGCGCTAAACAAATGTTTGCTGTCTGTCTGATCTGGGAAGAAGAACACGACGACATACGAAAAGGTAAAACAAAAGGCGCATGATTTGGCATTTGTTATTCATTCCTATCCACATTTGCTTCCACAATTTCTGTCAACGTAAGTATTGTTACAGGCTTGAGAGATTCATTTATTAAACAAATAGTATTACTTTAAGTGCGCCAAAGATAACATTGTTAGTATAGTTGCGCCAAGACATATCTAAGAAAGACGTTAAAAGTATGCAATTGCTTTGATTCGCCCTGTATTATCGCAAACACATGCATTATACACATCGAATCACATATTTAATGATAAATAAATGATAATGTTCTATTTCTTGAAGACAACTGTAGATGTCATGTAATGCCGGCTACAAGTGCTGTCCACACTCCTTCCAGTCGACATCTGGCATTCGAGAGCGCATGCATTCTCGTTGTAACTATACTTAGTTGGATTGTTTTGAACACGAGCACAAACCTTGCATCGTGACTTACAGTCTGTCACCGCCGTGAAACCGTTTTTACGTTTGCCAAGCCGGAAATTCAGAGTGCACTCATGGTCTATATCACGGCCATCGTGCTCTAAACACTTTTCTGCGCACGCCTGGCCATTGTAGATTTTGCCCCAGTATTCAACGCATTTGAGGCACTCGTAGAGGCACGCCTTATGCTCCAAGCTGAGGTCTTCTTCATCTAGGGGTGCAGAAACCGCCATGCCGACCACTGTCAATGTCACCACCAGCCCGACCAAGGATCTTAGTATATCTGAAATAATTAAATCCCATCTTGCACGACATGCATTTCACATAGTTTGATTAATGATAAAAATATGTTGCAAAAACTGTGAAGAAATACAAAATGACGAAAAATTAATAAACACCTGCAAGCACCACATATAAATAGATATGTAGGAGGAAACAAATATAGTGTATAAGATGCTTTCCATATTTGTCTTTTACATCTTCATTCGTCTCTGTACCGTATGATGCAAGCGAACGAAATGTAAACGGGTATTATGTCACTCAATGGGGGTATGGATTCCGAAACTGTATCTAGTGCACACACGAAAATAATAGTTTTAAGAAAACGTGGGAGCTTGTTTGCACACGAATATTGACATGGGCACTATTCTCCATTATGAACTTTTATAAAAACAACACCAGCAGCATAGAACACCTTAATGGAGAGGTAATTAAATCCTGAATTGTGTATTGTGTGCATTAAAATACTTTGATCTTTCACAAAAAAAAAAAAAACACACTAGATTTCAATTATCAATTGCATTTATATCACCATTTCTTACGTATTCGTGTAACATTCGGGATTACACCAGATCGAAGGATCTAGAAAGAGTCCATCGTAAATTTTACAAACGGCTATAAATATAAAGAATACTTTTTTGTACAACAGTTTGGGGTGAACTTTGCAGATATCCACATGCACTTGAATAATACTTAAATACTGATCCACAAATATAAAAATTGTTTATTAAAGTTCTTAAAGACTGCAATAGGGGGAATATCAAATGGGTAACGAATTAAAAAACACACACACACACACAAGATTACGGATTTTCGAACGAAGATACACATTACCACTCTTTCAACAAAACATATTTCGATCAGAATTTAAAGACAGTAAACTTTTTTAAACAAGATATGACACGCCCACTTTACAGTATTTAAAATTTGCAACAAGTTATAAATCTCATTTGATAGAAAAACATATTTAGATGTCCTCCATTAAGGTCTAAGATTTTACTTAAGAAGACTAAAAATGTCCGTACATCACTTAACTATACAAACGCGTAGCTTAATTATAAATATAATTGCTATTGAAAAATTATATTGTATTTGTTATAACTTTCGTGACCATGATTATGAATTTAATTTTCATATGTGCTTGTTATCAGGATGTAAGATAAACACATCTCGGGTTTTACACGGCCATCAGTGTGTACATTTGTAAGCCTTATGAAAATATGCAATAAAGAATAATTAATTATTTTTTTAAAGAATATCTTTAAATCAGAGACTACAGGTTACATTCGGTAAAGTAATACATAGCAATACGATAAGTTCGCGTAGGTAATGCTGTTTAGTTGTTTCGTTGTGTTTGTTTGGTTTTATGTAAAGGAAGTTCTCACCATCAGAAAGAGTAGTTTTAACATTTGTCCATATCGCAAGTTCATAGTTCATACACAGTGATACAATTATGTGTTATTGGGTAAGTACTGCAAATTCTCAGATAGGAAATAGCATTGTCCGACTGTTACATATTTTCTCAATATTTAACCAATACAACTGTGCTATCTACTCGTTGTATTATTCGTGAATATTAATAATTCCCATCTTATTTTTAAATAAGATATTTTTCCGCATACCTTCCTTCAACCATGTTATTTATTTGCTGTAAAACACAGTATTCCAAGCGGTTTGTTAACATATTAATGCCAATGTCATCCTTCCACATCAGGTTTTAATTGTAATGCGAGTGTTACAGTGTATGTACATGTATTTTAAATCGTTAGCATTTGCGTCAACTTGTTTTTCAACTTTTTTTTCGCGTAAACATGTACATGTAAACTTTCTATTTTTTATAGTTGTAGCTTTGGCCTAATCTATAAATATATGTATATGGTTAATATGTTAAACACTAAGATAAAAATCACATGCTACGACGTAATATAATAAGAATGAATGGTTTCAAAATCAAAGAAACACATGTAGCTTCCGCTATAATCCTCTGGAATAAAGCAGGTCAACAGAGGATTTGTATCGTGCAATTAGGATGATCATTTCTAATAATGAGATTCTAGATTCTGAAGGTTTGCCTCTGCATTTTAACTAAACAAAACAATATAGGATGAGTCGTTTTGACAGATGCATTGACATCAATCTGCAAAAAGCAGTATAAAATACATTGATTAACCATCATTATTATCATAATCAGTAGTAGAAGAAGAAGTAGTTAAAGTACTGGTACTGGTAGTAGTAGAACGACTACTAGTAGAAGTTGTAGTCGTAGTAGTAGAAGTAGTAGTGGTGGTAGTATAGGTGGTAGTAGTAGTATTGTTGTAATAGTAGTAGTAGAAGTCGTCGTCGTTGTAGTAGTAGTAGTAGTAGTAGTAGTAGTAGTAGTAGTAGTAGTAGTAGTAGTAGTAGTAGTAGTAGTAGTAGTAGTAGTAGTAGTAGTAGTAGTAGAAGTAGTAGTAGTTGCAGTAGTAGTAGTAGTAGTAGTAGTAGTAGTAGTAGTAGTAGTAGTAGTAGTAGTAGTAGTAGTAGTAGTAGTAGTAGTAGTAGTAGTAGAAGTAGTAGTAGAAGTAGTAGTAGTAGTAGTAGTAGTAGTAGTAGAAGTAGTAGTAGTAGTAGAAGTAGTAGTAGTATTAGTAGTAGTAGTAGTAGTAGTAGTAGTAGTAGTAGTAGTAGTAGTAGTAGTAGTAGTAGTAGTAGTAGTAGTAGTAGTAGTAGTAGTAGTAGTAGTAGTAGTAGTAGCAGTAGTAGAAGTAGTAGCAGTTGTTGTTGCAATAGTGGTCGTCGTCGTCGTCGTCGTCGTCGTCGTAGTAGTAGTAGTATTAGTAGTAGTAGTAGTAGTAGTAGTAGCAGTAGTAGTAGTAGTAGTAGTAGCAGTAGTAGTAGAAGTAGTATCAGTAGTAGTAGTAGCAGTAGTAGTAATACTAAAATAAAAAGTAGTTGTATCGGTAGTTGTAGTAATAGCAATATGAATAGTAGTAGTAGTTGTTGTTGTAGTACTTGAAGTTGTAGTAAAAGTAGTAGTAGTTGTTGTTGTTGTTGTAGTAGTAGTAGTACTTGAAGTAGTAATAGTAGTTCTAGCATCAGAACAACATTCAGCAGCATCGGAAGTTATTATTAGTCATATTACAGAACACTGTAGGTTCTAATATTAACAACACCAATATACCGGAGATTATTAGTGTTGTTGCTAATGATTATTGTGTCATAAATTATTTCCTACAATAAAATTAACGGCTTTGCTGTCATTGTATGTTAGCAATGCGATTAATTATGTATAACCAAATTATCATTATAATATTGTAATCATGAAGTACATTGGTAATATGTACCAAAGACAATTAATATGGCAAGCATACAACAGTGTAATGAAGTCTGGTTATAAAATAAAGTACTACGGCATTGTCCATTTTTAAACAATCGGGTTTGCGAAAAGGTGAAAATGGTCCAGATGCAAACGATAGGAACTTAACATCCAATAATTCTTATGTTATTGAGCCAGCTAATGTTGCGACAATTACTCTGTATTTGTACCGGTTTTCATAACTGAAGTTAATTTGTATGTTAAATATTAATATCACGCTTTTGTTAGATTATTTACATTGATGGGCATAAGACAAGCCATTGTTTAAGTGTTTCTCTTATTGCAGATTGAAGAAAGTCGGAACACCTTTTTGGACGAGAAGCTTTTATCTTGAATACTACTTTGAATAAATAATACAGTGATACCATTGGGGTAACACTTCTTTTTCTGTCTATATGACCTTACTTATAATTAATGCATCAAACTGTGATTACGTCTATATTGCAAATTTTCGTGAGTTATGCATAGATACGCCGGAATAAGCATGCACACAGGAAGATGAAGCGCGTAGTTGCTTTAATTGTTTCGAAAATTCTTTCTTCAACTGTGTTATAATTTATGTTTCGTTAATGTGATGTAGAACAAACAGTAATATGAAATAAAAAAACTTTAGTGTGTATGGCGTGATTATGGCAAGCGGTTCGACGCATAATCCCAAGAAACTAGGTTTCTCATGAGAACCTAGGTTCTCAAAATGAGAACCTAGGTTCTCAGAATGAGAACCTAGGTTCTCGCTTGAAGATTGCACATGGCGTCAAGAACCCAAGTTTTCAAATGAGAACCTAGGTTTTCATGAGAACCTAGGTTCTTATTGGAAAACCTAGGTTCTCATGAGAACCTAGGTTCTCATTTGAAAACCTAGGTTTTCATGAGAACCTAGGTTCTCAGAATGAGAACCTAGGTTCTCATGAGAAACCTAGTTTTTTGGGATTATGCGTCGAACTGCTTGCCATATCCGTGGTTTTCATTTGGGAACCATAGGTTCTCTGAGAACCTAGGTTCTCTGAGAACCTAGGTTTTCAGAAAACCTAGGTTCTCATGAGAACCTAGGTTCTCATTATGAGAACCAAGGTTCTCATAGAACCCAGGTTCTCTTGAGAACCTAGGTTCTTTGAAAAACCTAGGTTCTCTGAGAACCTAGGTTCTCTGAAAACCTAGGTTCTCTGAAAACCTAGGTTCTCAGAGAACCTAGGTTCTTAGAGAACCTAGGTTTTCATAATTACGCGTCGGACGGCGTAAACTTGCTCGTTTGGAATACGGGACACATATTATTCAGGGCGCAGGATCAATGGGGTTCACATATGATTACACACGGGCTGGACAGAATGAAAACACGCCGTTAAGAACTTTATTTTTGCAGATATCTCAAGTTATTGAAATATGTTCGCAAAGTCTTTAGCGCATAAGTTTTTCTTGCAGTGTTGCCGATATCTTACTATTGAATAATACATTATTACACATAATCAATAGGGATAAAACTTGTATTTTATACCATAATGATTGCTTCCTACATGTAGGTCACAGACATACTTAAAATAGAAAACTGTACCGTACAGTCGTTTGAGGCCCGAACAAGGGAATTGAATATTTGAAACTCATTTAATGCTGTAACAATATATTATGTAACGATTGATCTGAATTTTTAGTCTCAAAATAATATTTACAATTAAAGATGTATTTCATAAATAGTTCAATTTTTTATTAACGTGTTCAGACCAATGTCGACCGATTACTTTACTAATTTCATTCCTAAATAACACCCATGCACAGAAACATGAACAAGAGGCGGTCACTGACGGCTAATGCCTGTGGTCACAAATATTCAACAGATAAGTTTCGTAGAATATTACTGAGCATTGTCTGAACATTGTTCAGAAAATGCTCTTGGGGAGAAACATTCACGGTTTCACGCCTATTTCTATTCATGTTACACATATGCCGCCAGCGTGTACCAAGCAATGGGAGACAACTGGAGGTTAATTATGGCACGCGGTTCGACGCATAATCCCAAGAAACTAGGTTTCTCAGAGAACCTAGGTTCTCTGAAAACCTAGGTTCTCTGAGAACCTAGGTTCTCAGAGAACCTAGGTTCATATGAGAACCTAGGTTATTGAAATCCCAAGAAACCAGGTTTCTCACGAGAACCTAGGTTCTCATGAGAACTTAGGTTCTCATGAGAACCAAGGTTTATGAAATCCCAAGAAACCAGGTTTCTCATGAGAACCTAGGTTATTGAAATCCCAAGAAACCAGGTTTCTCACGAGAACCTAGGTTCTCATGAGAACTTAGGTTCTCATGAGAACCAAGGTTTATGAAATCCCAAGAAACCAGGTTTTTCATGAGAACCTAGGTTCTCATGAAAACCTAGGTTCTCATGAGAACCTAGGTTTCTCATGAGAACCTAGGTTCTCATTTGAAAACCTTGGTTTACGCTTGAGAACCTAGGTTCTCATGAGAAACTAGGTTTTTCATGAGAACCTAGGTTCTCATAGACACATAGAACTTAGGTTCTCATGAGAACCTAGGTTCTCATGAGAACCTAGGTTCTCATTCTGAGAACTTAAGTTCTCGTTTGGTATCCTAGGTTTTCAAAAGAACCTAGGTTCTCATTTGAAAACCTAGGTTCTCATGAGAACCTAGGTTCTCATTCTGAGAACCTAGGTTCTCATGAGAAACCTAGTTTCTTGGGATTATGCGTCGAACCGCTTGCCATACGTGATGCCAACTATTTGCCCGGAGGTAGTTAAGTATTAGAAATAATAAATAAATGCAGTATTTTATGTGACTCAGTAGTTACTTTATTTAAGACCTATTTTTACGTAATTATGTTGTCTATATAACATAAAGAATGACATCTACTTTTATCAATCATAATTCTTTTGCATATTTAAGTGTTGTTCTGAATAAGTACTATAATACTTAAATAATAAATAAACTAATAATAATAATAATAATAATAATAATAATAATAATAATAATAATAATAATAATAATAATAATAATAAAAATAATAAAAATAATAAAAATAATAATCATAATAATAATAATAATAATAATAAATTATAATAATAATAATAAATATAATAATTATAATAATGATAATAAATAATAATAAACTCAATATAGATTTGATATTTGATTTAGATATTTACAATAAATCAGTAATTTTATAAATATACCACCATTATCAACACTAGTTTCACATCAAAGAGGCTGTAACAATAAACCCTGTATTAAAATCAAAAGGTATCCCACTTTAAAACAAGCGTCTTATGTACATACCTTTGGGGTTCATCCTTAAATCAGAAATGCTCTTTTTAGAAACTGAAACTCTTTGAGCAATAATGCTTACTCAGTCTACGGAAAATTTATTATTGTAGCTGCGACGAAGCAAGTAACCTGACTGACCAATATCCCACTCTGCCTTACGGCTTAACCAATAAGCTGTGACGTAGCCTCGACGCCAATTAAAACCAATACACGGTCAAAGTTTCCCATGATGACATGATCGAAGGAAGTAAAACTCAAAATAAATTATAGTTGCTTTCTTTCTATTTCTCGATTCAGTTTAACGATGATTGTTAAGATTTTTATTGTATATCTTGCGTGGAGTGTGGTTATTCTTATCTCTTAATCAGCGTAAAAATTGTATTATAACATTGTAAAAACGAAGCATCCCCATCTGCCGTTAGGTTCCAACAGTTTACTTAAATTCGATTATTGCCGTAAGTTGCTTACGAGTGGAGAAATGAGTGTAGATTATATAACTCGTGGTAACAAATTATATAGTTATACAGTACGTCGTGGTTCACACCCTTTGGAAAAATATCTCTTAATACTTTTGTAAACATAACACTCGTGCGCACTATCTACGGAAAAAATTCTTCGTTTGGAACTTTAACTTGATAAGGCTTGTGACATGTCTGCCAAATATGAATCTTCAAACTGGGATACATGTTAACATTTCAGCGATGGACTTTCTGCAACGAATGTTTCGGTCGCATTTTTTCATTTTATTCGATGTTTATTTATTTTTTTTATCACAAACCTTGTTTTAAAGTTTATAGCTTTCGATCTGATAATGTGAATACTAACCTGCCAGGTTACATCAACGCTTGATGTCTTTGCGGTGGGTTCAAGACTATAGAAAGTGTTGAATCATGTAATTAGGGAAGACGGTCAGGACAAAAGTGAAAGTACTTACGCTCAACAATTAAACACGAGTTACAGACTTCAAATACACATTCAAACTATTGCATCATGCCAGAAACCAACAAGGAAACAAACTTGTCCTTTGATGTAACGTTCTTGACATGTATTGTGGTTAATCAAACGATAATTGGCCATCATTTAATGGCACTGGTTGAAATGGCATTCGCATGTTTTTGAAGGATTTGGGTTTCGTTTATTTACTCACACATGACGATTCGTCATTGCGGTATACTGTTTGTGATCCTTACACTTAGCATGACACCACACAAGGATGCATATATGAATACGTATAAACATTGTATGGTGTGAGTGATATATGAACGATAGTGAACCTTGAGCTGCATCAACAGGCAAGAGATCTAAAAATATCTTGCGTTTTTTTAAATTTATTACAATATACACAATAATACAAAAAATATACACAAATCAATAATTACGACTCGGAGCGATTTATTAAATGGAAGGGATTAAAACGGATTAAATGAGCAGCTCCAAAAATTCCAAAAAAAAAATCTATAATATTTATTCTTATCGAGCATCAAAATTGAATCATGAGATGTTTTAAGAGCCAGTAAAAGTGACATTTTTACGTGTTGAAAAATTGACAAAATTTAAAAAAACATTTTTTCAGATTTGCAAAGTTGTGTCGTAGTTAAGGAAACAGTTAACTAAAAAATTCACATTGCTCTAAAATATCCATTAAATGCATCTTTTGGCAATGTAAAAACCTGAAATTATCAAGCGTTCTAAACATTGATTATTTTGGAAAGTTCTGTTGTTATCGTTATATTGTGATATTGCGAGGATTGCTTATAAAGTGTAAAATACAGTCAGTATCATGTCAGATGGCCTCGCGGTAAAAGCGCTAGTCTTTTACTCTTTTGTCAGTGGTTCGACTTATTTTATTTTGTCTTTCTTTTTTTTTTACTGGAACGCTTCAGTTCCGATTTTTAATTTTAACAATTTAAAGCATTTTAAAGCATTTAATAACCTAATTATCTTGAAAACATGCCAAAATCTATGAACAGGTCCCTTTTAACCTTCTCTACTGTTCTAAACTATAATTATGCTATTTTGAAGAATTTTGAAGTTTTGTTTATTAGTTGACATGTTACGGTGTTTCTTATCTTAGCCTGTATTGAGTAACAAGCACTCATACTTTATCCAGCATTAATGTATTATACCATATATTGGTATAAGCGACAATAATCGAAAGACTGAGAACCACGACAAAGAATGATACTCATGTTACTCATGACATCATAATAGACAGCGAATTGTTACATTTAACATTTGACCAACTGGGTAGTGTCCTTCTCGCGACGATCCAAAGATCATGATTTTCACTTATGCCAAAAGGTTTGAAAATCCATCTTGCTCCGGACTCATTGTTAGTGGTTGATTTCTTGGTAATTGACATTCGACCTTGGATTATGCACATGCCATTAGACCTAAGGGTGTTAGCCTTTCGAACACTCCGGTTCTCAACTCTGTGGTATATACATCTGCCCTGAACTCGTGCTCCTGACAACAGTGGTGGTTTTCTCGTGTTTTATCTTATCTCTTAATAAAACCTGCGTGAACGCCAAATGCCGTGCAATTTAAATAATTATTATTTGTTTTATTAAACAAATTGGCAGTCTTTAAAGGCTTGGCAGTCTTTATTACTTTTGGGCTGTGTCAAACTCACTAGAAATGTGCAGTCCATTAACCCATTTATGCCTAGCGTCTAGAAAAAAGGCCTTGGCAAACAGCGTAGACCCTCATGAGACGCCGCATGATGCGGCGTCTCATCAAGGTCATCGCTGTTTGCCGAAAGAAATTTATGTAAGAAATAATCTAAATATAAATAAATATACTAGACATCCCTTATTTTGGAAATAAATTGACTCAATTTAGAAGAATGGGAAAGTCCACTTGGCTAAAATGGGTTAAGGACTTCGTTCTATGCTAAGAAATAGTTTTCTTGTTGTACAACTGATGTTTTATTTTGTTTTATTTGAGAATAATGCAAGCAAAACTGGAGTCCCCCGTTGATGAAAATACACTATCAAGTAAAGATAGTGAATTACTTTATATTGCCTTTGATTTGTAAACATGTAACGTTCGTTTCACACTCCAATACAATTACCATTTGTCATAAAAGTATTACGATTTGTTTGTTAGACTTTCACAAGACTTCATTTCACCCTGGGGAATGAATTTCCCTTCGTTACATTTTATGGATATTTGCAAACAAGAAAAACTAAAGCATTACTGCACTGTGAACGGCAAAGTATGTCAACTTTGCGTTATTCTAAGACTGATTGATAAATTTCAACAACGGGAATAAGGCAAACCCCATACGTCGCGCACGTTAAATTATACAAAACGCGCTGCGTGAAAAAGAGGCTTAATGCATGTGCGTAATGTGTCGTCCCTGATTAGCCTGTGCAGTCCGCACAGGTTAATCAGGGACGACACTTTCCCCCTTTTATGAAATTTTCTGTTTAAATAAAGTATCTTCATAGCAAAAATCCAGTTTAGGCGAAAGTGTTGCCCCTGATTAGTCTGTGCGGACTGCACAATCTAATCTGGGACGACACTTTATGCACATGCATTAAACCCCCCCCCCCCCCCCTTTTACATAGCGCGGCCCATATAAAAACGCGTCTGCTTCATAAACCTTTATTAAAAATGAAGCCACGAGTTGTTGTGGTCAAAGCTTCAGTACATGCGAATTGCAATGTTACGTTCTTAAATACGAAACATTTAAAATAAACGTGTCTTACGCAGTGCGACTCAAGTACAAAATAGGCAAAATCAATAATATCATTATCTAGCTATAAACTTTCAGAAATTCGATCCGGTACTTCAATGCGTCATCAAAAAGACGATCCACCGATCTATAAAATCGCGTCGCTATTGATCGAACTATAAACATACCTGGTTTAAATAAATCCCTAGATGTACAAACGCGGTTTACAGTATTGAGTGTTAGTTGATACAAAATATACTTATTATAGTATATGCTATATTGGGATTTGATATTAATCTAATTTATAGGTAGAGGAAATACAAACACAACGACATCAGGTAATGCTTAAAATATTTACCTTTTACAGTTTTTTTGTTATTATAAATAACTACAAATAGAATATTGTAAACGACGAAATGTAAATAAAGATTTAGCGTTATCGAAAGGCTAATAATTTCCTTCGAAGTCGAAACACAGTAGACACGTACATGTAAAATAAATAAAAGACATCATTTAGCGAATTTTTGTGATTACTTGTGTATTATCGTTTTTATTTCTGATTGCTTGAAACGTGTTTGTCATAAATATATTTGCATAACACATGTTAAAAAAGATGATAATGCGACAGTTTTTAGTGTGTGCTTACATTTCGCAAAATGATAAAAATTAGAAGACGTTAAATTAGCAAGTAAAGTTACAACTATTTAAATCTTTTGATGATGCAAATTTAATTTTGATTAACTTAATATGCTTCCTTTGGCACTTTCATGCCTCAATATATGTTTGTATATGACTGTATATATCTTTAAAATTTGTGTTCACTGAATCGCGGCATTTAAATGAGCTATGTGCAATTGTTTCATTTGCTTCAATGAATGTATCACAACTTCCTTCGTCTATTCAAACAAGTAAATAGAAAACCTAATTGGATTCAATATTTCTGAATATGATTTAACGCAACAAATGTTAAACTAAGTCAAAGTTGTAAAGCCCATGAATAGTGAAGATTTAAATCAATAAACACAGAGTGCAAGACTGATATGAATACAAGAAAAATAAATATTGGCTACGCCGATACAACGATAAGCACAGGGTTCAAACTAGGTCACGTTGTCAAAATACAAACTTAAAACTAGTAACAAACAATTGAATTAAGGGCCTTTTAATATTAATATTATGTCAGAATGATCCTGTATTTTGACACACTTATTGCACATACATAAATATACAATAACCTTAAAAATGCATATGTTATTTAAAGCAAACCTCATATGCATAGATATGTCTGATGATGTTAAATGTGATGGATATCTGCTTCTTAGTAATTCCTCCGTTTAAGCGTTGTCATGTAACTTTGTGTTTTGAGTCATTTTCTTAATTTTGATTTCACTCAGGCTGTTATCTATCTTTGCATGATGAGTTACTGCATTTCTTAATTAATTCCACATACCAAATGGTAAATTTCGGATAATCCTCTTCGAGGATGATTTTGTTGTCTTCGTGATTATTCGTGGTTATTTTCCGCATCGAACTGTGATCTGTACCTTTGCTATATTCAATGCATCGGAAAATCGAACCTTGACATTTTCTTATTCACCTTGTCAGGTTACCAACATTATGCGAACTGCTCATTCATTTGTCCCACGACTATGGCCACCTGGTTACCAGCATTATGCGAACTGCTCATTCATTTGTCCCACGACTATGGCCTCCTGGTTGCCAACATTATGCGAACTGCTCATTCATTTGTCCCACGACTATGGCCTCCTCACATTGTTAGATGTCTCATGTGAAGCTGCGTTGTTGTTATAACTTACATCCAAAGTACATGGCATGTGCATGTCGTTCGAAAACGAGGAGTCCTCAACATCCAAAACATCATTCATTCTGAAAATAAACGTTGGCACTGTAATATAAAACAATGGCTTACAAACTCGTCTACAAAACGATGTCAAAATTATTACCATTGCAGTTTTTTTCACCAATACCTACAATGTACAACATTTAATTAGTTTTGTAGTGTATGTTTCCGCCTTTACCCCTATTTAAAAACACAAATACTCAAAATTTCGCTGTATCTTCTAGATCCAACGGATTTCCGCAGTGTTTCTAACATAGTGTTAGGGTATTTATGAATCCTGATCGGATCGCTCCCAAATACAACTATGGTTTCATGTTTGTAAATATGTATGTATGTAAAATTGTCCCTTCTGTGTATGTAAATTGTTCCAACGTTGGGGATGTGTTGCGGTGTTGGGTCTGGGTATATAACTATGAATGAACCATCTTTCTTTTCTTTTTTTTGGTGGGGGGGGGGGGGAGGGAATTCCATTGCATATTTGCTTCATTCTGCATCATAGATAGGCGCAAACGCCGATGTCTCCAATGGGAATATGTATGTCTGTTTGTATGTCTGTGTATCTGGTTGTTCACACATATGTTTCTACCTTTATATATAAAAAGAAGGAATAATAATACTGACATTTCCAATACAATATTGTATAATCTTCTTCAATTACAAAGTAGGTTTAATATGCGAAGATACATACCTTACTCACTGTAGCTGTAAACTGATGAATTAAGAGCAGGTCTCATCTCGATATAAATAATGTAGGCAGTATTACCTTATCAAGGAAAACATTAATTAAGACACAATTTGTGAAATAGTCACCAACAACCAGTATACAACGTTTTATCAAGTGACAGAGTCGGAAACCTGCAATAAGGTTGTCATCGTAGCGTGCGAATACGTGTCAGTGAAAAATTAAGTTTTTCGGCATAGCTGTCTAAATCCGAGTTTTCTCTACATAAATATCTGATAAAATGTTGTGAACATTTAACCAGTAGTTTGAAATGAATCAATTCTAATTCGGCATTTAAGTTAATTTAAAAATTATATGGATGCCGCAACGTGTTTTGCAACGCTGTAAACCGAATCATGTTAACGAAATTGAAACTGTTGATATATAAAAATATAAGTGGCTACAACATTCTAAAACATAGCTCTCTAAATCAATACAGTTTGTGAGTTCCCCATTTACATTTGGCACAAAGTCAGCATTAGAGAATGTTTTAAATGTTATGTTTTCGTGGTTAGCAATAATCACAATATATAAGTGCATGCAATAGTTAACATGTTTAATAACTTTTTTAGATCTTTAAGGTGTTTGGGACATCAATATGATACCAATTTGTTCGTGTTAATATATAATTGCAAAAGATTTACCAATGTATTTATCATGATCACAATGATCGCGGTACTATTTGTTATTCACGTGCACAAGTCAAATAGTGTGTACGAAAAAACAACTAAACCATGTCAGTTTGTAGATATCTCGCAAATAAATGTTTGAAATATTTATGGATGATACGGGTTGAATCTATGTAACTATTTGTTCATTTTATTGTTCACATATAAATCTGTACCAACCGTCTATAATTCAGAAACGAATCGATGGAATACCCCTTCATTGATTGGGTGTGATGCAGAATTGTGAGGAAAACAGGTCCGTGAATAAATAAAGCACAATTCTATTCGCCAACATTGATTTTACTGATTATCCTCCAACATAAACAAAGCCAATGCCGTTTAAATATTCTAAAAATATATTTCTGGTTACGGATGCGACAAAATATAATTCAATATAATTATGACATAGTATAACATTGGTTACGTGTTACAATGTTTGCTACATACAGGTATTTATGCATCATTCAACTCAACATATATATATTTATGTACACATTTCCAATACTTAACACATTTGAAGTCTTATCAGAGCAACTGAAAATATCCTAAAATTAAAATGATAAATAATACATATTTTTATTTTAATGGATACGTAGCTGTATACTTTATGTCTGTTTGCGACTCAACATCCTTTGTAAGATAATATAACCATTTACTTAATACTTGTATTTTCACTTGATTTATCAAAGTGGTTATTTAAAAAACGAATACAGATTAACTATGATAATGTGTTTGCGAGTTATAATGTCGTCCATTAAGTTCATGAATTTAATATATGACACATTCACTTCAACGTAGAATATTAACTACGAAGTTGAACAAATACTGAAAAATAACAAGGATTGTAAATAATTTGAACACGTTCCTTAAATAGTTTCAATATTTAAATATGTTTCAATTGAATAAAAATCAGTGGCTACTCTGTCAAACGTAGAACAATATGTTATAAACAACAATGCTGTACACATGAGTGTTTACTAAATTTAAAAATAAACAAAATGGGTATTAATTGCCAAAGTAATTGTATTTTCATAAGTTGTAAATATTAGTACAATATTAGTAATACGTGGTCTGAATCTTTGGAAAAACAAATATTGACATGTTTAATCACGCATGTTTTGTAATAAAAGCAAGACTTGCATCAGTAATACATGCCTTTGTTTATTTGCTTGATTGATCTTCATTTATTTTGTTTGTTTACTTCAGGCAACCATGACAGCAGAACAAAAAGCAGGTAACTTTCTCTTGCGTTCGACATATTTTTGAACAGTTGAGGACGTACTGCCTAATAGTCAACGTTCATTTCAGTAAAGGTTCAAGTTCGGTATCAATTTACATATTCCGAGAACGAAAGTGTAAAGAATCACGATATTATGCATGTCCAGATGAATTTTTTCTTCACATGTTAATAGTTCTAACGCTTAATATCGTATATAGAAAATACTTGTACGAGTTAACTTATCTAGCTGAGCAAAAGATTTAATTGTAAGTTGTTTTTGTTTAATATTACAGAGTGGGGGGAAGACTTTAACGCAATAAAGGACGTGGATGGTTTTATTCGGATCCAGGACCTCATTGTGTAAGTATGGCAGTGATGGACGACACCACAGTTAAATGCAGACCATTTTACGCATACCAACATTGTTGTAAAATGACAGGTACTTTAGAAACGAACATAATTTCTGATTGGACACGTCTTATCGTTATCTTATTATGCCTCATAGTCGATATCAAACTCAACTTAAATGCAAACCGAAATTCTTACAATACTTAAGTAGCAACATAAGAGCACTTATTATTTTGTTTGTCTGAATGTCAGGATTTTGGCTATCTGAGAGTTCTTTCTTCTAAATGTCTTGCCGAGATTAAGGAGGCTCACATAAGAAGCTAGCTATCGGACTAAACATAGCATGTATAGGTGGCAGAAGGTTGATTAAAAAGTATGTTGCCTTGCGTTTCGATTTTTTTTTTAACTTAGGCATGGAGTCTATTTTTTCTTCGACAGTTTGTTCCAACAGAAAGGGTCAAATCCAACACCAAGTGATGAAGAGGATTTTCGGAAAATGGTCGATAAAGACGGTAAGATTGGTTGGTTTTTATTAATATCAGAAAACAACAGCATGTAATCGTGCTAGATACAAATAGTTACTACGCGTTTGTTTGTCTAAGGTATGTTTAGCAAATAATTTGCGAGAACTTAGTGTTTCTGAAATGCATTAATTGAACAAATATTTATAATACAAAGAGTAATATTTTATTTCGACACGTCACTTATATTTTTAAATGATATAGTACTGCTGTTAAAACATTGAATTTCAAAATGTATTGTAGAGGACGGCAAAATAAATTTGGAAGAATACATGATGCTACGGCAAGGGGCGTTGGATATGCGCTTTACACAGGTTGATCCAACAAATGACTTAATAGATGCGTTAAAAGGTTTGCATGTGATTGTAATTTTTGTTTGCACTATATGGCACTTTAAGAAACGATTGAAGAATTCATTTCGATATGTTTAAAAGATTGTTTTTAAAATTATGGAATTTAACACTCATAAGAACTTAAGTCAGATGGACAGCAATGCCTGTTTCTTTAAACCAAAACCCAAACTTGTGTCGTGAACATCATCCTGAAAAACCTCTTGCCCAGTCTTGTATACAGCAAAGTTTAATCGGACGTCAAGAGAGAAAGGCCTATCCTATGTATGTTTCATTGCTTGCAGAGTTCGACACCAATGGAGACGGAACCATCTCTAAGGACGAGTTGAGAGGCTTACTCTCCGGCTACGACGATAAGGAGCTGGAAGACCTTATTTCTGCTGCAGATCAGAACGGGGATGGAAAACTGTCCATATCAGGTGATGAAGACGCAACTTTCTCATGACAAGCCATTTTAACGAATAATGTTTTTGTTTTCGGTTTATGCTCCATCTAGCTCTAGAGATATAGTTTTCACTTATATATATATATATATATATATATATATATAACATATTTATATTATTCCATAGGTTACAAAAATAAAAGTTTGGTTTGTCGTTCGAAATCAATAGATTAAACATAATGCATGTTTCAGCACTATGTTTCTTTGAAACAATTAAGTCCTCTTAACAAATATTACTTTTAAGTACTTGCATTGAGAACAGTTACCAGTTCAGAAATTTAACAATTAAAGACATGGTCGATACCGCGCTGTCAACATTTTATGAAACAATATATTAAAGTGATCAAGGCGTTTCTAGTGGAGTCAGCACATAATATGTTCAATATGTTCACTAACAATATTCCAGTCTCACTATTCAACCTTATTTGCATAACCGTTGAAGCTTTGAAATCAAAGGAAGTCTCTTTGTTTATGAAAAGCCCAGCTGGAATGTGTCATCATCGGTTGTTATTGATAAAATGACAACACTTTAAAAAAGGTTGGAGAAATATTGACCATATCAAACTGAATATATTGTGTAGGCAAATAAATAAGAAAACTGGTTATCGCACTGAGTCATAAGGTTGGAAAAGTTGTAGCAAATAAACGTGTTTTATTTATATTTTCAGAACTAGCTGCTCTAATGACCGCAATGAATGGGTGAAACAAGTTGACATAAAATAAATTCGTCAAACTTCGCCGGATGCACAATATATTTATGTTAGAACAGCAAGAATGAACACTGAATCAAAATGATGATTACAAGAACAATTATTTTACACGATGTTATTATTTATTGTTACACTGTAAATAAAAAAATGCATATTGAACTGTGAATAAATGAAGCAGGCGGTTGCATCAGCAAAGGATGGATCTATATACAACGTGTTTTTATTTAGAAGTATCATTTAGTAAACCGTTAAATCAGCCTTGAGTAGTTTTCAGTCCTAATATTTTATGTCAGTGAAAATATATGTATTAAACCCGCTTGCATCGAAAGAATAATACTTTTTTGAAAACTCAGTGTCATTATTTACAAAAGAAGATTTAAACATGCTGAAGAATTGGTAGTGTCGTTAACTTTATTAGTTACCATTTTCTTTGGAACGCACACCATAATGTACTCTATTAAACAATATAATAATTTTCTTTGTACTAAATATGTTTTAATGTTGTTGTTTTTATAAATTAGCAAACGGCTAGGTACACAATTTTTTATTTATTCTTATTTATATTTGTCACATTGATGGTTCACACTATGTATTAGTTCATAACATGAAATTACTTGTTAGAATAAATTATAATACGCAAATTAACGGGCTGCCCTTGTAACGGACCTTAGTAAAATATATCATAATACGCAATATTACGGATTTTCTGTTGAAAAGGACATAAGCAGAGTTATCAAAATACGGATAGTTTTTGTGAACAGTCACACTATCCATCGATTGCGTTAGGCAAAAGGAAAATTCTGAAAAAGTATACTATCCGTGAATATACGAGAATGACAAAATATTTAACAAACATGAGTATAATAATAGTAGTAGTTGTGTCTTGCAAACTATTCACACAACCTTGGAACGGCCTTTGTATATGCTGCACTTCTCCATGTGTTTTATGCTTTTATGAACAGTATCGTCAATTCACTGTTAAACATTAACGTGTTTATGCATTAAATATATAAAACTATTCTTATAAAGAATATGTCATTTCGTTGCTAACAAAGACATGCAAGCGTTATTCGGATATGTTCTCTGTATTTTTGTGTATCAATTTGAACGATGTAAATGAGACTGCAACGTCGTAATTAATTACATATCTATTAAAAGACACAAGCATGCATTCAAAGCGATGCATTCGTACAAAGATTGTTTTCACTCTAAAACAAATGTGTTATGAAATGCATGTATTCATGCAGAGGATTTCAAACACAAAGACATATACAAGCCAATTAACAATGGTCAAAATACCGTTTGATGACCAAAACGTAAGTTTTGATTTGCAACGTGGTAAAGAGTGTTTCAAGTACGTGAACAGATTCAATAGTGTTTGAGTAAAGGATAACGTTGATAACAAGTACACATAATAATCACATACGTGTTCATGCTAAAAACCAAAATTATATGCGCACTTGTTAAAATGGAATAAATGCACTTATTGTGTCTTAATTTGTTTAACCCAATCTATTTTTTATATTATGTATGAGAGTCTTTCTGGAAAGCGGAGGCTTACTTTTCGTTTAGGAGAGACTTCCTTTTAACGAAAATATAATACACGCGGAAGTTTCGTCCCTGATTATTAAATGCGGACTGCACAGGCAAATCTGGGATGAAACTTTACTAACGTTACGCCTATTCATAAAACCCCATTTTTCCACAGCAGAATTGATAACAGAAAACGTCTCCTCTCCAGCAACGGTGTCCAGTAATCAATATATTTACTAATTCGTAGCATGCAGGGTTAAGAAGTATTTTCTCCTGGACCTGTTTCGGAATGCAACTACTTATTCTCAACCCTGTTGGGTAGCGCCAACCGTCTTAAATACGAAATTGTATTAATAGTAATCAACAAGATAAGTATTGATGCAAAGCATCAAAGGGCGTCGGGAATTTCAGTGTAAAAGGAACTCAATGAAGTTACATGGAACGATTTTTTTTTGTACTGTAAATATTAATATATTGGCCGATTATTTTTAACAAAATAGAAAAATATACTGGTATAACCATTATCTATGATTGTGTGTTATAACTCACAAATAACCATTATCTTTGATGTTGTGTTATAACCCCCAAATATTTCATAGTTCATTTTATTTACATTGGTTTCCTTTTTTTTACTGGCATCCGTGTGCAGTTTTCATTAATGGAACAGAACTGTGTAGGTTTTTAAAAATCTGTTTCATCTTTTTAGCGTAATTTCATATTTTTCTCAACTTCAAGGGGAGATGATTCTGAACTTATTCTTACGTTGCTCATTTACGAAAGGGGTTGAGTACTTATTGATATGAAAACACTGTAAAAGTTTTAATGTGTTTACGAACCCCCCCCCCCCGCCCCCCACCCTCTCACACATATATTTCATGGGCATAATAAAAACAAAAAATGGTTACAATATAACAGCATATTTATTTAAACTAAAATGTCTACATCAAAACAAAAAGTTAACATAGAACACAAATAAAATAATTTGATTCTACTGGGGCTCGAGCCTTGTGCCTCTCACATGTGAAGCGAGCGTGTAACCACTACACTACGGAACCGCTTAAAAAATCACCTTCTAACTAAGATATTAATAAGTGACTGTAGTGTAACGTTATCAATAAAGCAATATACCGTGTAATCGCTGTCGTCATGTAAAATTGAAGAAAATGTGCGTTAACCAAAACTCGAACAGCAAAAGTCTGCGCTATTGTTAGAAAAACCACAAAATCAATATATTTTGATTATGTTTTGTTTTTATACAAAATCAGAAAGTTTCACCGGTTCGCGTATTTGCCCAGTCCATGAGATCTTTTATTATTGCCCAGTCTCTGAGATCAGTTATTAATTAAAAGAATTAGTTTTGCATTATTGGCAATAAATGTTGAAGTAAATGTAATAGGCACAAATGCAGTACTTATTTACACCAATTTACACAAAAAATCACCACTATGCAAGATATTCTGACAACAAAAATATATACATTGATCCGTAAAATAACTTATCCTCCCATAAGCGAAAAAAAAAACGTATTACATACGAGTCGCCACACTTCAGTGCGAAGCCTAAAACATCACGATCGGCTAAACATCAACATCACTAAATTATATTTTATTGTAATTTTTTAAGCGTATGTCACATCCATAATGATTAATTTATTTTGTCGTTATACATCAGGGCTTATGCATAAAGCTAGGGGTTTAGGATTTAACCGGGGTTAAGCCGTTTAGAAATGAACACAAAAACAATCAACGAGTTAATTAAAATAACTGAGTTTAGAGACACTACTTGAACCATATTTTATCTTTGACATATGAACAAGTCAATAGTTTTAAATCAACGTCAACTGTCAATGGCGTTCAAGCAAGCATAATATGTATCCAATGGCTCTCAATTGCGTTTGTTGCAAAGACGGCTGCAGACATTTAGCCTATTCGATTTACGTTTTATTCATTACCCATTGAAGTGCAACGATTGCTTTAACTGGATTTATAGAACTGCTGTATGGTATACACTTATCTGCGTGCCAATCACGAGGCTAGCTCGATATTTGAATGCATTTGCTGAAGAACGCGATAAACGTACAATTTATTACAAGGGTAAAATAAATGTGTATGATTCTTTTGGAGTTTAAGTTGTTCGGAGTACAGACCGTTGCAATGGTAAGTTTATCTTTAAACAACGTATATGCGCATGCTATTCAATGTCATAAAATATTTGAATGTTCGTTTTTTCAATGTGTATGTAATATGTATATGTTTATACGTCTTGTAGATTCAATTAAATATAACCACACTTGTAAATTACTTCGTGCAATATCAATTTAATACGAAATAATATAAGCGTTATTCTGTTGCGGGTCTTAAAGCCAGTTTAAGCTTTTAATGTTCCAAGGCGGTTAAGCAAGTTCAATTCAAGTTTTATTTTAAGAGACGTATGCATTATTCAGCATTGAATAATTAATTGGTCATTTGTCTTGATTCAAAGAAATAACAAGCGGATGGTGAGAAAATTTTCTCTACTTATAATGTTTCAAAAGTTTTATTTTTCTCCATTTGCCATTTTAATGAGCTTGTTATTTTATTTGTTATTTTACTAACATTCCAAGAATTTTTGTAATTTTGTGATTGACACGATACACACTGTGCTTTGACAAATGCTAAATAAAATCACATATATATTTTATAAAGGAATAATTGTACTTCAACCCATTTCCATAAAAGAACTTCTAGATGCTATCAGAGCGATTTTTTGCATAAAGGACAATACCAATCAAAGAGCACTTAACACACTTGTTTCAAAAGAAAGGCATCACCAATTGTTTCCTATCTAATGCACCTATACAATAATATACACTATTTTTCTGCGTGTCAAAAATTTAACGAAGTTACAAAGTTTAAAAAAAGAATCTAACCGCAGATTTCATCGATTGGTATTTCATTTTAAATTGAATCAAGGTTGCGAATCGGATCAAATGAAGCAAATTTGTTTCGCTGCTGATGAGTAAACAAACCAAAGTTGAAAAGAAATTGATTACGAGATGGTAGACATGTTAATGAAAGCCGCAGCGCCCCATGTATTTCAATTCCTTTCATAAGGAAACATGTATGTTGACCGATTTAAACAATTGTTTTTAAATAACGCTCCTATACAATGGCAACATGTTAAAGTTTTCTATTCATAATGATGCTAATATTTTAACTCATTATTTAGCAGAATGGACTGATCGCATTGTGTGCTAATGGGTATTCATTGTAATTGTTATTAGATTATTTGATTAAGTAGTATTAACTTTGCAAAGTTAATACCACGTATTATGTTTTAGGCTAACCAGTGGACCAAAGAAGGTAAGCACAATTCAATAACGACCATTGTAGTAAACTAGCATTCAGCTCAGCATTCACGGTATATTAGCCGTGTACTCTTTGTCTTTTCTTTTTAAGGGGCCTTTTCACAGAAATTGGCATGAATTGAAGTTTGTCATAAAATGTTTTATGTTGATAAATGTAATTATTTGATCTTAAAAGCTCCAGTAAAAAACAAGATTGACATTAAAGAAAGAAACAAGAGCTGTGTTTGTAAAACACAATACCCCCTACTGCTCCGCTTTGAAGCCATATATTTGACCTTTGATCCTGAAGTATGACCTTGACCTTTCACCACTCAAAATGTGCAGCTCCATGAGATACACATGCATGCCAATTATCAAGCTGCTATCTCCAAGATTGCAAAAATTATGACCAAGGTTAGAGTTTTGGACAGACACACACAATGACAGACAGACACATTCAACGACAGGCAGACAGACAGGCCAAAAACAATATACCCCCGATCATTCGATCCGGGAGCATAACAAAGTAACCATCAACTGGGCTCGAACCACTGACCCCTGGAGTAAAAGTTTATCGCTTAGACCATTCAGACACCCGTGCTCATACAATGAGCGATGCATTTTATACTTTATATAAAATGTCATCGTAGTTTAAAAAAATATAACGACAACAACAGAATTCTCCAAATAAGTCAATCCTTTCGCGTTGCAACGATTTATAATTTTCAGGTTTTTACATCGTCAAAAGATTCATATAATGGATATTTTAGAGCATGGTAAATATTCAGGATAACTGTTTCCTCACAAATATCATAACTAAAACGAAAATTTGCGAATATGAAACATTTTTTTTTATTTTGTCACTTTACCTTAACGTTAAGAGGCCCCTTTAAAACAATTCCGTTAGTCAAGGGCATACGCGTACTTCATTCATAAATGGGAACAATATATTGTCAAGCTGCTAATTTGTTAATTGCTTTATATTGTGTTACTCCGTTAAAGGGACGTTTCTGTAATTGTCTGAAATTTTTACTTAACCATATGTAAATATTATTTATGAGTTATATGCAAATTCATTATTGTTACCGGTATTTCTTATTTTGATGCAAAAGTGTATAATTCGATAATATAATGCTATCGAATACATCATTTACAAACATGAATTGTAGAAAATTCATGTGTGAATAATATAAGATTACATGGGAGGTTAAAGAGAACATGTCTGTAAAACAATTAATTCACCACAAGGAATATATTAATACATACACTAAATAAGGGATGCAATATAATTACGATATATTTTTTATTAACGACAAAAATAGTAAATTTACCAATACGCGATCAGTTCGCTTTCAACGAGTGGTATATTATCTACAAACTTTGATAAATATGAGTCATGTTCTGAGAAAACTGGGCTTACTACATGCGCGTAAAGTGTCATCCCAGATTAGCCTGTGCCGTCCGCACAGGCTAATCAGGGACGACACTTTCCGCCTAAACTTGATTTTCGGTACGGAGGGACTTCCTTGAAACTAAAAATACCATAAAAGAGGAAAGTGTCGTCCCTGATTAGCCTGTGCGGACTGCACAGGCTAATCTGGGACGACACTTTCCACATATGCATTAAGCCCAATTTTCTCAGAACATGACACATATTATCGACTGGTTTAAGAATGGAGAGCGAAATTCGACAACTACGACAGCGACAAGTCCGGTACGATAGAGATGCGAGAGGCCAAGCGTCTCATGCAGTACGTAGGCCTGAACCCAACAGACGAGGACGTCTTGGCCTTTATGAAAGAGGTCGACAAGAATGGTAACTCGACTTACGCGATCCGAGAGTTACCTTTCTTGCGTTGTTTAGTAGTTAGATTTCCTAAAATGTCAACACTTATATTCTTATTTTACTAAAGTTTTATGCGTCTTAAGCATTATCGTACAGTAAAAAATGTTTCAACCGCTTTTCAAATAATAAGTGTAATGCAACACTAAATATCTCCTTTATAGAAGTATCGTTATAATTTCCGATGTCATTAGTCTTCTAACTTTCTTAACCCATTTATGCCTAGCGTCTAGAAAAAAGGCCTTGGCAAACAGCGTAGACCCTGATAAGACGCCGCATGGTGCGGCGTCTCATCTGGGTCTGCGCTGTTTGCTTACGGGAATTTCTGTAAGAAATATTCTAAATATAGAAATAAATATAACAGACATCCCTAATTTTGGAAATAAATTTATCCAATTTAGGATAGGAGCGTCAACAACGCATAAATGGGTTAACGTCCCCGATGCGTTCGAGCCTTTCTGATTGTGTTTCTGATATGTATTTGCATATGGAAACTATCTATAATTCATATGTCTCAATTGTAACATTGTAACCATCTTAGTCACAACGTGTCCCTTGTTGTCAGTACGGCTATAGGCTATTTGCCTATTTAAACTATCGGATGGAAACAAGATGTAAAACCTTATAATTATTCTTACGTTTCTTTTTAACAAATATTCAGAAGACGATGGCATAGATTTCGAGGAGTTCTATGCATATGTGCAGACGCTGCCAGATCCTACGGGCGAGTTAAGACTGGCGTTCAATGGCCTCGACAAGAACGGCGATGGTACCATAGACAAGAATGAGCTCAGAGGTAAAGAGAATAGTGCACACAATGCAATAATGAATTCAAACGTGGATAGCTATGTGAACAAAAGACAAGAATTAACTAAAACGCAGATAACTATGTGAACAAAAGACAATAATGAATTCATGCGTTGATATCTATGTGAACAAAAACAGTAATGAACTCAAACGTAGATAGCTATGTGAACAAAAGACAAGAATGAACTCAAACGTAGATAGCTATGTGAACAAAAAACAAGAATGAACTCAAATGCTATGTAAACAAAATTCAAAAATGAACTCAAGCTAAAATAGCTATGAGAACAAAAGACAAGAATGAACTCAAAGGTATATAGCCTCTTAAGTGTTTCCCTTTTTTTCATTCCAGGCCTGCTATTAAGAGGGGGTGACACAAGTAAAGAGGAGCTAGATGATCTGTTTACGCTCGTTGATGATAATAACGACGGAAAGATCCAATACGAAGGCATGTCACTGACAATTTAACTGTTTTTAACCCATTTATGCCTAACGGACTCTCCCATCCTTCTAAATTGGATCAATTTATTTCCAAAATTAGGGATGTCCAGTATATTCATTTCTATACTTAGAATATTTCTTATAGAAATTCATTTAAGCAAACAGCGTAGACCCAGATGAGACGCCGCATCATGCGGCGTCTCATCTGGGTCTACGCTGTTTGCCAAGGCCTTTTTTCTAGACGCTAGGCATAGATGGGTTAAGAACATCAATGCATAAAAGATAAGATACAGGTATTTGAAGAAAAAGCGGACTGTTGCTGATCGTCCCCGAAAGCCGCTATAAGAATCACATTCTGAATATCGAGGCACACTACTGAAAAGTTTTTCAGATTTGCGATGTTGAAATGAACATTACCCAGACGATAATGCGCGACCCGATGACATATCCACCAACTTGATTAGGTACCTATTAATCGTACACAAATAACGTTCCGTTTTTGACTTTTGAGCAGAACACGACTGGTTATTGGCAATAATTCAAAGTGGACTACTCAGATATTAAATGGGATTCACAGATTTTGGCATGTTTTGAAGTGTGTCATTAAATGCTTTATATCGATAAATGTTAATATTGGATATAAAAAGCTCCAGTAAAAAAAATCAAGAATAAAATTCAAAAAGCAAAGAAAAAAAGGTAACCCTCATCAGGGCTCGAACCACTGACCCCTGGAGTCCTCGAGTAAAAAGTCTTCCACAAAGACCACTAGGCCATCGTTCCCGATACAATAACAGGTGTATTTTATACTTCATATAACCAATCCTCGTTGTTTCACAAAATATAACGACAACAACAGAACTTTCCAATTTATTAATTCGTTTCGCGTTGCAACGCTTTATAATTTTCGGGTTTTTAAATCGTCAAAGGATGCATATAATGGCTATTTTAGAGCATGGTAAATGTTCAGTATTACTGTTTCCTCACAAATATCATAACTTAAACGAAAATTTGCGAATGTGAAACAACTTTTTTCAATTTCGTAAATTTACCCAAACGTGAAAAGACCCCTTTAATATTCACTGCCGGTGGATGTGGTTCAACTGATAGTACTGTTATTTGCTTAGTTAACAAGCTTACGTGCACCTTTCTTCATTAGGCGAATATGTACTGTTGTTTTTGTCTCCTTATCACCTTCCTTACGACTAATGGGAATGCCATAGTTTGTTTGAAGTTGAAATCAGCGATGGTGGAACTTAAATGCATTACTAATAGTTCAAATAAAAAAGAACCGTCTAGGGGCGACGAACATATATATTTTCTACAAAGACCGTAATTAGGTACAGGCGTATATTAAATTAAACAATCAGGTCGTTTTTTTGCACCAATCGATGTCCTCCATGGTTAATATATTAACGAAGAGGTTTGTCACAAACGTGACTAAACCATCGCAACTCTTTGTCAGATTAAGTATACATCAATATTAATTTACCAAATTCTTTTTCTTAAAATGATAATTAAAATTGTTTTGTCCGTTGAAAAAGCATGCCAAGAATCGATATAATTAGCATAATTAGCATATGATTTAATACCCATGTTAACAGAGATAGACAATCCTGCACGACAATGTATGTGGCATAAATGAGACCTAAAAAGTAGCTGTCATCTATGGAATACGCAAATCGGTCATCGTTGTTCATAAACGATTCAATCCTGAAAGGCGCTTTGTAAATGAAGACAACAACATTCACGCGTTAGCGGTGATGTAACAAACTTACTTTACTACGCATGATAGATATACTGATGTTTTCCTGAGTCTATGTACTAAAAAATAAAAAAAAACTTGTTTTGTTTACTATTTTCTTTTAAATAATTAAACATTCTCAAATCGTAGATTGTATGATACAGTAAAGACGTATATGTTACATGGATGTTACATTTGACCTACATTGTATTGCAGTTGGAATGTTCCCGACTGCTTTTATAAAAATTGCTTGTTTTTGGCATTGCATATTCAACCTTGTATTTGGTTATTCTTGCTTAATCATTCCGAAAACTGTGTTCTGTTTTTTCCTAATTACAGCTGATTTATGTCGAAGATCGTCGTTCTTTAATTTTTAAAGTTGTAAGTAGTAGTATTTACGTAAATGTTCTCTCGCGTTAAAATAACATGCAAATGCACTTAATGTTATGCAAGCCCAAGTCATAAGTTATTTTCTTTTTCAGAATTTATTACATTGTTCACGCAAGCTTGAAATAAGTCGTGCCATAAGACTATATGGAATCTTGTATCTCCAGGACTTGTTCTGCAAAGAGTTATCACAGTTTTCTATGGTGCTATTGACCTGGACATGCATTGTCAGGGAACTTTCGAAAAGTTTAAATTACGAATGAAATGTGTAGGTTACAAATAAAATGTCTTATTAGAATAGTTGTAAAAAAGCACACACGAGATAATTTCATAACTTGATGGTCAGTGCTTAGATGTGCTTTTGTTGTTTAAAGTATACTATATATGTTGCATACTTTAATAACTATGGCCTTGACTTACGTTTTCTTACATAAACCATACAAAAACCAACGAGGTGGACAAACACGATCGGCGTTAGACTATTAACAATACATACTAAAATGAAAATTGATACTTGCTCATATGTTAGTCATATACAAAACAAACTTGCCATATATTCGCTTGTATATAGTGCTTTAAACAGTTTGGTAAAAAGATCATGTGAATTTTGTTTGTGATTTGAATGTTGGAACAGACGGATGATGTTTTCATCCGTCTCGATATCCCACTCCCCCCTCACTGCCCGCCCCTACCACCTGGGCTAGTTAGCAAATAAAAGTTGAAGAATTGGAGTGGAGTTGGAAACCATTTTTTATGACAACTACTAATTCAACATTCGATGACAAGAAAATTCTTGTGTGAAAGACTGCATATGTATGTCCTACCATTTCAATACCCTTAATGTTACTGATCAATTGCGATTGTTTAAAGTGTTATTTTATCCACAATCTTGCTATCTTTAATATTGGCAAACAATGCATATATTTAAAGTGTTTTCACAGCTGATAGAATAAGAAAACTACTGCGATGTCCGAGTCTATTTCATACTGCGATTCCTTAACATTTGAAGAAAAGGGGATAACATGCAAAAAGTGCTATCCTGGCTAAAATGCATGTATTAACTCTTTCAGTGCGGGAACCGAATTTTAAAGGCCTTTGCAAACAGTTTGGATCCAGATGAGACGCCACAGAACCAAACTGTTTGCTATTCTGATAGTATTCTTTGAAAAAAATCGAAGAAAATGCGAATTTTATAAATTCAGCAGACGACATTTTAGCAGACGACAAATTTCCCAGCATGCAAAGGGTTAATGATATGATGGTTTTTAAATGCTATGGAAGAATGGGTCATTATACATTATAGTATGAACTAATTTACCAAGCTGAAAAACAATCATAATAAAAAAGCTTACATCGTGGTTGGGTGGGAATAATTATAACTAAATTTGAATATAAATATAAATATTTTATTGACATTTCGTAACAAATAACAATTGCACAATTCCCTTCCGGTTGCATAGTCGTAATGTGGAATGATGTAAAGACAAGTGTGAAATATATAACCATAATTATGTTTAGCAATTTGTAAAATAAATGGTTTCATTTGTTAATAACAATGCAGATTATGAGATGTCCTGATAAAGTATTCTAATGCAAAATTCAATAAAAGAATTGCTGTTTAACAATTAGCAACAAGTATACGTTATCATATGTTTATATGTATGTTTTCATTCCAACATAGGGCAACAGTAATGCGCATTGATTAAGCCCAGACCACAAGCACTTGAAACAAATCTGTGCAGAAAAAGATTCTTATGTACATCTCACCCAGTTTATTGTTCTAAAGATATTAAATGAAATACGGGCAATAAATGTGACCTCAAGAGTGCTCACAAGGAAAATGTTGACAAGGCATCACAAACAATGTACAAAAGAAGATCACAAAAGCTCATCCTGAGAAATGAAACATTGTTTTCTTTCATAATTACTCTTGCTTTGTTAGCGTGAATTGATTCATTTTCAGTGAAAAGGTTTTTTAAGGCCACATTGGAGTAATTACACAGCCATTATAATGGGACCTGCTGTTGGTTACAAAGGCAACGAGGCAGGGCAGACACCAGGCTGTCCCCGTGAACATTCCAGAACTTGTACTCGGAGGCAACATACTCACGAACTGCAAAGAAAACTTGAGTTCTGTTATAAATGTGACGCAACACTTTTCCCCTTAGATACGTATTTCACGCATTGTTGTTCTTTAGAAAGTTAAATTTTATTAAAGACCTTTCTTACTAGATTCAAGTTTAAAGGATTCATTTCTAACCCTTAGATACTGATGAGCAGCAAACATCATTAAACCTGATCAGACTGCGAGTTTAGACTGCGAGAAACTCGCAGAGTGTTCTGGGTTTATGCTTTTTGCACATATCCACTTGTTTTGTTAAAATTGTCTCTTTCACATTAAACTTTATGGTGATAAAAGTATAAATTCCATTACATGAGGAATGTGAAAGCAGACTGCTTTACAAAAAAGATGCTTTTGTCATTAAATGGTGTGACGAAAAATTTGTAGATCAGCCGGAATGAAAAGTCTTTGAACATCTACTCATCAAGGTGATGACAAATTTCAAGTTCTAATTCAATCCCTTATACATGTAGAGAAGTTTGTTACAAAATAATATGCATCTACCATACAAATAAAGAAGTTATAGGGCAAATAACTATGGAAAGTAATTATCACTGGGCATGAAAGTGTGCACATTTTGTGTAAACAGACTAACAGACGAAAAACAAAACAACCAATTGTGTGACTTCATTTAACCATCTATTGAACTTTGTTTGTGGGCATGAAGTATAATAAATACTTTGATAAAATGTAATTAGTGCTCGCATATTAGAGTAATAAAAGAACCAAACTTCTCATCATAAGTGAAAAAAGTCCACCTTAAAATATAGTGTAGAAGGATTAACAATGACAATTATCAGAACATGAAACTAGATTACATTTGTATATAAAACAAGAGTGCCAAACTGTCACAAGATACGCCCGTTTGAAGGTTTTGGACAACTTGATAACTTTACCATGACCCATACTTGAACTTGACCTACATATCTTCTGACCAAATTTGGTGAAGATCAGATGAAAACTATTTGAATTAGAGAGCGGAAACTGCTGTGGACGCCGCCCGCCCGCCCGCTGCCAAAGTGAAACTATAATATGTCCCGTTTTGTTTTTTTACGGGCGTAAAAAAGTGCAAAATTACACTTAAGACAATAAAATATTTTTCATTAATGAAACATAAATGTCAAATGTCAAAGAATTGGTTGGTAAATACGGGCACATGATGGCTTTGGCACATACCACAAGCGAGCTTGTACTTGAGACTAGGAACATACCACAAGAGAGCTTGTACTTGAGACTTGGAACATACCACAAGTGAGCTTGTACTTGAGACTAGGAACATACCACAAGTGAGCTTGTACTTGAGACTAGGAACATACCACAAGTAAGCTTGTACTTGAGACTAGGCACATACCACAAGTGAGCTTGTACTTGAGACTAGGAACATACCACAAGTGAGCTTGTACTTGAGACTAGGAACATACCACAAGTGAGCTTGTACTTGAGACTGGGAACATACCACAAGTGAGCTTGTACTTGAGACTAGGAACATACCACAAGTGAGCTTGTACTTGACACTTGGAACATACCACAAGTGAGCTTGTACTTAAGACTAGGATCATACCACAAGTGAGCTTGTACTTGAGACTAGGAACATACCACAAGTGAGCTTGTACTTGAGACTTGGCACATACCACAAGCGAGCTTGTACGTGACACTTGGAACATAACACAAGTGAGCTTGTACTTGAGACACTAAACATACCACAAGTGAGCTTGTACTTGAGACTGGGAACATACCTAAAGTGAGCTTGTACTTGAGACTGGGAACATACCACAAGTGAGCTTGTACTTGAGACTGGGAACATACCACAAGTGAGCTTGTACTTGACACTTGGAACATACCACAAGTGAGTTTGTACTTGAGACTAGGATCATACCACAAGTGAGCTTGTACTTGAGACTTGGCACATACCACAAGCGAGCTTGTACTTGACACTTGGAACATACCACAAGTGAGCTTGTACTTGAGACTTGGCACATACCACAAGTGAGCTTGTACTTAAGACTAGGATCATACCACAAGTGAGCTTGTACTTGAGACTAGGAACATACCACAAGTGAGCTTGTACTTGAGACTAGGAACATACCACAAGTGAGCTTGTACATGGGACTTGGCACATACCACAAGCGAGCTTGTACTTGACACTTGGCACATACCACAAGTGAGCTTGTACTTGAGACTAGGATCATACCACAAGTGAGCTTGTACTTGAGACTAGGAACATACCACAAGTGAGCTTGTACTTGAGACTAGGAACATACCACAAGTGAGCTTGTACTTGAGACTTGGCATATACCACAAGCGAGCTTGTACTTAACACTTGGAACATACCACAAGTGAGGTTGTACTTGAGACTTGGCACATACCACAAGCGAGTTTGTACTTGACATTTGGAACATACCACAAGTGAGCTTGTACTTGACACTTGGAACATACCACAAGTGAGCTTGTACTTGACACTTGGAACATATCACAAGTGAGCTTGTACTTGAGACTTGGAACACACCACAAGTGAGCTTGTACTTGAGACTAGGAACATACCACAAGTGAGCTTGTACTTTAGGAGCTTGAGACTTGGCACATACCACAAGTGAGCTTGTACTTGAGACATGGAACATACCACAAGTGAGCTTGTACTTGAGACATGGAACATACCATAAGTGAGCTTGTACTTGAGACTGGGAACATACCACAAGTGAGCTTGTACTTGAGACTAGGAACATACCACAAGTGAGCTTGTACTTGAGACTAGGAACATACCACAAGTGAGCTTGTACTTGAGACTTGGCACATACCACAAGTGAGCTTGTACTTGAGACTTGGAACATACCAAAAGTGAGCTTGTACTTGAGACTGGGAACATACCATAAGTGAGCTTGTACTTGAGACTGGGAACATACCACAAGTGAGCTTGTACTTGAGACTAGGAACATACCACAAGTGAGCTTGTACTTGAGACTAGGAACATACCACAAGTGAGCTTGTACTTGAGACTTGGAACATACCACAAGTGAGCTTGTACTTGAGACTTGGAACATACCACAAGTGAGCTTGTACTTGAGACTTGGAACATACCACAAGTGAGCTTGTACTTGAGACTTGGAACATACCACAAGTGAGCTTGTACTTGAGACTTGGAACATACCACAAGTGAGCTTGTACTTGAGACTGGGAACATACCACAAGTGAGCTTGTACTTGAGACCTGGGACCACATTACCCACAAGTGAGCTTGTACTTGAGACTGGGACATACCACAAGTGAGCTGTACTTGAGACTGGGAACATACCACAAGTGAGCTTGTACTTGAGACTGTGAACAACCACAAGTGAGCTTGTACTTGAGACTGGAAACATACCACAAGTGACTTGTACTTGAGACTGGGAACAGACCACAAGTGAGCTTTTGGGTTTTTTACTTGAGACTGGGAACATACCACAAGTGAGCTTGTACTTGGACTGGGAAAATACCACAAGTGAGCTTGTACTTGAGACTTGGGAGCATACCACAAGTGAGCTTGTACTTGAGACTAGGAACATACCCACAAGTGGGCTTGTACTGAGACAGGGAACATACCACAGTGAGCTTGTACTTGAGACTTGGAGCATACAAGTTGAGCTTGTACTTAAGGACTGGGATACATACCACAAGTGAGCTTGTACTTAGACTTGGCACATACCACAAGTGACCTTGTACTTGACACTTGGAACATAACCGCAAGTGAGCTTGTACTTGAGACTTGGAACATACCACAAGTGAGCTTGTACTTGAGACTTGGAACATAACCACAAGTGAGCTTGTACTTGAGACTTGGAACATACCACAAGTGACCTTGTACTTGAGACTAGGAACATACCACAAGTGACCTTGTACTTGACACTTGGAACATACCGCAAGTGAGATTGTACTTGAGACTGGGAACATACCACAAGTGAGCTTGTACTTGAGACTAGGAACATACCACAAGTGAGCTTGTACTTGAGACTGGGAACATACCACAAGTGAGCTTGTACTTGAGACTTGGCACATACCGCAAGTGAGCTTGTACTTGAGACTTGGCACATACCACAAGTGAGCTTGTACTTGAGACTAGGAATATACCACAAGTGAGCTTGTACTTGAGACTGGGAACATACCGCAAGTGAGCTTGTACTTGAGACTTGGCACATACCGCAAGTGAGCTTGTACTTGAGACTTTGCACATACCATATGTGAGCTTGTACTTAAGACTTGGAGCATACAAGTGAGCTTGTACTTGAGACTTGGAACATACCACAAGTGAGCTTGTACTTGAGACTAGGATCATACCACAAGTGAGCTTGTACTTGAGACTTGGCACATACCACAAGCGAGCTTGTACTTGACACTTGGAACATACCACAAGTGAGCTTGTACTTAAGACTTGGTACATACCACAAGTGACCTTGTACTTGACACTTGGAACATACGACAAGTGAGCTTGTACTTGACACTTGGAACATACCACAAGTTAGCATGTACTTGAGACTTGGCACATACCACAAGTGACCTTGTACTTGACACTAAGAACATACGACAAGTGAGCTTGTACTTAAGACTTGGATCATACAAGTGAGCTTGTACTTGAGACTTGGAACATACCACAAGTGAGCTTGTACTTGAGACTGGGAACATACCACAAGTGAGCTTGTACTTGAGACTTGGAACATACCACAAGTGACCTTGTACTTGAGACTTGGCACATACTGCAAGTGAGCTTGTACTTGAGACTGGGAACATACCACAAGTGAGCTTGTACTTGAGACTGGGAACATACCGCAAGTGAGCTTGTACTTGAGACTTGGAACATACCACAAGTGAGCTTGTACTTGAGACTGGGAACATACCACAAGTGAGCCTGTACTTGAGACTGGGAACATACCACAAGTGAGCTTGTACTTGAGACTTGGCACATACCACAAGTGAGCTTGTACTTGAGACTGGGAACATTCCACAAGTGAGCTTGTACTTAAGACTGGGAACATACCACAAGTGAGCTTGTACTTGAGACTACAAACATACCACAAGTGAGCTTGTACTTGAGACTTGGCACATACCACAAGTGAGCTTGTACTTGAGACTTGGCACATACCACAAGTGAGCTTGTACTTGAGACTAGGAACATACCACAAGTGAGCTTGTACTTGAGACTGGGAACATACCACAAGTGAGCTTGTACTTAAGACTTGGCATATACCACAAGTGAGCTTGTACTTGAGACTGGGAACATACCACAAGTGAGCTTGTACTTGAGACTGGGAACATACCACAAGTGAGCTTGTACTTGAGACTTGGCACATACCACAAGTGAGCTTGTACTTGAGACTTGGAGCATACCACAAGTGAGCTTGTACTTGAGACTGGGAACATACCACAAGTGAGCTTGTACTTGAGACTTGGAGCATACCACAAGTGAGCTTGTACTTGAGACTAGGAACATACCACAAGTGGGCTTGTACTTGAGACTTGGAACATACCACAAGTGACCTTGTACTTGAGACTAGGAACATACCACAAGTGACCTTGTACTTGACACTTGGAACATACCGCAAGTGAGATTGTACTTGAGACTGGGAACATACCACAAGTGAGCTTGTACTTGAGACTTGGCACATACCGCAAGTGAGCTTGTACTTGAGACTTGGCACATACCACAAGTGAGCTTGTACTTGAGACTAGGAATATACCACAAGTGAGCTTGTACTTGAGACTGGGAACATACCGCAAGTGAGCTTGTACTTGAGACTTGGCACATACCGCAAGTGAGCTTGTACTTGAGACTTTGCACATACCATATGTGAGCTTGTACTTAAGACTTGGAGCATACAAGTGAGCTTGTACTTGAGACTTGGAACATACCACAAGTGAGCTTGTACTTGAGACTAGGATCATACCACAAGTGAGCTTGTACTTGAGACTTGGCACATACCACAAGCGAGCTTGTACTTGACACTTGGAACATACCACAAGTGAGCTTGTACTTAAGACTTGGTACATACCACAAGTGACCTTGTACTTGACACTTGGAACATACGACAAGTGAGCTTGTACTTGACACTTGGAACATACCACAAGTTAGCATGTACTTGAGACTTGGCACATACCACAAGTGACCTTGTACTTGACACTAAGAACATACGACAAGTGAGCTTGTACTTAAGACTTGGATCATACAAGTGAGCTTGTACTTGAGACTTGGAACATACCACAAGTGAGCTTGTACTTGAGACTGGGAACATACCACAAGTGAGCTTGTACTTGAGACTTGGAACATACCACAAGTGACCTTGTACTTGAGACTTGGCACATACTGCAAGTGAGCTTGTACTTGAGACTAGGAACATTAGTTAACGAGCTTACGTGCACCTTTCTTCATTAGGCGAATATGTACTGTTGTTTTTGTCTCCTTATCACCTTCCTTACGACTAATGGGAATGCCATAGTTTGTTTGAAGTTGAAATCAGCGATGGTGGAACTTAAATGCATTACTAATAGTTCAAATAAAAAAGAACCGTCTAGGGGCGACGAACATATATATTTTCTACAAAGACCGTAATTAGGTACAGGCGTATATTAAATTAAACAATCAGGTCGTTTTTTTGCACCAATCGATGTCCTCCATGGTTAATATATTAACGAAGAGGTTTGTCACAAACGTGACTAAACCATCGCAACTCTTTGTCAGATTAAGTATACATCAATATTAATTTACCAAATTCTTTTTCTTAAAATGATAATTAAAATTGTTTTGTCCGTTGAAAAAGCATGCCAAGAATCGATATAATTAGCATAATTAGCATATGATTTAATACCCATGTTAACAGAGATAGACAATCCTGCACGACAATGTATGTGGCATAAATGAGACCTAAAAAGTAGCTGTCATCTATGGAATACGCAAATCGGTCATCGTTGTTCATAAACGATTCAATCCTGAAAGGCGCTTTGTAAATGAAGACAACAACATTCACGCGTTAGCGGTGATGTAACAAACTTACTTTACTACGCATGATAGATATACTGATGTTTTCCTGAGTCTATGTACTAAAAAATAAAAAAAAACTTGTTTTGTTTACTATTTTCTTTTAAATAATTAAACATTCTCAAATCGTAGATTGTATGATACAGTAAAGACGTATATGTTACATGGATGTTACATTTGACCTACATTGTATTGCAGTTGGAATGTTCCCGACTGCTTTTATAAAAATTGCTTGTTTTTGGCATTGCATATTCAACCTTGTATTTGGTTATTCTTGCTTAATCATTCCGAAAACTGTGTTCTGTTTTTTCCTAATTACAGCTGATTTATGTCGAAGATCGTCGTTCTTTAATTTTTAAAGTTGTAAGTAGTAGTATTTACGTAAATGTTCTCTCGCGTTAAAATAACATGCAAATGCACTTAATGTTATGCAAGCCCAAGTCATAAGTTATTTTCTTTTTCAGAATTTATTACATTGTTCACGCAAGCTTGAAATAAGTCGTGCCATAAGACTATATGGAATCTTGTATCTCCAGGACTTGTTCTGCAAAGAGTTATCACAGTTTTCTATGGTGCTATTGACCTGGACATGCATTGTCAGGGAACTTTCGAAAAGTTTAAATTACGAATGAAATGTGTAGGTTACAAATAAAATGTCTTATTAGAATAGTTGTAAAAAAGCACACACGAGATAATTTCATAACTTGATGGTCAGTGCTTAGATGTGCTTTTGTTGTTTAAAGTATACTATATATGTTGCATACTTTAATAACTATGGCCTTGACTTACGTTTTCTTACATAAACCATACAAAAACCAACGAGGTGGACAAACACGATCGGCGTTAGACTATTAACAATACATACTAAAATGAAAATTGATACTTGCTCATATGTTAGTCATATACAAAACAAACTTGCCATATATTCGCTTGTATATAGTGCTTTAAACAGTTTGGTAAAAAGATCATGTGAATTTTGTTTGTGATTTGAATGTTGGAACAGACGGATGATGTTTTCATCCGTCTCGATATCCCACTCCCCCCTCACTGCCCGCCCCTACCACCTGGGCTAGTTAGCAAATAAAAGTTGAAGAATTGGAGTGGAGTTGGAAACCATTTTTTATGACAACTACTAATTCAACATTCGATGACAAGAAAATTCTTGTGTGAAAGACTGCATATGTATGTCCTACCATTTCAATACCCTTAATGTTACTGATCAATTGCGATTGTTTAAAGTGTTATTTTATCCACAATCTTGCTATCTTTAATATTGGCAAACAATGCATATATTTAAAGTGTTTTCACAGCTGATAGAATAAGAAAACTACTGCGATGTCCGAGTCTATTTCATACTGCGATTCCTTAACATTTGAAGAAAAGGGGATAACATGCAAAAAGTGCTATCCTGGCTAAAATGCATGTATTAACTCTTTCAGTGCGGGAACCGAATTTTAAAGGCCTTTGCAAACAGTTTGGATCCAGATGAGACGCCACAGAACCAAACTGTTTGCTATTCTGATAGTATTCTTTGAAAAAAATCGAAGAAAATGCGAATTTTATAAATTCAGCAGACGACATTTTAGCAGACGACAAATTTCCCAGCATGCAAAGGGTTAATGATATGATGGTTTTTAAATGCTATGGAAGAATGGGTCATTATACATTATAGTATGAACTAATTTACCAAGCTGAAAAACAATCATAATAAAAAAGCTTACATCGTGGTTGGGTGGGAATAATTATAACTAAATTTGAATATAAATATAAATATTTTATTGACATTTCGTAACAAATAACAATTGCACAATTCCCTTCCGGTTGCATAGTCGTAATGTGGAATGATGTAAAGACAAGTGTGAAATATATAACCATAATTATGTTTAGCAATTTGTAAAATAAATGGTTTCATTTGTTAATAACAATGCAGATTATGAGATGTCCTGATAAAGTATTCTAATGCAAAATTCAATAAAAGAATTGCTGTTTAACAATTAGCAACAAGTATACGTTATCATATGTTTATATGTATGTTTTCATTCCAACATAGGGCAACAGTAATGCGCATTGATTAAGCCCAGACCACAAGCACTTGAAACAAATCTGTGCAGAAAAAGATTCTTATGTACATCTCACCCAGTTTATTGTTCTAAAGATATTAAATGAAATACGGGCAATAAATGTGACCTCAAGAGTGCTCACAAGGAAAATGTTGACAAGGCATCACAAACAATGTACAAAAGAAGATCACAAAAGCTCATCCTGAGAAATGAAACATTGTTTTCTTTCATAATTACTCTTGCTTTGTTAGCGTGAATTGATTCATTTTCAGTGAAAAGGTTTTTTAAGGCCACATTGGAGTAATTACACAGCCATTATAATGGGACCTGCTGTTGGTTACAAAGGCAACGAGGCAGGGCAGACACCAGGCTGTCCCCGTGAACATTCCAGAACTTGTACTCGGAGGCAACATACTCACGAACTGCAAAGAAAACTTGAGTTCTGTTATAAATGTGACGCAACACTTTTCCCCTTAGATACGTATTTCACGCATTGTTGTTCTTTAGAAAGTTAAATTTTATTAAAGACCTTTCTTACTAGATTCAAGTTTAAAGGATTCATTTCTAACCCTTAGATACTGATGAGCAGCAAACATCATTAAACCTGATCAGACTGCGAGTTTAGACTGCGAGAAACTCGCAGAGTGTTCTGGGTTTATGCTTTTTGCACATATCCACTTGTTTTGTTAAAATTGTCTCTTTCACATTAAACTTTATGGTGATAAAAGTATAAATTCCATTACATGAGGAATGTGAAAGCAGACTGCTTTACAAAAAAGATGCTTTTGTCATTAAATGGTGTGACGAAAAATTTGTAGATCAGCCGGAATGAAAAGTCTTTGAACATCTACTCATCAAGGTGATGACAAATTTCAAGTTCTAATTCAATCCCTTATACATGTAGAGAAGTTTGTTACAAAATAATATGCATCTACCATACAAATAAAGAAGTTATAGGGCAAATAACTATGGAAAGTAATTATCACTGGGCATGAAAGTGTGCACATTTTGTGTAAACAGACTAACAGACGAAAAACAAAACAACCAATTGTGTGACTTCATTTAACCATCTATTGAACTTTGTTTGTGGGCATGAAGTATAATAAATACTTTGATAAAATGTAATTAGTGCTCGCATATTAGAGTAATAAAAGAACCAAACTTCTCATCATAAGTGAAAAAAGTCCACCTTAAAATATAGTGTAGAAGGATTAACAATGACAATTATCAGAACATGAAACTAGATTACATTTGTATATAAAACAAGAGTGCCAAACTGTCACAAGATACGCCCGTTTGAAGGTTTTGGACAACTTGATAACTTTACCATGACCCATACTTGAACTTGACCTACATATCTTCTGACCAAATTTGGTGAAGATCAGATGAAAACTATTTGAATTAGAGAGCGGAAACTGCTGTGGACGCCGCCCGCCCGCCCGCTGCCAAAGTGAAACTATAATATGTCCCGTTTTGTTTTTTTACGGGCGTAAAAAAGTGCAAAATTACACTTAAGACAATAAAATATTTTTCATTAATGAAACATAAATGTCAAATGTCAAAGAATTGGTTGGTAAATACGGGCACATGATGGCTTTGGCACATACCACAAGCGAGCTTGTACTTGAGACTAGGAACATACCACAAGAGAGCTTGTACTTGAGACTTGGAACATACCACAAGTGAGCTTGTACTTGAGACTAGGAACATACCACAAGTGAGCTTGTACTTGAGACTAGGAACATACCACAAGTAAGCTTGTACTTGAGACTAGGCACATACCACAAGTGAGCTTGTACTTGAGACTGGGAACATACCACAAGTGAGCTTGTACTTGAGACTTGGAACATACCACAAGTGAGCTTGTACTTGAGACTAGGAACATACCACAAGTGAGCTTGTACTTGAGACTGGGAACATACCACAAGTGAGCTTGTACTTGAGACTAGGAACATACCACAAGTGAGCTTGTACTTGACACTTGGAACATACCACAAGTGAGCTTGTACTTAAGACTAGGATCATACCACAAGTGAGCTTGTACTTGAGACTAGGAACATACCACAAGTGAGCTTGTACTTGAGACTTGGCACATACCACAAGCGAGCTTGTACGTGACACTTGGAACATAACACAAGTGAGCTTGTACTTGAGACACTAAACATACCACAAGTGAGCTTGTACTTGAGACTGGGAACATACCTAAAGTGAGCTTGTACTTGAGACTGGGAACATACCACAAGTGAGCTTGTACTTGAGACTGGGAACATACCACAAGTGAGCTTGTACTTGACACTTGGAACATACCACAAGTGAGCTTGTACTTGAGACTAGGATCATACCACAAGTGAGCTTGTACTTGAGACTTGGCACATACCACAAGCGAGCTTGTACTTGACACTTGGAACATACCACAAGTGAGCTTGTACTTGAGACTTGGCACATACCACAAGTGAGCTTGTACTTAAGACTAGGATCATACCACAAGTGAGCTTGTACTTGAGACTAGGAACATACCACAAGTGAGCTTGTACTTGAGACTAGGAACATACCACAAGTGAGCTTGTACATGGGACTTGGCACATACCACAAGCGAGCTTGTACTTGACACTTGGCACATACCACAAGTGAGGTTGTACTTGAGACTTGGCACATACCACAAGCGAGTTTGTACTTGACATTTGGAACATACCACAAGTGAGCTTGTACTTGACACTTGGAACATACCACAAGTGAGCATGTACTTGAGACTAGGAACATACCACAAGCGAGCTTGTACTTGAGACTTGGCACATACCACAAGCGAATTTGTACTTGACACTTGGAACATATCACAAGTGAGCTTGTACTTGAGACTTGGAACACACCACAAGTGAGCTTGTACTTGAGACTGGGAACATACCACAAGTGAGCTTGTACTTGAGACTGGGAACATACCACAAGTGAGCTTGTACTTGAGACTTGGAACATACCACAAGTGAGCTTGTAATTGAGACTTTGAGCATACCACAAGTGAGCTTGTACTTGAGACTGGGGACATACCACAAGTGAGCTTGTACTTGAGACTGGGAACATACCACAAGTGAGCTTGTACTTGAGACTAGGAACATACCACAAGTGAGCTTGTACTTGAGACTTTGCATATACCACAAGTGAGCTTGTACTTGAGACTTGGCACATACCACAAGTGAGCTTGTACTTGAGACATGGAACATACCAAAAGTGAGCTTGTACTTGAGACTGGGAACATACCATAAGTGAGCTTGTACTTGAGACTGGGAACATACTACAAGTGAGCTTGTACTTGAGACTAGGAACATACCACAAGTGAGCTTGTACTTGAGACTAGGAACATACCACAAGTGAGCTTGTACTTGAGACTTGGCACATACCACAAGCGAGCTTGTACTTGAGACTAGGAACATACCACAAGTGAGCTTGTACTTGAGACTTGGTACATACCACAAGTGAGCTTGTAAATGAGACTTGGAGCATACAAGTGAGCTTGTACTTAAGACTTGGCACATACCACAAGCGAGCTTATACTTGAGACTTGGAGCATACCACAAGTGAGCTTGTACTTGAGACTGGGAACATACCTAAAGTGAGCTTGTACTTGAGACTGGGAACATACCACAAGTGAGCTTGTACTTGAGACTGGGAACATACCACAAGTGAGCTTGTACTTGACACTTGGAACATACCACAAGTGAGCTTGTACTTGAGACTAGGAACATACCACAAGTGAGCTTGTACTTGAGACTTGGCACATACCACAAGCGAGCTTATACTTGACACTTGGAACATACCACAAGTGAGCTTGTACTTGAGAATTGGCACATACCACAAGTGAGCTTGTACTTAAGACTAGGAAACAAACCACAAGTGAGCTTGTACTTGAGACTAGGAACATACCACAAGTGAGCTTGTACTTGAGACAAGGAACATACCACAAGTGAGATTGTACTTGGGACTTGGCACATACCACAAGCGAGCTTGTACTTGACACTTGGCACATACCACAAGTGAGCTTGTACTTGAGACTAGGATCATACCACAAGTGAGCTTGTACTTGAGACTAGGAACATACCACAAGTGAGCTTGTACTTGAGACTTGGCACATACCACAAGCGAGCTTGTACTTAACACTTGGAACATACCACAAGTGAGCTTGTACTTGAGACTTGGCACATACCACAAGCGAGCTTGTACTTGACATTTGGAACATACCACAAGTGAGCTTGTACTTGACACTTGGAACATACCACAAGTGAGCATGTACTTGAGACTAGGAACATACCACAAGCGAGCTTGTACTTGAGACTTGGCACATATCACAAGCGAATGTGTACTTGACACTTGGAACATATCACAAGTGAGCTTGTACTTGAGACTTGGAACATACCACAAGTGAGCTTGTACTTGAGACTGGGAACATACCACAAGTGAGCTTGTACTTGAGACTAGGAACATACCACAAGTGAGCTTGTACTTGAGACTAGGAACATACCACAAGTGAGCTTGTACTTGAGACTAGGAACATACCACAAGTGAGCTTGTACTTGAGACTTGGCACATACCACAAGTGAGCTTGTACTTGAGACTTGGAACATACCAAAAGTGAGCTTGTACTTGAGACTGGGAACATACCATAAGTGAGCTTGTACTTGAGACTGGGAACATACCACAAGTGAGCTTGTACTTGAGACTAGGAACATACCACAAGTGAGCTTGTACTTGAGACTAGGAACATACCACAAGTGAGCTTGTACTTGAGACTGGGAACATACCACAAGTGAGCTTGTACTTGAGACTTGAAACATACCACAAGTGAGCTTGTACTTGAGACTGGGAACATACCACAAGTGAGCTTGTACTTGAGACTGGGAACATACCACAAGTGAGCTTGTACTTGAGACTTGAAACATACCACAAGTGAGCTTGTACTTGAGACTGGGAACATACCACAAGTGAGCTTGTACTTGAGACTGGGAACATACCACAAGTGAGCTTGTACTTGAGACTTGAAACATACCACAAGTGAGCTTGTACTTGAGACTGGGAACATACCACAAGTGAGCTTGTACTTGAGACTGGGAACATACCACAAGTGAGCTTGTACTTGAGACTGGGAACATACCACAAGTGAGCTTGTACTTGAGACTTGGAGCATACCACAAGTGAGCTTGTACTTGAGACTAGGAACATACCACAAGTGGGCTTGTACTGAGACAGGGAACATACCACAAGTGAGCTTGTACTTGAGACTTGGAGCATACAAGTGAGCTTGTACTTAAGACTGGATACATACCACAAGTGAGCTTGTACTTAAGACTTGGCACATACCACAAGTGACCTTGTACTTGACACTTGGAACATACCGCAAGTGAGCTTGTACTTGAGACTTGGAACATACCACAAGTGAGCTTGTACTTGAGACTTGGAACATACCACAAGTGAGCTTGTACTTGAGACTTGGAACATACCACAAGTGACCTTGTACTTGAGACTAGGAACATACCACAAGTGACCTTGTACTTGACACTTGGAACATACCGCAAGTGAGATTGTACTTGAGACTGGGAACATACCACAAGTGAGCTTGTACTTGAGACTAGGAACATACCACAAGTGAGCTTGTACTTGAGACTGGGAACATACCACAAGTGAGCTTGTACTTGAGACTTGGCACATACCGCAAGTGAGCTTGTACTTGAGACTTGGCACATACCACAAGTGAGCTTGTACTTGAGACTAGGAATATACCACAAGTGAGCTTGTACTTGAGACTGGGAACATACCGCAAGTGAGCTTGTACTTGAGACTTGGCACATACCGCAAGTGAGCTTGTACTTGAGACTTTGCACATACCATATGTGAGCTTGTACTTAAGACTTGGAGCATACAAGTGAGCTTGTACTTGAGACTTGGAACATACCACAAGTGAGCTTGTACTTGAGACTAGGATCATACCACAAGTGAGCTTGTACTTGAGACTTGGCACATACCACAAGCGAGCTTGTACTTGACACTTGGAACATACCACAAGTGAGCTTGTACTTAAGACTTGGTACATACCACAAGTGACCTTGTACTTGACACTTGGAACATACGACAAGTGAGCTTGTACTTGACACTTGGAACATACCACAAGTTAGCATGTACTTGAGACTTGGCACATACCACAAGTGAGCTTGTACTTAAGACTTGGATCATACAAGTGAGCTTGTACTTGAGACTTGGAACATACCACAAGTGAGCTTGTACTTGAGACTGGGAACATACCACAAGTGAGCTTGTACTTGAGACTTGGAACATACCACAAGTGACCTTGTACTTGAGACTTGGCACATACTGCAAGTGAGCTTGTACTTGAGACTGGGAACATACCACAAGTGAGCTTGTACTTGAGACTGGGAACATACCGCAAGTGAGCTTGTACTTGAGACTTGGAACATACCACAAGTGAGCTTGTACTTGAGACTGGGAACATACCACAAGTGAGCCTGTACTTGAGACTGGGAACATACCACAAGTGAGCTTGTACTTGAGACTTGGCACATACCACAAGTGAGCTTGTACTTGAGACTGGGAACATTCCACAAGTGAGCTTGTACTTAAGACTGGGAACATACCACAAGTGAGCTTGTACTTGAGACTACAAACATACCACAAGTGAGCTTGTACTTGAGACTTGGCACATACCACAAGTGAGCTTGTACTTGAGACTTGGCACATACCACAAGTGAGCTTGTACTTGAGACTAGGAACATACCACAAGTGAGCTTGTACTTAAGACTTGGCATATACCACAAGTGAGCTTGTACTTGAGACTGGGAACATACCACAAGTGAGCTTGTACTTGAGACTGGGAACATACCACAAGTGAGCTTGTACTTGAGACTTGGCACATACCACAAGTGAGCTTGTACTTGAGACTTGGAGCATACCACAAGTGAGCTTGTACTTGAGACTGGGAACATACCACAAGTGAGCTTGTACTTGAGACTTGGAGCATACCACAAGTGAGCTTGTACTTGAGACTAGGAACATACCACAAGTGGGCTTGTACTTGAGACTTGGAACATACCACAAGTGACCTTGTACTTGAGACTAGGAACATACCACAAGTGACCTTGTACTTGACACTTGGAACATACCGCAAGTGAGATTGTACTTGAGACTGGGAACATACCACAAGTGAGCTTGTACTTGAGACTAGGAACATACCACAAGTGAGCTTGTACTTGAGACTGGGAACATACCACAAGTGAGCTTGTACTTGAGACTTGGCACATACCGCAAGCGAGCTTGTACTTGAGACTGGGAACATACCGCAAGTGAGCTTGTACTTGAGACTTGGCACATACCACAAGTGAGCTTGTACTTGAGACTAGGAATATACCACAAGTGAGCTTGTACTTGAGACTGGGAACATACCGCAAGTGAGCTTGTACTTGAGACTTGGCACATACCGCAAGTGAGCTTGTACTTGAGACTTTGCACATACCATATGTGAGCTTGTACTTAAGACTTATAGCATACAAGTGAGCTTGTACTTGAGACTTGGAACATACCACAAGTGAGCTTGTACTTGAGACTAGGATCATACCACAAGTGAGCTTGTACTTGAGACTTGGCACATACCACAAGCGAGCTTGTACTTGAAACTTGGAACATACCACAAGTGAGCTTGTACTTAAGACTTGGTACATACCACAAGTGACCTTGTACTTGACACTTGGAACATACGACAAGTGAGCTTGTACTTGACACTTGGAACATACCACAAGTTAGCATGTACTTGAGACTTGGCACATACCACAAGTGACCTTGTACTTGACACTAAGAACATACGACAAGTGAGCTTGTACTTAAGACTTGGATCATACAAGTGAGCTTGTACTTGAGACTTGGAACATACCACAAGTGAGCTTGTACTTGAGACTGGGAACATACCACAAGTGAGCTTGTACTTGAGACTTGGAACATACCACAAGTGACCTTGTACTTGAGACTTGGCACATACTGCAAGTGAGCTTGTACTTGAGACTAGGAACATACCACAAGTGAGCTTGTACTTGAGACTAGGAACATACCACAAGTGAGCTTGTACTTGAGACTGGGAACATACCACAAGTGAGCTTGTACTTGAGACTGGGAACATACCGCAAGTGAGCTTGTACTTGAGACTTGGAACATACCACAAGTGAGCTTGTACTTGAGACTGGGAACATACCACAAGTGAGCCTGTACTTGAGACTGGGAACATACCACAAGTGAGCTTGTACTTGAGACTTGGCACATACCACAAGTGAGCTTGTACTTGAGACTGGGAACATTCCACAAGTGAGCTTGTACTTAAGACTGGGAACATACCACAAGTGAGCTTGTACTTGAGACTACAAACATACCACAAGTGAGCTTGTACTTGAGACTTGGCACATACCACAAGTGAGCTTGTACTTGAGACTTGGCACATACCACAAGTGAGCTTGTACTTGAGACTAGGAACATACCACAAGTGAGCTTGTACTTAAGACTTGGCATATACCACAAGTGAGCTTGTACTTGAGACTGGGAACATACCACAAGTGAGCTTGTACTTGAGACTGGGAACATACCACAAGTGAGCTTGTACTTGAGACTTGGCACATACCACAAGTGAGCTTGTACTTGAGACTTGGAGCATACCACAAGTGAGCTTGTACTTGAGACTGGGAACATACCACAAGTGAGCTTGTACTTGAGACTTGGAGCATACCACAAGTGAGCTTGTACTTGAGACTAGGAACATACCACAAGTGGGCTTGTACTTGAGACAGGGAACAAACCACAAGTGAGCTTGTACTTGAGACTGGGAACATGCCACAAGTGAGCTTGTACTTAAGACTGGGAACATACCACAAGTGAGCTTGTACTTAAGACTTGGCACATACCACAAGTGACCTTGTACTTGACACTTGGAACATACCACAAGTGAGCTTGTACTTGAGACTTGGAACATACCACAAGTGAGCTTGTACTTGAGACTGGGAACATACAAGTGAGCTTGTACTTAAGACTGGGAACATGCCACAAGTGAGCTTGTACTTGAGACTTGGCACATACTGCAAGTGAGCTTGTACTTGAGACTGGGAACATACCACAAGTGAGCTTGTACTTGAGACTGGGAACATACCACAAGTGAGCTTGTACTTGAGACTGGGAACATGCCACAAGTGAGCTTGTACTTGAGACTAGGAACATACCACAAGTGAGCTTGTACTTGAGACTAGGAACATACCACAAGTGGGCTTGTACTTGAGACTGGGAACATACCACAAGTGAGCTTGTACTTGAGACTTGGAGCATACAAGTGAGCTTGTACTTAAGACTGGGAACATACTACAAGTGAGCTTGTACTTGAGACTGGGAACATACCACAAGTGAGCTTGTACTTGAGACTGGGAACATACCACAAGCGAGCTTGTACTTGAGACTTGGCACATACCACAAGTGAGCTTGTACTTGAGACTAGGAACATACCACAAGTGGGCTTGTACTTGAGACTGGGAACATACCACAAGTGAGCTTGTACTTGAGACTTGGAGCATACAAGTGAGCTTGTACTTAAGACTGGGAACATACTACAAGTGAGCTTGTACTTGAGACTGGGAACATACCACAAGTGAGCTTGTACTTGAGACTGGGAACATACCACAAGCGAGCTTGTACTTGAGACTTGGCACATACCACAAGTGAGCTTGTACTTGAGACTAGGAAAATACCACAAGTGAGCTTGTACTTGAGACTAGGAACATACCACAAGTGAGCTTGTACTTGAGACTTGGAGCATACAAGTGAGCTTGTACTTGAGACTTGGAACATACAAGTGAGCTTGTACTTGAGACTGGGAACATACCACAAGTGAGCTTGTACTTGAGACTTGGAACATACAAGTGAGCTTGTACTTGAGACCTGGAACATACCACAAGTGAGCTTGAACTTGAGACTAGTAACATACCACAAGTGAGCTTGTACTTGAGACTAGGAACATACCACAAGTGAGCTTGTACTTGAGACTTGGAGCATACAAGTGAGCTTGTACTTGAGACTTGGAACATACAAGTGAGCTTGTACTTGAGACTGGGAACTTACCACAAGTGAGCTTGTACTTGAGACTTGGAACATACAAGTGAGCTTGTACTTGAGACTTGGAACATACCTCAAGTGAGCTTGAACTTGAGACTGGGAACATACCACAAGTGAGCTTGTACTTGAGACTGGGAACATACCACAAGTGAGCTTGTACTTGAGACTGGGAACATACCACAAGTGAGCTTGTACTTGAGACTTGGAACATACCACAAGTGAGCTTGTAATTGAGACTTTGAGCATACCACAAGTGAGCTTGTACTTGAGACTGGGGACATACCACAAGTGAGCTTGTACTTGAGACTGGGAACATACCACAAGTGAGCTTGTACTTGAGACTTGGAACATACCACAAGTGAGCTTGTACTTGAGACTTGGAACATACCACAAGTGAGCTTGTACTTGAGACTTGGAGCATACAAGTGAGCTTGTACTTAAGACTGGGAACATACTACAAGTGAGCTTGTACTTGAGACTGGGAACATACCACAAGTGAGCTTGTACTTGAGACTGGGAACATACCACAAGCGAGCTTGTACTTGAGACTTGGCACATACCACAAGTGAGCTTGTACTTGAGACTAGGAACATACCACAAGTGGGCTTGTACTTGAGACTGGGAACATACCACAAGTGAGCTTGTACTTGAGACTTGGAGCATACAAGTGAGCTTGTACTTAAGACTGGGAACATACTACAAGTGAGCTTGTACTTGAGACTGGGAACATACCACAAGTGAGATTGTACTTGAGACTGGGAACATACCACAAGCGAGCTTGTACTTGAGACTTGGCACATACCACAAGTGAGCTTGTACTTGAGACTAGGAAAATACCACAAGTGAGCTTGTACTTGAGACTAGGAACATACCACAAGTGAGCTTGTACTTGAGACTTGGAGCATACAAGTGAGCTTGTACTTGAGACTTGGAACATACAAGTGAGCTTGTACTTGAGACTGGGAACATACCACAAGTGAGCTTGTACTTGAGACTTGGAACATACAAGTGAGCTTGTACTTGAGACCTGGAACATACCACAAGTGAGCTTGAACTTGAGACTAGGAACATACCACAAGTGAGCTTGTACTTGAGACTAGGAACATACCACAAGTGAGCTTGTACTTGAGACTTGGAGCATACAAGTGAGCTTGTACTTGAGACTTGGAACATACAAGTGAGCTTGTACTTGAGACTGGGAACTTACCACAAGTGAGCTTGTACTTGAGACTTGGAACATACAAGTGAGCTTGTACTTGAGACTTGGAACATACCACAAGTGAGCTTGAACTTGAGACTGGGAACATACCACAAGTGAGCTTGTACTTGAGACTGGGAACATACCACAAGTGAGCTTGTACTTGAGACTGGGAACATACCACAAGTGAGCTTGTACTTGAGACTTGGAACATACCACAAGTGAGCTTGTAATTGAGACTTTGAGCATACCACAAGTGAGCTTGTACTTGAGACTGGGGACATACCACAAGTGAGCTTGTACTTGAGACTGGGAACATACCACAAGTGAGCTTGTACTTGAGACTTGGAACATACCACAAGTGAGCTTGTACTTGAGACTTGGAACATACCACAAGTGAGCTTGTACTTTAGACTGTGAACATACAAGTGAGCTTGTACTTAAGACTGGGAACATGCCACAAGTGAGCTTGTACTTGAGACTTGGCACATACTGCAAGTGAGCTTGTACTTGAGACTGGGAACATACCACAAGTGAGCTTGTACTTGAGACTGGGAACATACCACAAGTGAGCTTGTACTTGAGACTAGGAACATACCACAAGTGAGCTTGTACTTGAGACTAGGAACATACCACAAGTGGGCTTGTACTTGAGACTGGGAACATACCACAAGTGAGCTTGTACTTGAGACTTGGAGCATACAAGTGAGCTTGTACTTAAGACTGGGAACATACTACAAGTGAGCTTGTACTTGAGACTGGGAACATACCACAAGTGAGCTTGTACTTGAGACTGGGAACATACCACAAGCGAGCTTGTACTTGAGACTTGGCACATACCACAAGAGAGCTTGTACTTGAGACTAGGAACATACCACAAGTGAGCTTGTACTTGAGACTAGGAACATACCACAAGTGAGCTTGTACTTGAGACTTGGAGCATACAAGTGAGCTTGTACTTGAGACTTGGAACATACAAGTGAGCTTGTACTTGAGACTGGGAACATACCACAAGTGAGCTTGTACTTGAGACTTGGAACATACAAGTGAGCTTGTACTTGAGACTTGGAACATACCACAAGTGAGCTTGAAATTGAGACTGGGAACATACCACAAGTGAGCTTGTACTTGAGACTGGGAACATACCACAAGTGAGCTTGTACTTGAGACTGGGAACATACCACAAGTGAGCTTGTACTTGAGACTTGGCACATACCACAAGTGAACTTGTACTTGAGACTTGGCACATACCACAAGTGAGCTTGTACTTGAGACTTGGAGCATACAAGTGAGCTTGTACTTAAGACTGGGAACATACTACAAGTGAGCTTGTACTTGAGACTGGGAACATACCACAAGTGAGCTTGTACTTGAGACTGGGAACATACCACAAGCGAGCTTGTTCTTGAGACTTGGCACATACCACAAGAGAGCTTGTACTTGAGACTAGGAACATACCACAAGTGAGCTTGTACTTGAGACTAGGAACATACCACAAGTGAGCTTGTACTTGAGACTTGGAGCATACAAGTGAGCTTGTACCTGAGACTTGGAACATACAAGTGAGCTTGTACTTGAGACTGGGAACATACCACAAGTGAGCTTGTACTTGAGACTTGGAACATACAAGTGAGCTTGTACTTGAGACTTGGAACATACCACAAGTGAGCTTGAAATTGAGACTGGGAACATACCACAAGTGAGCTTGTACTTGAGACTGGGAACATACCACAAGTGAGCTTGTACTTGAGACTGGGAACATACCACAAGTGAGCTTGTACTTGAGACTTGGCACATACCACAAGTGAACTTGTACTTGAGACTTGGCACATACCACAAGTGAGCTTGTACTTGAGACTAGGAACATACCACAAGTAAGCTTGTACTAGAGACTAGGAACATACCACAAGTGAGCTTGTACTTGAGACTAGGAACATACCACAAGTGAGCTTGTACTTGAGACTTGGCACATACCACAAGTGAGCTTGTACTTGAGACTTGGCACATACCACAAGTGAGCTTGTACTTGAGACTGGGAACATACCACAAGTGAGCTTGTACTTGAGACTAGGAACATACCACAAGTGAGCTTGTACTTGAGACTTGAAACATACCACAAGTGAGCTTGTACTTGAGACTTGGAGCATACAAGTGAGCTTGTACTTGAGACTAGGAACATACCACAAGTGAGCTTGTACTTGAGACTAGGATCATACCACAAGTGAGCTTGTACTTGAGACTGGGAACATACCACAAGTGAGCTTGTACTTGAGACTGGGGGACACCTGGATGGACTTGGCGTCAATGTAACTGCCTGACTGACTGAACTCCTGTATCTTGAAGAACAGCTGAAAATACAAGAGAAAGGCTGAATACCCATTTGAGTTTACAAAATGGCTGTTTTATAAATCTAAATAAGACATTTTGAGGACAAATGTGCACCCCTATTTCACTTTTGTTTCAAAATGCTCCATTGTATATCTAAGTGTGTTGTTAACCTGTAAGAAAGGTCTACATATGTTACATGTTAAGTCATATGATGGTTACCATTTGGGGTTGATATCTTTGAATATGCAGGTATAATAATCTTGTTACCAGTATTTAATTTCTGAGTAAGGCTATAACTTTGGCAAGTTTAAACAAATTTAAATAAAATAATCATAGACAACTTTATATAATAACAAACCACATTACAAGAGGCCCATGAGGGCCTGACTTGCTCTACTGGCTTGAATCAATAGGGCTCAAGCCCTTGATAGTATGAACAATCTGAGTAAGTTTTAAATAAACAGGCCCAAAATGGGAAATTTATCGCATAAACAAGAAGAAACGTAATTTAAACTTCAAATGGCTCCTTTGAAACAATAAGTTGGACAAAGTTTCTTCACTCTCAATAGGGTTCTGGCCCTTGATGATATAAAACATCTGTTGAAGTTTGAAAAGGATAAAACTTTATATGTAAACAAACAAGAAATGTGTTTGTCAGAAACACTATGTCCCCTTCTGCGCCGCTTTGATTTTTTTTTTACCTTTGACCTTAAAGGATGACCTTGACCTTGACATTTCACCACTCAAAATGTGCAGCTCCATGAGATACACATGCATGCCAAATATGAAGTTGCTATCTTCAATATTGCAAAAGTTATGGCAAATGTTAAAGATTTTCTTTTTTTTCTCAAATTCAAGGGGAGATAATTCTGGACTTATAACTCCGATATAGCTCATTTTCAATAGGGTTTGACTTATTATTCAGATAAAGACACTGTGCAAGTTTGGAAATGATTGGATGAAAACTGTGGACTTTATTGCGTAAACAAGCCTTATTTCACAATTTTCTCAAATTCAAGGGGAGATAATTCTGGACTTTTTATTCTAATGTAACGCATTTTCAATAGGGTTCGAGTCCTCATTAATATAAAGACACTGAAAAAGTTTGAAAAGAATAGGATAAAAACTGTGGACTTTATCGCATAAACAAGAAAAAGTCTAACGCATGCACGCACTGACAGACGACAGAAACCACGCCATGACATAAGCTCTTCAGGCGTTTGGCCAGTAGAGCTAAAAATTAACGCTGAACAGTGAAAATTGTAGCAATACTTCCTGGACAATATTGTGTTTGTAGACAGACACACAGACAGACATCAATTATGACTACATCCCCCTACTTGAAAGGGAAATAATTAGAAAACCACATTTTAAGAAATAAACAAATAAATGCAAACACACTCATACGGCATAGCTTTATACTACGATAAAATATAAAAATGTATAATATTTCAGGCCTAAGATAACCATTTATCATATATACAACTTAGCTGTTTGAGTACAGCACGCTCGACTTGTTCAGTTATTATTAGAGTTGTGCTTTTTTTCTACACTAAATTGTTTGTTCATTGGGTAAAATATTTAAGTTTTAAATTAATTAAGTGTTTTTCTAATTTGCAAAGTATCCTAAGACACACTTAGATTTTGAATGGATTTTGAGTATAATTTATTAGTTCGATATTTTCCAACAGTGACCTCAACTGCTCTAGCATCACAATGGCTCTATCTATTCTCATTCAATATGAAAACAAATGTTGCAATTTTGAAACTAATCTTTGAGGCCAACTCCTGAGAAACCATATTACCACTGAACTTTACCTGCCTTAATAGTGTATATGGCCCAAGCTCTGTGAAAAAGGGGGTTTAGGGGTTTAGTGCAAGTTCGTAAAGTGCAGTTCCAGATAAGCACATGCTTTAAACCCCTTTTTCACAGAGCACGGTCCATATGGAATTGTCTTATTTTAAAACTGCCCCTAATTATTTTGACAACTTTAAAGTTTTCAAACTTTACCTATTTTTCATTTTACAATATATATATTAAATGCTAAACGGTTGAATGTAATCTTTCAAGCCATTCCCGACAAACCAGCTTATAAGAAAACTTTATCCTGCCTACATATTGCATTTAAATAACTAAGTAAATTTCTAAGAGTAAAAAAGCCTTAAAGTTTGACAAATGTACAGATTGTTACCAAACTTGGCCTTTGCTGTAATTATATTATGGGATAACATTTAGCAAGTTTGAATAAAACGCCTCAAGCCTTTTCAGAGAAACTTGCTTTAACCTAGGTCAGACACAAATAGAGATGCCGACACCGCGGCGAGAACAATAGCTTGCCTTTTCTTAGAAAATTCTAGCAAAAATAAGACTTAAGACTGTTAGGGCAGGTCCTCATTCTTCACATACTTGAGCGTAGGCATTTTGCCCTGTACAGAAAGTCTCTTCAATTGTACCCAAACCCTCTCCCTGACTGGCTCGCAACTGTACTATGGCTGACATGTTGACTTCCGTCTGGCGTGCCGGAAACCGCGGAGCTAGGTTCCAAACTAAAGTGGACTTGCTTGAGGATACGAGCAGGGCACCGTGGTTGGCTGAAAACTCCTGGATCACTATTGGAGCCCTGTAATACAGATAGCTTTGATGACAGATACTGACTATGGCAAATGAAGGATTATCAAAATCATAGACACATCTGATACAAAATATGAAACAAATATAAAGAAATACACAAACACAAAGTAAATCTTGTACATGTCAGCAACCTCAAATGCAATATGCCTTTACTCTGAACTTATAAATAAGACACATGCAGAAAAATGAAATTTCTTTGTCATAAAACGCAAATTTTTAGCACTTTTTGTTTGATAACCTTTTTATGCTGCTATTGATTTATTGAATATTTTTGTCAAATTTTGTTTTTTTGAAAAGCATACACACCTCTTTAATGTACAAGTTGATTTTTTTAAATGTATTTCTAGTCCATTTTAAAGCCCTGAAAGGTTGCTATACCAGGGTGAAGGATCATGTGACTGTGTGGGGTTCCACCTTTTAACTTTTAATGGATGTATACACGATGGTGAGTGGTGCTTTCTTTTGAAAACTTTTAAAAATTATTTTTCTTAAGAATTTCAACTAGTGCATAAAAGACAGATTTTCATGCTGCTTATCGCTATGTGAAATACATCGGTACTGGTATAACTTAATTAAATAAGCCTGTATTATTTGTACATGGTTTCGCTTCACGCAACGTTATTTTTAAAAATGATTTCAGACGTAATCAAGGATTTATTTTTATACCTTAAGATATCGGCACAAACTGCAAGAAAAACTGTCTTTTATGCACAATAGATTTTTGCAAATGTATTTCAATAACCTGTGATATTTGCAAAAATAAATTTCTTAACAGTGTTTACATGCTGTCCAGCCCGTGTGTAAAACCCGGGAAATCCCGTTGATTCTGCATCCTGTGTACAGATATTTATTTTTTATGTAAATTTGTTCTTATAAATTTAAAATTCCAATTCATATAATTATACCTTTTAGCAAATGGAATGTGCAGCTCACAGACATCAAAGTTGTTCTTGATGTTATCATTTAGTTGAAGTGTGACCTTGACCTTGGCTCTCTCCTCCTCCACCTATAAAAAGAAACACACATGGGTTACTGAAGTGTGACCTTGACCTTGGCTCTCTCCTCCTCAACCTATAAATAGAAACACACATGGGTTACTGAAGTGTGACCTTGACCTTGACTCTCTCCTCCTCCACCTATAAATAGAAACACACTCTTGGGTTAATGAAGTGTGACCTTGACCTTGGCTTTCTCATCCTCCATATATAAACACAAACACACATGAGTTACTGAAGTAGTACCTTGACTTTGGCTCTCTCCTCCTCCCCTTGACTCTCTCCTCCTCAACCTATTAATAGAAACACACATGGATAACTGAAATGTGACCTTGACCTTGGCTCTCTCATCAACCTCCACCTATAAATAAAAACACACCTGGATTACTGAAGTGTGACCTTGACATTGGCTCTCTCATCTTCCACCTATAAATAGATACACACAATGGGTCACTTAAGCCTGACCTTGACATTGGCTCTCTCATATCCTCCACCTATAAATAGAAACACAAATGGGTCACTTAAGTGTGACCTTGACCTTGGCTCTCTCATCCTCCACCTATAAATAGAAACACACAAGGATTACTGAAGTGTGACCTTGACCTTGGCTCTCTCCTCTTCCACCAATAAATAGAAACACACAGGAGTCGCAAGTGGCACACGTACATGGGTCCATATGTGCATACAGGTCCATTGTAGGTGTTTTAAGGTCTAAGTTGAATTGATCTGTGACTAATGTTTTAATTTGTAGTTCAAATGATTGCAGCAAAAATAATGAATACAAGAAAAAATGAAATGCGATGAAACATAGTCCTCAACATATATCCTTTTAATTTAATAAGTGCAATGTAAAGTTAAGTATGTGGGTCAACTACATATAAAATGTCATCATAATAGCTCCATCCAAACTCAAGTAATTGAGAAGAAACAGTTTTTCTGTTTTTAGCAAGAGTGACCTTGACTGGCCCAAATTGTTGTCACAAGCTAAGTCTACAGGACAGCAATCAAAACACACAATTTCAGGGCTATTCAAAACTCATATTATTCAGTGTTAACTTTTATTTTTTATTTTTTGTAACAGTGACCATGACCTTTACATGACTTTCAATCCCAGCTTAGATTTACAGGAAAGCGTAATACAGTTACAATGTCCATGACACACCTCCTTCCAAACCAAAGTTATTGAGCGTAAACCCAGGGCATGACATTAACGGTAGTCTAATTGCCCAGGACAATCCAAATATAGGTCTGGACAAGTAAAGAAAAATCATCTGCTAGTCCAATTGGTAAACGAGTAAAAACAATCATGGTCTTCTTTCTCTCTACTAAACAAGCAAAAATCCAGTAATCTGATATTAAAATATACAGTACATATACTGTATATATATATATAGACTATCAGGTATGTATATTTTAAGATCAGAACAAGATACTTTTGGGTCAGGACAAATGAAATGTTAGGGCATCAGATTGACTATACAATTGTCTTTAAAAGGTGATGTCCTTGTGGGAACCATTGTTATATTTAAAGAAATAGTGACCTTGACCTTTATCTGACCAGCCCAATAATAGTGACCTTGACCTTTATCTGACCAGCCCAATATGCTGTCCCAGGCTAGGTCTCCATGTAAGCATTCAACACACACAAGTTTAATGCATTACCTCCAAAAAAACTTAAATAATTAAGCGGAAACTGTTTTTTCTATTTTGAAAAATGATTGCCTTGAGCTTGACCAAAACAGTTCACAAAAACAATCCCTAGTCTACTTTCAAACTCCAAAGTGTCATCAAGATTGGTAACTGGCAAAAAACACCTGTGAGATAGAAGTAAAAATTAATTTTGCAAATTTGTTTGTTTTTTTAAAGGCCATATTTTGTTTTGAAGTGCTTAATTTTATTAAGCTGCCTATCAAACTTGATAGATAATATATGCCCCACAAACATTACAACCCAGTTTCATGATTATCCTATGTTAAATATCAGAGTTAGAATGCAGACATCAGGGGCGTATTTAATGGGGAGGTAGGAGAGGCGGCTGCCTCCCCAATATTTCGGCTAGTCGTCGATATATAAATAAAACGTAAAAGCCCCCAACATCGCCTCCCCAAAACCATATTTTTTGTAATCACGCGCCATCAGTGCAGAAGCTATGTGTCCCCACTCCGTCTGCTCTGAGGTTGCCAACAGTGATGTGTCAATATCCCTTGTTAGGAGTCATAAACCAGGGGCCCGGGTAAATGTCATTGCGTTAATTGTTCCGTAATTGCCCGCCACCAACGCCACCAGCAAGAGGTCCTTCCCAGCCCTGAGACGCCTGAAGACGTACCTCCGGACGTCTATGACACAGGAGAGACTCACCCACCTCATGACGCTCCACGTGCACAGTTGTGCTACCGATGCAATGGACTTGTTAGATGTTGCTAATGAGTTTGTCAGTGGGATTTACTCGCGGTTAACTATCTTCGGGAAGTTTTCATAGAATGTGACACTACTACACTTGGCATTTACATTACGCGAACAGTTCATGATAAAATGTGTCTTCAATCAACAAATAATTTGGTGTGGATATTGTTCTTGGGACTTTAAAAAATGAATTATGCCGTAATTTTTGTTTATTTATCATAATTTAATAATATTTATTCATCCCGGTTCTGTATTTTAATAGTGCTGGAAATGTGGATATATTCTTTACTAATCGTGTCATATTGGATTCGTTGTTGTGTATTTTCATGTGGTTATTTATTACAGTCTTCCCGTCATTAAAATACATAAACATTTACTTTATTTTTATTTTTTTAATTAGCACAATTTTTGGAAAGAAAAAAATAACTGTTAATATTTCTGGGTCGTCGGCGGAGGCATTGAACAAACTGATTTCATGACAAACAGAGAGTAAGACAAAAATCAAGCATTTATAGCAACATGAAAGTTCCCCCAAAACGCACCATATTAATTGTAATTGTAAAAATTTTCTGAACCACAGGAGAGGAAAACCCTCTCAAACAAAACCCTTTACGTTCCCAGTACAGAAACTGGACCGCCTCCCCAATGTTTGGAGGTTATCTACGGCACTGGACATGGTTAACTTTGCTATGTGTAAATAGAGGCCATAGTTCACAAGTTTTTTATGCCATCTTGCTGGTTATTAAACTTTGCCAATATATTATGCCCATAAACATAAGTACCAAGTTTCATAATATCCAATTAAAACTGATCCAGCTATTGGGCCGACATCATTCCCCTGCACAATACAAGATTTTGAAATGCACTGTGCACAATGTGCATCCCTCTTTTAACTGTGTCAAAATATTTTGATAGATGGAACATGTCAACATCATTGTTTACTAAAAAATAAAACTACTAGGGGCTAACTAATTCCTTGAGAGCTTTATTTAATCCCTTTGAATCTATGTAGTTTCTACACATTATGTAAAATGTATTACATCTTCATAGGAAGGGTAATACTTAATGACAGTGTTATAGATTAATATACACTATTTCATGAAAATTAAATCACATCTTCCTGGGTTGGCATGGACACAAAAAATCAACAGGTTATTCACAATAAATTGAATGATGTGTGGTACAAATCACTTCAGCTCTATAAAACAAATTATACTGGCAGCAAAATAAACTCACAATACTACTAGAGAATGGTTCTGAATTGAACTGGAAAATGATTATTAAAATTAGTGCTGCAACAATATACATGTATATCGGTATATATCGCAATACACTATCCGCATATTGTATTGCGATAGGATTTTCATCATACCGGTACGAAAATTCTACAAAAATTCATCCACAATTCGTCCAGAAAAGCCATCCGAAATAATGTTATCAAGGTAAACAAAACAAATCAGTGTTTAGTAAAAATAAATTGTTACGTAAAAATAACATTCTCAAAAGTCTATTTATAATATATGGAGTAGCGTTGTTACATGGGAGTCCGCAAGATCTGCTTTTGCATGTCATACCAATAAAAGAGTTAATTGTGTTTGTAAAGCATTTTGTACAAAAGGCTAGAATTGCCATTTGGATATAACAAGAACCTTAACAAACAATACAAAGGTAATGTTGATGTAATTAGGCTGATTTTGGTGATTAGCTGGCGAGTTATAATTCTGGTTCAAGTAAGCAATATATTGCAATACGGTTTTTGGCATATTGTTGCAGCACTTATTAAAATCAAGCCCAACACTTTTAAAGGCTTTGATTGTTACCAGCCTTTTTGAGAGAAAAATGTTTACTAAATCACATCATACATGATGTTCATCAATTGTTTTTCATAAAAAAAATGAAATTACGCATTGGAAATTTAGACAGTTATCTGTCTATTTAAACTGAATACATTGATGACTTGCAAAATTGACTGAACCCATTTCACAATATGTATTAAATGCATGAAAACAATCCCAAACTAATACAGGTACATACAAACAACTCAAAGCAGCCAGTGATGGGTGGGGTGGTGGGTTTGTTCACCATGTAGTGACATAACATGAACATCTCCAGGGGTGGGCTGAACCGAAGTCTCCTGGGCATGGCACGGTCTCGACCTTAAACAGGCATTGACGCTTTCCACCATGCGATATTATTTTACAGTTTAAGAAATTGGGTAGATTTTTCACAAATCAATTTAGAATAGACGTTGTTCCAATACATTGTTAAGAACAGAAAATGACAAAATATAACCACGGAACAAACTCGCATTAAAAAAATGTATGCCTTGTTGAAAACAACAACAAGAATATTGGTAATATCAATTAATGCTCCCTGATGCAGCTTTAACTTCTAACTGTGGTCTAATCGTCTCGACTTTTTTTACGTTTGTTATTGAATTATACAGAAACAAACTGTCTTGTTCAGGCAAATTTGTGCAAACTGATTACACATTTAATTTAGATCTATAAACAATGATATCAGTGAAACTGATGGATGCTCCCCGATGATGCGCTTTGTCAATCTATGTGTTACTAACCACCTAAAAAACTATATTATCAGCCTCGGTGACCTTGACCTCAAACCTCACTAAAAGGTTGAGGTTCATGCAAGGTACCTACATGCCAAATATGTAAGAGATCGGTAAAATGTTGAAGGCGCTATGAGAAAATGTAACAAAATTGTGACGACAAAATATATTTTTAGCTTCTGTGACCTTGACCCCAGTGACCTCAAACCTCATCAAAAGGTAGAGGTCTATGAAAGGTACCTACTGCCAAATATGTAAGTGAACAGTAAAATATTGAAGGTGCTATGAGAAACTGTAACAAAATTGTGATGGAAAAATCTATTATTAGCCTCTGTGACCTTGACCTTGACCCCAGTGGCCTCAAACCTCATCAAAAGGTTGAGGTCTATGCAAGGTACCTACATGCCAAATATGTAAGAGATCAGTAAAATATTGAAGGAGCTATGAGAAACTGTAACAAAAGAGTGACGGAAGGAAGGAAGGAAAGAAGGAAGGAACATCCAACTGGCAACTATATGCTCCCCAAAATTTTCGGGGAGCATAAAAATATGGCCATGATGGCCCTTAAGTATTCACCTTAGGTCAAAGTACACCAATTGTCAAGGACTTGACCTTGTGACCTAGTTTTAGACAACACTTGACTCAGAAATAAAGGTAAAACATGGCCTTATTGTTGTAAGAATAAAAATTCTGCGTAAGTTAAATCAAGAATGAATTATATATGTGGTTTCTGCAGATGTAACAAGTTTGTTTATCCTATTACCAGATGAAAATCGACTTGAAAAAAACTTGAGCTCTATACTATCACTATTTTTAGATCATATTTGGGGTTTTCCAAAAAATTGGAGAATCTGTTTTTGTGAACTACAGAAAAACAAAATTGGCACAAAATAAATATTTGATCCTTATTAATGGAAAAGGGGAGAAAATTATAGGATAAATAGAATATTATGTAAGTTTGGGATAAAGATCAAGTTTATCATGCTCGGCTCGAACCATGGTAGTGCTATGGAAGCCTCTAGCTATCATGGTTCTAAGCCTCGCATGATTAACTTGATCTTTATCCAAAACTCACATTATATTCTCTATTTATATGATTTCACATAGTTTATAAACATGTTTGACCCCTATTTAAACTTTGCTTAAATAAAGTCCAACCTTGCTAACCAGTCACAAGTTGTTGATGGTGTCCTAATCTTTAGACCAACTTGACCCAGATTCAAAGTTGGTCAAGATATTGACCAGATATTTGTTATGACCAAATTTCACAAAGATTGAAACATGAATGTGGCTTCTAGAGGAGTAACAAGGTTTATCTGAAAATTGACCTGATGACTTAGTTTTGGGACAAGTTTTACCAAGAAAATACCCTGCCCAAGAAAAATTTAAAGAAAAACATGATGACCATATTTTATCAAGATTGAGATATACAGTGAACTTTTTTTTCTTCTAAGTTTTGACCCATTAACCTAATTTTTGTAACAAGTGACCAAGATTTGAAATCGGTCCAGATATTGTCAGGATAAACATACTGACCAAATTTCCTAAATATTACATCATAAATATGGCTTTGACCTGGTCACCTACTTTTTGACAGATGTAACACTGATTAAAACATGGTGCTGATATTGTCAGAATAAACATACTATCAATTCATAAATAATTTGGTTTCTAGAGTGGAAACAAGGTTTTACTAGGATTTAACCTGGTGACCTAGTTTTTGGACATGTGTAACACAGATTTTCACTTGGCATAGATATTGTTAAGATATCAATTCTGACCAAGTTTGATCAAAATTGAGTTTTAAATAAATGAAGGGTTTGAAGTGGTAACAAGATAAAAGTTGAAAACGCTTTCGGAACAACACACCAACAGAACTGGAACTGATCAATTTGAGCACCTAGTACCCATGTGAGTTAAGTTTAAAAGAGTATACATTCACAATACCATCTGAAATTACAAACAAAAGGTGAGATGGAAAAATACAAGTGGTTATATGCATTTTACATCCAAATAAAAGGTGCAGAGGAATTAAAATTGTGATGGATTGAAAATGCAGGGCAATGTCAAGTACAGTTTACATAGCCTTAGATAGGCTACAATCTCTTTCAAGTTTAAAAATGACCATGACACACCAAAAACATGTAAATTAACCAATGTTCCCATTAACTTTTTGAGGACAGATAGCCAAGCCCTTCAGATGGTTGGGTTTTATGAGCATTGTTTTTTAAAGAGCTTTTCATGTCATTTCAGTCCCAGATTTACAATACACCAAAACTGATATGAAACCTTCAACCAGAATGTCAGCGTCTGCGCTCTGCACACATGGGTGTATAATTAGGTTGTTGATAGGCATTCCTTCCCCTTCCCCACTCTGGGCTATTGTCAAGGTGACCGTCCGCAGGGTGCCCTCCAGCTCAGCCTTGCAGGTCACCGTGCCGTACACGTCCCATACGTCCTCTATGTTCTCCCTGTCATACTTTGAAACAAACAGGGGCTGAGCATTATGAGTTAGGATATAAAACAATCTGTTGTTCCTTGTTCTGGTAAAACTTGGCTTAATGCAAGTGTGAAAATTGTTGTCCAATATTAGCCTGTGCAATCTGCATAGGCTAAAGGCTAATCAAGGACACAACTTTTTTCTTTTGTGGAATGTCTCATTTAACTCTTTCAGTGCGGGATCCGAATTTTGAAGGCCTGTGCAAACAATTTGGATCCAGATGAGAGGCCACAGAACGTGGCGTCTCATCAGGATCCAAACTGTTTGCTATTTTGATAGTATTCTTTGAAAAAAATTGAAGAAAATGCTTATTTTAGAAATTTAGCAGACAACATTTTAGCAGACAACAAATTTCCCAGCATGCAAAGGGTTAAAGGAAGTCTATTCTACACCCCAATCCGGTCTAGGCTGAAGAGTTGTCCATGATCAAACATTGCAGACTGCACAGACTAATCTGGGACTACACTTTGCTTACATACATTAAGCAAGCTTACATACATTAAGCAAAGTGTTTTCCAAAACAAGGTTCTATAATTCAATGTGAATATTAAAAGAATTGAAACACTTATGTTTCGATGTTATTGTTTCTTTAAAAAAGAAGTTGGAGTTGACTTTATTTATCGTATCAACTACAAAAAATTACTGCCAATAAGGTTAAGTTTCTACAGGTTGTCTCTTTTTTGTGATAATTACGAAATTTCTGTTCGACAGCACCCATGCAGAGACACCCTTGAGTTTGTTCAAACATTTATACCTGCACTGAGCGGACATACTCTGTGATGGTCAGGTACATCTGGTTCTTGCCTTTGTGGGACACTGACCTCCATGCTGGTTGCTGAAAATATAGAGCCCCAGCATGACACATCAACTATCATATTTTGAGGAAATTCACAGCTGGATAGAGTCCAAAACAAGAGGGCCACAATGCATCAAAAGTAACATAAAAACTCAAAATCAATATTTTGAAAAAATAAATTTAGCTAAGGAAATGTTGCTACGAAGAACAAACAATGAAGTAAAAAAGCTCATTCTTAAAACAAGCTGAACTGTCTATGTGACTGTCATTTGCAAGAGAATGCATGTTAACTGCACGTTAATTTTTATATGGATTTTTCGTTGAAGTTTTAGCTATTTGAATCTGGGTTGTATTTACTTTTATCTTAGGGAGGGAAAATGGCTTATGTGAATGGTAATTTTTTTTGAATCCACGCTAACAAATAAATACATGTATTGATTGAATTTTGCATAATTATCCAGAAGTATATCAGAACAGAAATTACTTCATTGAATCTTTCTGTATTATAACATATACATACAATTAATAACGGTACTTTTTGTAGTTAATAAAGATTGTTCTGCAATCACCAGAAAGTTTTAATTACTACAGAAGACTGTTTATCAAAGCAATTTATCAAAGCAGAAAAAAAACCTGTTCACCTTTGCTGTTTTCTGAGGTACTGAAAACTTCCCATTTACTTTAGCTAGCACTGAATCTACGATCGTGTCCAATACAGACCCATATGGTGCAGCCTGGCTCAGGAATAAGTACAGGTCACCAGTTCTGTCTTCAATCTGCAAAAGAATGCTTGTGCAATATCATAGGGCATGAAAAACAACATTTTCTGATAAAAAAAGAAATCTGAAAAAGTCCCTCAGATTTTGCAAATCGAAGTCTTTATTTGGCAATTTTTAATACAAGGATAAAATAAGCTGATCATTTTTTTTAGGAAAAAATGGCAATATCACAAAAGAACCTTAATACACACGGCCAAACAAACAACATGGGTTAAGGTAAACTCAGCTGCTTCATTTCATAATGTTGTTTTTTTATAGAAAAAGTTAACATCAGCATGGATTAACTTGCATGTTTGTTAAATTTTACCTCATCTGAAGATTTGTTCCGCAGGAAGTCAGTCAATGTACAGAGCAAAGTGAACCCTAATGTAACACCAGGACTGAAAATATCATTGTAAGATTATTATTAATATTATGTACTTACCATATGCCTGAACCCTTCTTCTCAGAAATTTGCTAAAAACAATATGAGGAACAATGATAACTTATACATATATGTTTAATGAAAACTTGATATTCAATGATTACATTTATGGAAAATACTTTTTTTTCAAATTCAGCTTAATGACAATGAAATCCTTACTACTGATTTATCTGAAAGCAGCATATCATAAATGGCAGCCTATTTGTTCAAAACTTTGGATTGTCAAAGGTCATATATTTAATATGAACTTGTACAAATGTTCCCAAAATTGTACTTATCTGAAATATAGTTCTATTTAAGAGTGTCTCACATGTCAATTAAAGGTGGTCGGGGGTTTAAACCTTGTGGCACAAATGGTAGACAGCAAAACAACAGCCCAGCCTATAACATATATTACGAAAATCTATTAAGCAAAATCAGTAATCAACATTTCATAACACAGAATTTTATCATAAATTTAGAACATGCCAAAACATATTAACAAATTCTTAAAATACTGATTACATTTAGACCAGTTCCTGTTTATAAATGCTCAATGCTTATAAAACAGCAACAATCTGTTATAATATTTTTTTCCAAATCTTAGATTATAATTTCCATTTTTCCTAGATGTAGATCCAATTTTGGTTGACATAGATTACTGAACGGATTTCATTCCTGCGCATTTTGAAATGGATAATAAGTTCAAAATATGTGAGTGATAGCGTTCTAGAATAAAATAGCAATAACAATTTCCCAAACCTGTTCCACTACAACAAAGGGCCATAATTTGCCGTTTGATGTGTTTATCTCATAGACAGGCTTCTGTTCCATCTTTTGGCATGTATCTCTGTCCACCAGAAACTGAAGCATTATATATGCATTTATAAAAATGCAAGTTTGTTTTTGCTGTCTTTAAAGGCATCAATAAGGTGTTATCCCGTAAGATTTTTTTCGGCATAATGAATTGTTTAGCAGTTGAAAGGATAAGTATTGAGTTTGATTTGTTTCATGTTTTTCATTTTAAAAAAATCTCATAATGTGTGTGTTTAGAAGAACAAGAGATGTGTTTGTCAGAATCACAATGCCCCCTATTGCACCCCTTTGAAGCCATATATTTGACCTTTGACCTTGAAGAATGACCTTGACCTTTCACCACTCAAAATGTGCAGCTCCATGAGATATACATGCATGCCAAATATCAAGTTGCTATCTTAAATATTGCTAAAGTTATGAACAAGGTTAAAGTTTGAAAGCCGCTTTGAAGCCATATATTTGACCTTTGACCTTGAAGGATGACCTTGACCTTTTACCACTCAAAATGTGCAGCTCCATGAGATACACATGCATGCCAAATATCAAGTTTCTATCTTTAATATTGCAAAAGTTATTCATTATTGCAAAAGTTTAACCAAGTTTAAAGTTTTCCACAGAATGACAGACAGACAGGCCAAAAACAATAAACCCCCGATCATTCGATCTGGAGGCATAAAAATTGAGAATTCTTCAAGAGTTAGGTTCAAACCCTGGACCTACTGATTGCTTGGCAGATACTCCATTGTATATGTTTAAACTAGAGCTTTGTCACCGACGTGACGTATACCCCCACGTGCCGCATTGACACAGACTATTTTGCATGCTGTCTGCACAAAACAAGAGAATCTAATTAATGGCGATTTTTAAGAATTATTGTGTCATCATCATTTATGGCCATTTTGACCTTTGAACTCTTGAATTCTTTCACATAAACGCCCTCCAATGACTGTGAACAAAATTAATGTACAGCATCATTTTAAAATCTCACAATTAATGACATAGTTATGGCTCGGACAAGCTCATTTATGGTCATTTTTATGACTTTTGAACTCCAAGTGTGACCTTGACCTTGGAGATATCGACGTAATTCTTTCGCATGACACATCGTCAAATGATTGTGAACAAATGTACCGAGTAATTTTAAAATCTCACAATGAATGACATAGTTATGGCCCGCACAAGATCATTTATAGCCATTTTTGACCTTTGAACTCACAGTATGACCTTGACGTTGCAGATATCTACTTAATTCTTTTGCATGACACACTGTCTTATAATGGTTAACAAATGTGCCAAATAATTTTAAAATCTCACAATGAACGACATAGTAATGGCCCGGACAAGCTCATTTATGGCCAATTTTGGCCTTTGAACTCAAAGTGTGACCTTGACCTTGGAGATATTGACTTCATTCTTTCACGCAACACACCTTCCAATGATTGTGAACAAATGTTCCAAATGATTTTTAAATCTCACAATGAACAACATAGTTATGGCCCGGACAAGCTCATTTATGGCCATTTTTGACATTTGAACTCAAAGTGTGACCTTGACCTTGGAGATATCTATGTAATTCTTTAGCGCAACACACCGTCCAATGATGGCGAACAAATGTGCCAAGTGATTTTAAAATCTCATAATGAATGACATAGTAATGGCATGGACAAGCTCATTTATGGCCATTTTTGACCTTTGAACTCAAAGTGTGACCTTGACCTTGGAGATATCGACGTTATTCTTTCGTGCAACACACTGTCTACTGATGGTTAACAAATGTACCTAGTCATTTTACTATCTAACTATAAATGACATAGTTATGGTCCAGACAAACTTTCGGTTAAAAACGCACTAAGTGACCCCGTGACCTAGTTTTTTTACCCGTCATGACTCATATTCAAATGTGACCTAGACATAATCTAGACACAAATTTTGACCAAGTTTGGTGAAAATCGGATGAAATTTTGGGACAGACCAACAGACCGACCGACAAAGTGACTCCTATGTAGCCCCCATTACCAATGGTAATGGGGTATAATTAAAATAGTAAAAGACAAAAGGGCAAGCTGGTCAACAGATGAATAAAGCCATGTAATGCAGGGGTTTTCCTAGCCATTTGGGGAAAAGAAGTCTGGTCAATTGGGATTTTTTTTATTGATAAAATTGTTTTTTTTTAAAAGATATTAACACATTAAACCTCTATTGCTAATATAGAATTGTTTTTACTTCAATTGACATTCTGTTCACAGTGGTTTTACGCAAAGGCAATAATTATGTTATTTCTACTAAACACATATGATTATAATATTGTACTTTTGATATTCATGGATCTCCAAGCTGACACCAAGCATTTCCAGCAGTTTGTTAAGAATTAAAACTGTTAATTTGAAACAATGTCGAGTATTGAGCTTTCTAACCTTTCTTGCATAAGACTTGCTGTTGTTTGACAGCATGTTATGCTCTTGAATTTTATGGTACGTTCTCTGTATTATCTCAATGTTGTATTTGGAAATTGGCCTGGATTCCCGAATTGACAATAATGCTTTCATACGACATATCTCTAGAATCCCACGTAAAATAATGGTATGGTACCGGTCAATTAGAAAAAATTAGGCGCGTTTTTATCCCAATTGGGAAATTTATTAATTATGCTCAAAACTTAATAAATCATGTACAAATAATAAGTTACATTTTAACATCAAATTTGTGATTTCCTGCAAAATACTGTTTCTATTAACACTTAACAATGAGTTTATTAAACTAAACACTCTTTTTAACTGAATTGAGAAGCCTTGCTTGAGAGTATCAGTTGTCTAAATCAGGACTCTGAGCCTAAGGCTCCCTAGGATAACCTTCTTACTGTACCAGGTTTGCTTCAGTAGACTCTACTGTCGATGAAAGATTGCTATGATCAACATCTGACAACTATGCCCAGGACTCAATATTTGATTAATAATCCCAAATTTCAAAAATCAGAATTGCATAAATATGCAAGTGATAATCAGTACAGGTAATTTGTTTGGCTGTTTAAAGTGTTTTCGTTTAACACCAAAATTGGCTACATACTACTTAACGAGTAGTAATAGAGCATGGCTCCAAGGCACTGAAGATGCCAATGATTGTGAATCAGTTATGCTTGAAATAACTCAGTAATATGAAACACACTTTTGAATTTAATGTTAACGCAACATTATTAAATTCTAGCTTCAATTAAACACTGCAATTGTATTTAGTATTCATCCTTTGTCCCAATGAAAGCCCGCGAAAATTATTTCACTTATATAAATTGTCACGTTATGGCATGGGCGTATTGAGTTTTGTATAAAAACTATGTTGCGCACAGAAATTTGAATTTTTTTATTTCGGTTAAAAATTGTGTTGTACATTTAAATTAATTTCAATTTGAACATGCTGTATTTATATCATTACCTTGTTTTAGATTATTCATTATTGAAGCAGTTATTGTGCTGTATACAGTACTCAGTAAACAGAAAATCCAGAAAAAACTGAATTAAATGTTGGGTGTTGTGAAAACACGCTTAGCAGGTATACTGACCTTTCTGTAGACTGCGATATTTGACAAAAGGGATTAACAATGTTAATCCCTTTTGTCAAATATCGCAGTCTACAGAAAGGTCAACATGCGCATATGCAACACTTCAACAAGTTTTTGAGGGAATGGTGCTGTTTTATGGAACCAACTTAATATAGAGGAAAAAGGCTGGTGTATAGTTTAATTTGTGGCCCATTTTAACTCAGTAAGCTCTGTGGTGCTTAGAAGTTTGACAACGCCTACCAACTCCAATTGCAGTATAACACCTTGATTAAAACAGTATAACCACAAGTTTAAAATGGTTGACACTGCATTCACAAGTAAAATCCCTTCAGGTCTAGATGCATTCATATTTTGTAACTTTATCTCCCAATCTTTTATGATGAAGCCATGTTCGGAACAAATCATGGTAAAAGATGGCCGAAATGCTAGTCTCTGCATGTTACACAACACATTCGTACCTAAAATCTCTATCTAAAAAGCTTGATTTAAGCCAAAATAAACACTCTAGTTCAATGATTTTTTAAATACTTTTTTCTTCTTAAATGGAAAAAAGTTATAATTGGTGATTGGGAAAAAACATTTTGGGGATCAGGTATGTTTGCTTTGGGATCGGGTCCATTTTATGGCCTTTTTTAAATAGCAGGAAAACCCCTGTAAAAAATGTTTCATTTTAAACATTTATGAACTTATCAGAAAATTCTTATGTTTCCCTTGTGTAAAAAGCATAGTGCATGCTGATACAACAATGTTACCAATGTTCACATTAAAAAATTTCAATATTCCTACTTAAATATATGTTAGGTTATGACTTTATCTCTGCAGTGACAAGGTAAAAAGTAAGGGTGTCACGTTTAAACGGTTGCGTTTCGTGTTTTGCTGAAAAACGTTTACCAAAAAATTAACGTTTAAACAATAGTCAATATCAATATAATAAATATTGGGATGCAAAAAACGTAGCAGACTAGCCTTACGAAGTATATCGATGACAAACTGCTAAATCCGGCTACTTGCGGTAAATCCGGGCTACCGAATTTGGCAATAATTTATTTCTGATTGGTTAGCGGATGGCACAGACATGAACGAAACTAACGGAAAATCGTCGCTACTTTCCGAAAATCTTACAACTTCGCAACGAAACAGTGCACATGCCCCCATCTTGAAATATTTTGAGTGATTGATTAGCCAAGACAAACACTGCGGTAGCATGTTGAAAAGCAATATTTTAACCAATTTAAATATATATACGTTTGTGCTAGTTAACTGGTTTTTCATTTTCTGCGGTCAAACGATATGCGCATTGTATTTCATATGCAAAATACGTGCATTTGTTTCGAAGTGTCGTTTTCGGAAACAGTATTTTGCATTGATTTTACATTATTTTCAACGTTCTTTAAATTGTTTTTATAGAATGATGAATACACATGTGGTGATTCGGATGGTCTGTTTTATAATATTTATGGTTTTAATATGACGTCATTGCGCGAATGGGATATGCACTGAATATTACTTCAGGAAATAAAATACTATTTTCGGTTTGGAAATGCGATGGTACTGATGCTTTTTAAACGGACATAGGGACACCGTTTAAACTGTAACGTTTCGTTTATTTCATTTCGATTAAACGTTTAGAAAAATCTGTAAACGTGACACCCTAAGTGAAAAGATAGATGTTTTGAAATAAGCAGCTGAGCACATTTTAATTACATGATTAAGCATGCATGACAGATGAGTCCACAATATATAAATTATAATTTACTTTTTCTAAACCATCAGTGTGACCCAACTCAAATAAAACTGCCTTAGCTAGTTCTGGATTGCTTGGCAGGGGAACATAGTGGGACCCTTCAATGTCTTTACTTTTCTTTATAAACGTCTGGTAAAACCTGTTAACAAAAAAAGAATATATGAAACATTTAATAGATATTTTTCTGTTTTTGGTAGATTGACAGTACAGAAATATTTTTTTCCAATAGACCATGCATGCATATTTATTGCTATATTTCTATCAATCACATAGGTAAAAATGAATTTTATTGTCATATATAGTCACCAATTACAAACAACAGTAATTAAATATATTAATTAACTCTCATCCGACATCATACTTAAGACTGCATTTTCTGTCAACATTCAATAGTGTGTAACCTAAAACACAATACTATTTTTTTGCAGATACATATCAATTACTTTACGCTTAAACTTGATCACCTTGAAAATAAAATACTATCTTCATATTTCGACTTCGTTTCTGATATTCGGATAATCCATACAGCCTGCAAACTCATTATTTTACAAGTTTGCTCCTCTTGAAAAAAAATTCCGGCTGACTTTAACGTAACAACCGCAAATGCGAAGTATTATCGAACAGTTTTATAATGAAAAAGAAAATGTTACTTTTGATTTATTTCATAACTTACAATTAATTAAATTTCTACATTTCCCTGAAGTGCTAGATCTATTTTCTTTGTTATTATAAATCGAAACAAAATGAGCAAATCCCCACGCAGAGTTGTCGTTCCTTGCTCTCACATTCAATCTCTGGGGGATCTCTGCCATCACAAGAACACGGCCGTTAATCACGCGCGCCACATCTTTTTCGACATAGCTGTTTAATCTCACTTAAAACCTTACCTGACCTTTGTAAGTGTCCAATAAAATTCAAATAAAATTTCCCCGGCTAGACAAAAATGAATACACTTCATTTATTCCATTGGCTGATTTGAGCATACCACCAGAACATTGGAAACATGTCCGCGTCTTTGTAACACTGTTTTACTGCGTGTTCAGCATGAAACAATTCTATCTCTAATGAAAAGGCTTGATAGGTAAAACAGTTTTACACTCAACTCTTGACATCAATACAATCTTTTATTTTCAGAGGATTGCCAGCGCCAGAGCGTTTGTACTTAAAGGCTATGTTCTCATATTTAGTAATTACTTCAATATTCCTGTCTGTGTACTAGTATATTTAACTTCATTAAAGTATCTTTATCCCTATCCTGATATTCGTTTTGGCCAAACCATTTAAAATTGTTTTCGAAATTGAACATTAAACATGTAAAAGTATAAAGTTTTAAACAAGCCGTCGCTCCAGCAGTGAAAGCGTGGCCTCATTAATGAATTGCATTCCAACCCGCACGGTATCAGGGTCAGTTCTTTTCTTTTTCCTTATCTTACAACGACAAATGTTTGTATTCATCTAGTGTGTTGAAGTAGTCAACTTACAAAAAAATAACTTAAGTCCTGTAAAAATATTAGAAACCAGTGCATTAATTTCACTTTAAAATAGCTATACATGTGCATTGGCGCAACCTCCTAATTTGAGTGCCACCACATTGGAATTGGCGTCTCTTTTTGAAAAAAGCAAATTAATCTATTAGATCGGCTAGAAGCCGATGTTTTGTGCACGCATTAACTTGCTTTGTGTTCAAAGCAATCGCTTTATGTAATGAGCGATTAATTGGCTATGCCTTTGCTCGTCACACAGGCAAAAGACATCGATTTGCTTTTACGAATTTTACCATGCCGCAATTTATAAAGGTCCTCAGGACTCCTCACGTTTCCAAATGGGTTATGATTGTATGTTTCTGTACATATTTGGATGAATTTATAATAGCTTAATCGCACTACATTGAACGATTTTTTTTAAATAATGCGAAATATGTTGAAAAAAACAACATATAAAAGTTAATCAGAATGTAAAATTATCCGTTAAATTTTAAAACATCCGGGAATGAGCGCCACCTCGGAAGTAGCATTGGCTCATTTATTAATTTATCTAAAAAAAGATGTGGCGCGCGTGATTAATGGCCGTGAAGAAAATCCTACCAGATTCGGTAGGATTAATTTTGTTTAAGTATTATATATTGAAAAGTAGTCTCATTTTCTTTTCTATTTTGAAAAAAGTGTATACGTTATGGTTCATAATAAAACAATACATTACCTAAATTTAAAAAAAGTAAAAATTATTGTATCACATGGCTGGACTATCATCACGTTGTTGGTTATGAAGGCAGGAATTTGATCGAGCTATGAGCTATCCGTGCAGAGATTTGGCTGGAACCAGCATAGCTTGATCAAATCCCTGCCTTCATAACCAACCACCATTGTGTCACACCGGTCTGACTGACAATAACGTAGTGACGTCACCATCTATGTATAGAATGAACCAACCACGTGATGATAGCCTAAAGCCACGTGGTACAATAAGTTTACCGTTAACTTGTTGTTTTTTTTTATTTTACTGTAGGTAATATATTTTTTATAATGAGCCTAAACTAATACTCTATTTTCAAAAAATAAACGAAAATGATACTACTTTTCATAATATATTACTTAAATAAAAACACAAAAAATCCTACCAAATCTCCAATCAAATTTCTGCTCGGAGGTTGAAAATGAGCAACATCTAATTACAGAAAAGAGAAAAAAAATGATTTGGTTACACCACACCGCTGCTAAACCTTCGCACAGTAATTTGACTGATTCCAAGCACACCTTAAATTCAAGTCCGTCATAGAAAAAGGCAGGTGAGTCTTAAAGATTTTTATATTAAATGGATTAAGTCAGTATTTGTTCTTTCTTGTTTATTTAAATTTGGACTGCAAACGCTTAATATTTTTTTTATTGAAAATCCCAATGATTTTTTTTTAAACTACACAAGTAACAAACTGGTTTTTCTAACAGATCTGGAAGGATATTTTGTTTGTGCAGTAAATTGTTAACGTTGGTTGGGTAACAACGGCTTCCCGAGTTGGAAGAACTCCTTGTAACTTATTCGTATTCAACGAAAATCGGTGAAATCGTGGACGTAATTAAAATTTTGATATGTGCGTTGCATTCACAAATGACCAACAAGGGAATCAAAAGTTATTATTTTAAACCGCATATCATAAAGTTATAGTCAAACAAATCATCGTCAACTGGTTGGAATGGCGGAAGGGGTTTTATATGGGAATTGCTCAGAACCAGTAAATAGTTGTCCACGAAAACGGTCGCCATTAAAAAATCAAACCGCTGAAGGCACTACAGTTGTTCGTTCTTTGAATGTATTTGATATTACAGTCACAGGATAGATAGTTCGACTTTTTAACGTAGGCCAATCGAACGGCCACAAAAACGCAAACACCAGTATAATTTTCTTTCCATTGTCAACAGTAGTAAGATTTTGCACAAACATTAAGGAGAAAAATACCATTGATATACAACCCCTCATATTTTATACAGGATTCACACAAACTTCACTTATGATAACAAAGATGAAGCTTGGATTACAAATACATATCTTTAAAAATATATTCGACGTATATCAAGGTTGGCGATAAAGAAAAAAATAGTAGCCATGTTTCAGCGATACGATGACCATCCACATCAAAAGCTAATTTGCTTTATACATGAGTGCACCTGTCGCTTTGTGTGATAACAAAAAAAATAAACCACAACATAATTACAACAATAAATGTACCGGTATTGGTATCAATGAGCATTGTATTAAATTATCAATCAAACCACTTAACAAATATTTTATATTTTTCGCCTGAAATTAAATGCTTCATTTTATGTATTTCCATTTCATTGTTTATTCATTTTCATGTACTGACGTTAACGTGTAACTCCTCTACTCTCCCACCCATCACAAATATTTTTATGAATGTACCATCTACTGCAATGTTTAAGTCGTAAATTGAAAAAAAATCTATAGTTTATATGGGTCAATACTTTCTCATTGTGCATTTATTCCGAATTACATTTTCACCATAAAATACTACATGTAGTGAATTGCACGTCTATATTAGTTATAGCACCTGGTCTGTTGCAACACGCACGCTTTTCATGCGTGGAACTTGACAGCCGATAGTAACAATGTCGCACTCTTATAAAAACACGGCATTTTTTTATATGCGCACGAAGGGAATTAATCAGCAAATATTAACACATGGCTATAGAAATTCGAAATATACATGTACTGAAATTCAATTGCTACCGCGTATATTCTTTAAAGGTTGTTGTTTTCACAACTTACTCGCAATTAGGATTCAATTGCTCACCATTTGCTTTTAACTGTTCATACGTAACTACAGTTATAATGTGTGAGGATGATACCCGACATTGTCTTTAATGTACTGTATTAATTACCGTTTTATATTACGTAAATGGTAAACTGTAATTATTTACTAAACAATCTGCTATAAACGCTGACTTTATTGACCAACGTCAATAAAAAATTTTATAGTCGCCAGATATCCCCGACATCATAAGCATTCTCGGAACCGATTGGACGGCGAAAATTACAGTTTGGCGACCGGAAAGTAACCTGAGAACATCACTTCATCTAACACCGCCACCATCAGCATCACAACCGTCACCAAATCGCCACCATCACAAGCACCACCACCGTCACCAAACAACCTCCATCACGACCACCACCACCACCATCACCACCATGATCCCCACAACCATCCCAAGCATCATCACCACCACCATCACCATCATCACCACCACGATCACAAAGACCATCACCACCAATACCACAACAAACATCACCAATATCACCAAAAACATCACCAATACCACCACCACCACCATCACTACATTCATCACCTCCATCACCAACACCATCACCACCACCACTATCGCAATCATCATCATCACCACCACCACTATCTCAACAGCACCATCGTCACCACCATCACCAGCATCACCATCAACATCACCATCACTACCGCCACCACTTCCATCACCTTCACCACCATCACCACCACCCAAACATCACCAACGTAATCACCGCCAACATTTCCAACAACACCATCAGCATCGCCACCACCATTACAAGCACCACCATCATCACAAACAACACCAGCACAACCGTCACTACCATCACCACCAACCCCACTTCCATAACCATCACCACCATTGCAATCACCACCACCATCATCAACACCATCACTTCCATCACCATAACCACTACCATCCCCACCACCACCACCACCATCACATTCAACACAATCACCACCATCACCATCACAACAACCTACATCACCACCACCATCACCACCATAACCAACACAACCATCACCACCTCCATTACCATCATCACCACCACGATCACAAGGACCATCTCCACCAATATCACCACTACCATCACCAATATCACCATAACCATCATCACCACCATCAACAAACTCATTATCACCACCACCATCACCACCACTATTACCATCATCACCACTATCACCACCACCATCACCACCATAATCTCCATCAACACTTTCATCACCACCAACACCATCATCACCACCACCATCCCCACCGCCATTACCATCACCACCATCATCATCGCCATCGCCATCGCCACCACCTACACCACTAAAATCACAAGCTCCACCACCACAAGCACAACCACCACCAGCACCACCAGCAATAACACCATCACAATTGTCACCTGCATCACCACCAACTCAACTTCCATCACCATCGCCACCATTACCACCATTACCATCACCACCACCATTACCGATACCACCACTTCAATGACCATTACCACCGTATCCCCACAACCACCACATTCAACTCCACCATCCCCATCACAACAAGCTCCATCACAACCACCATCACCTCCACAATCACCAGCACCACCATCACTTTCATCACCATCCCCACCACAATCACCACCAACACCACCATCACAACCATTTCCATTACCATCACCGTCAACACCACCATTACCATCACAATTACAACCAACACCACCATACAACCATCATTTCCATCACCATCATCGTCCTCATCGCCCACACCACCACCATCACCACCACCATTCCAATCAACATCACCACCATCACAACCACCATCACCCCAAAAACTTCAATCACCATCAAAATTACAATCACCACCATCACAATCACCACCATCACCACCTATATCTCCATCACCACCACTTATTCCATCACCACCACCATCACCACCACCACCATAGCCACCCCAACAATCAGCAACAACATGACAAATTAACTCCACTATCACCGCCATTTAGTTTAAACCTATTTATTTTAGCTCGATTGCATCGAAAGCCTCATGCTTATAGAAACGCTCTCAAGTCCATTTCCTGGGCCTATAGCCAATACTTGATGTCTTTGGGGAAGATCTAGAGAACGCTCCCCGAGTGGGGATCGAACCCGTGCCCTCCCGATCGCTAGGCGGACACCATGTCCATCACGCCACGGCGAAATAAGATGAACTTAGAACATTACCATTTCCACCACCACCATCCCCACAGCCATCACCACCACTATCGCATGCTACACCACCACCACCACAACCACAACCACCACCACCACCATTACCACCATAACAACAACTATCACCCCTAACCACTTCCATCACCACCATCACCATCACCATCGCCCCCTTCACCACCATTACCATCATTATCACGACCACACGACCATCACTACCATCACCAACAACATAACCATCACCAACACCATCACCATAACCACGACCATCACCATCTTCCCCATCATCACCACCATCACAATCACCACCACCATCACCATTACGCCAACACCTTCACCACCAACATCACCACCTCCATCACAGTCATTACCACCATCACCACCACCACCGTCATCACAAACACCATAATAACCATCACCACTATCACACCATAATCAATACCTTTACCATCTCCATCATCATCACCAACATCACCACCATCAACACAATCACCAACACCACAATCACCATTTACCCCACTGTAATCACTTTCACCACCACCATCCACACCATCACCACCACCGTTACAACTATTACCACATCCATCACCAACACCATCACAAACACCATCAACAACAAAATCATCACTACCATCACATTCACCACCATTATCACCGCTATCATCACCATCACCAATGCCATCATCACAACCATCACCACCACCACCGCAATAACCACAATCACCAGCACCATCACCATTTCCACAACCACCATCACCATCATCATCATCTTGCAAATCATCATTATTTTCCTTGTTAATCTAACAAAATGTTTTTTCTTCTAAATAGTATTTATACATGGACAAATTAGGCATGTGAGTTTGTATTTAACGGGTATTCTAACACATAAATATTAAAAATATTAATCAGTCGCTCCAATTTCTTTTATATGCAACGATGTTCAGCCTCCAAGGATCGGCTAAATTGAGGAATCTTCATGGCATCCGTAAACGTTGCGCCATACTTCTCCAGCAGTTGAACCGGATGTTAGGGTCTCATCTGACACGAACTGGAAACTGATCTAAAAATAAATTAAACGCTACTTTATTGAAAATAAATGCCAACTAAAAGATCATTTGAAAACATGATACTGCACTTGCTGTCAATATGCCCACTAAAGCATAAGGTCCTGTATTTCATTAAGCATTTGAAGACTTGTTTAGAGGTGTTTTTTTTATTTTGTCAATGCAATATTATGATAAATGTATTACTTTAAACACATTGTTTCATAAGGATGCGCATGTATAAATGACATGTATTTATCACAGCTTTATATCGAATCCACTCTCCTGAAAAAATGGTAGGATGTAAAATTCTCCCAACAGTATTTGTGGTCTTTACGTGTTTACATTATTTACATGTTTCTGGTGATGACAAGATTACGTCAAGTGTACCGCTAAACAAAACCATACATGAGTTACCAATAAAAGAAGAAAACCGATGTATCAAATAAAAAAATATAAGCATATATAGAACAAGAGCTGTCACCATAGAATGAATTATGCCCCCTATAAACGCTTGATAGAAGTTATGAGATTTTTTCGAAACCTAAACACAGATTTCGAAGCCTAAGCGCGGACCCTAAGTTCAAGGTCAAGGTCACAGGGGTCAAAATTTGAATGCGTATGGAAAGGCCGTATACACATGCATACCAAATATGAAGGTTATATCTCAAGGGACATATAAGTTATGAGCATTTTTCAAAACCTAAACGTTGATTACGAAACCTAAACGCGGACCCTAAGTTCAAGGTCAAGGTCACATGGGTAAAAATTGTGTGTGCATGGAAAGGCCTTGTCCATATACACATGCATACCAAATATGAAGGTTATATCTATAGGGACATAGAAGTTATGAGCATTTTTCGAAACCTAAACGCAGATTTCGAAACCTAAACGCGGACCCTAAGTTCAAGGTCAAGGTCACAGGGGTGAAAATGTGTGTGCGTATGGAAATGCCTTGTCCATATACACATGCATACCAAATATGAAGGTTATACCTCAAGGGACCTAGAAGTAATGAGCATTTTTCGAAACCTAAACGCAGATTTCGAAACCTAAACGCGGACCCTAAGTTCAAGGTCAATGTCACAGGGGTAGAAGTTTTTGTGCGTATGGAAAGACCTTGTCCATATAAACATGCATACCAAATATGAAGGTTATATCTCTAGGGACATAGAAGTTGTGAGCATTTTTCGAAACCTAAACGCAGATTTCGAAACCTTAACGCGGACCCTAAGTTCAAGGTCAATGTCGAAGGGGTAAAAATGTTTGTGCGTATGAAAAGGCCTTGTCAATATACACATGCATACCAAATATGAAGGTTATATCTCAAGGGACATAGAAGTTATGAGCATTTTTCGAAACCTAAACGCATATTTTGAAACCTAAACGCGGACCCTAAGTTCAAGGTTAAGGTCACAGGGGTAAAAATGTTTGTGCGTATGGAAAGGCCTTGTCCATATACACATGCATACCAAATATGAAGGTTATATCTCAAGGGACATAGAAGTTATGAGCATTTTCTCGAAACCGTAACGCAAAGTGTGACGGAAAGACAGACAGACGGACAGACGGACAGTTCGATCACTACATGCCACCTTTTCTTCGAAAAGGGGGCATTAAAATTAGGATACGTCCATTTGAAACAAAAAGTCAGAGTTTACGTTATACTGCTGCAATGAAAAAAAGAGATAAGATGATGCAAGACCTTACTTACTGCCTTTGGTTAACAGTATTGCTGTTGGAAAACAGAACGAACACGCTATCGATTAGACTTGATTTTCAGAGCTAAGCGTTTAAACATTGTTTACGCTGACTCGGACTCGCTTTCGCACCATCGACCCACGTCAGTGTGTTTACGCTTGCGGGCAAAAAAAGTGTGTCCCTCGCTGTAAATTTTGGAGCCTTGCCCGAGTATGAGCGCCAACATATCATTTATCTTTGTATTCACAGCAATGACAGAGATGACGTTCTATACTTCAGTCTGTTATAGGTGACCTTCAGTGGTTGGCCATGGTGTATCGGAGCCCATGTAGAGTTCCTGCCCTTATTCCAATGCACGGACAGCTGTTGAACAAACATATGTTAGAGATACCACCACGACGTATATTGGATACAGGCAAAGAATACGTCGCCAATATTTTTTGTTCAAATATATTGATTGCATTGTAAAGTGTTCCAAATGACCATGTGCTATTTTTTTCCAAATAAGTTGCAAATATATGAAATTAACACGTATCAGCATACATAGGTAAATTAGAATACGTCCATTTGAAAAAAGTCAGAGTTTACGTTATACTGCTGCACTGAAAAAAAAAGATAAGATGATGCAAGACCTTACTTACTGCCTTTGGTAAACAGTATTGCTGTTGTTAAACAGAACGAACACGCTATCGATTAGACTTGATTTTCAGAGCTAAGGCGTTTAAACATTGTTTACGCTGACTCGGACTCGCTTTCGCACCATCGACTCACGTCAGTGTGTTTACGCTTGCGGGCAAAAAAGTGTGTCCCTCGCTGTAAACTGAGGAGCCTTGCCCGAGTTTGAGCGCCAACAAAGTTAAAACGTCCTTGCTCTATAAATTAAGTCGAATGGACAGTGTTGTCTTTCTGCATACCAACAGCAGTAATGCTTACGAAAGAAAGTAAACGTCAATCGCACATCACAATTATCTCTTTAAGCATACAGGTCTAACGTCATCTTTGACCTTTAAAAATGATATCACTTATCTTTGTATCCACAGCAATGACAGAGATAACGGTCCATACTTCAGTCCGGTATAGGTGACCTTCAATGGTTGGCCATGGTGTATCGGAGCCCATGTAGAGTTACTGCCCTTATCCCAATTCACGAACAGCTGTTGAACACAAATATTTTAGAGATACCACCCACGACGTATATTGGATACAGACATAGAATTCTTCCCCAATATATGCTGTCCAAATCTATTGATTAAAGTTTAAAAGTGTTCCAACTGACAATGTGCTATCTTTATTGCAAATTAGTTGCCGCGCGAAAACCTTCAAATTACGATAATTTACAGTGTTGAAAGTTCAAAACGAACCATTCAAGTATTAGTCGCACATGTGAATTGTTTAATACCTATCTTTTTCATGGGGAATACACAACACATTCAAATTTGTATTAAGTTTATGCTTATTTTGATAAATATCTTCATGTTTTTTTTATACTTCGAGCGGTAAATTAGTCACCTAAAATGTTTTGTATCAACTAGTTTTACATCTTAATTGTGTATTATTTTCAATTAACTAAACACATTCTAAAAACGTATCTTTCTCACAAGCACCGTCTCAATTGCAAAGCACACACCAATGCAGCATGCGTAACACATATTCATATTTACCTTATAAGGTGAACTACGCATCCATCCAATTCAATATCCCGACAACCAATGGTATAAACAATCAAGTTTCACACCTTACCATATCACCTGATCACATCTCAGAAAGGTGCAACACGCCATTAGAACAACTCAACAGATGAAGTGGTTGTACATATATAACCCTTTACCACTTAGGAACATATTTTGACGCATTTGTAGTCCCATAGAAAGTTAAATTAAATTAAAGACCGTTCTTACTAAATTCAAATTTAAAGACTTCATTTCCAACCCTTAGATACTGATGAGCAGCAAACAGCATAAAACCTGAACAGACTGCGTGTTACTCGCAGGCTTTTCTAGTTTTTTGCCGTTTGCACATATGCATTTTTAATTTGCTTCTGAGTGGAAAAGGGTAAATCGGGTGAAGGTTTTATACAGTAAAAAACATCGTCCGATTTTGAATAAAATTGTGTTGGCATCTAGTGTCAGAAAAGGCACTGAGCAATATTCAGTTATCATCTAGGTATCGGGCAAAGCTTGTACAGACATCGTACGGCCACCTGTACAGAAATCAGAATTTAAATTCGGCGGCATAAACTCGATTCTTCTTTCAGCGAATTCACATTGCAATAATGTACAATCCTGCATGAGAAAGATCCTCTAGGTTAAAATCAGATCACAGGAGAGCCATCCAGACATTTTTCGGTTCCCGCCGGTCTGAACTCTCCTTGTTTCCGAGGTCAGTCATCACCAACTGTTCAATGCCCACTTAAAGTTTGATCGAGCAAAAGATATATACGTATAAAGCATAGCGGTTGTCCGAATAAACTGCTAATGCTTATATAAAACGAGATGTGTGCACTGTTTATCCCCATATTTATGTTATAGAGATAACTTAGACAAAATAACAACATGTCTCTTTTTTGACGTTCTGAAAGCATTAAAATATTATGAAAATATTAAAATCAGAACCAGTTAGTATAAAATAAAATTTGCTATCGCCATCATATTAAATGAATATTGTTGGAATATCAAATACCTTTCACACTAAGAATATAATTTCATGATGATATGCTACCAGTAGCATATAATGTTTTATCCACAAGTAAGCAACAACTTCCCCATATCGACACGAAATGTTGTTTCAATGATTTTACAAATACCATTACAATTACCTTTATACTGTTCAATTAAAGTCAATAAAAGAATCACATAGATTCACAAACCCTCAACACACTGTGACCAGTTTATCAGTGACTGTTTTCCCGTTTGAGTCTTTGTTCATCAAGAAATTAATTGGCAAAGAGCCATTCAGTATTGTATATTTTTGTCGTACTGATATATGTTCCACATAAATTCTTGAGTGTGCCAGTTTTCGAGTGGCTTCTACATCAAGCGGTGACAACTGGTTTCGCCCTTTCGTAAATGCTGTAATTTTAACCTGCGCACCAACAGCCCAACACTATCGCTGACATCGAACCCTCGGTCAGCTAACAAGATCTTCCGGTATCAATTTATTAAAAATTGATTTAATTTTTATGTTCTGTAATGTACTAATCACTTACTCGACCACCCCATGCATCTGATATGTACGAAACAGTTCCCTGTGGTGTTATTCTTATCAGAAATTAAATCTTATGATGGTGCTTGTAAGAAGTCCACGTTTCGTATTTAGCCCTCAGTCCGGTTGGTTTCTCGACATTTACTTCGAAACAGTCTATGATCACAGCGCATTTCTTTCCAAAGTTTCGCACGTCATCTTTTATCAGTGGAGGATTTATTACCACATGGGGCGTATATGGCGATTACGCATAGAAAAAGGTAACGAGTGCTCTTTTAAAGAAAAAAATACAGACATATTTATAGACAAATCTTGATTTTTTTGACAATCGCCATTTTATTTTACATATTCAATTATAATCGCTAGCTGAAAGAATCAATCGCTTGGGCGATTATGGCGATCGGAAACGCTAACATATAATATCCAGACTAAAATAAAGTTAGACAACTTACGTTTTTGAATAATACAATTAAGAAATGTTAAAATTGTTCACCGCCTGAAATGTGTGTTATGAGTTTTAGCGAATATAGATAAATCATTTCCAATCGTCACGATTTTTCGCAATTAATAGCGTGTTACCTCATTATGAAACACTACTGAAATGTTAAACCAAATACTTGTAATGCCGCAGTTTACAGTAAAATGGGTACGTACCCAATTTATATATTAGGTACATCAGTATGTTTAATTATTGTCATAAGCTTGTATCTACATATAATATTAGGTTAAAAAGGGTTTACGAACAATCGCTTGATAGCTGTTATAATGGTCACCTTAACTGGGTTTATAATATTCAGCTGATGTTTGAACATAATGATTTTGCGGATGTGTTTAATAACGTTCACAATGTTAACCCTAAAAAAATTGTATATATTTTTAAACAACGAGTAACTGACACCTTCAAACAATATTTGTTTGGAACCCTATAAAAGAGCCCTGTTTTAGAAATCTATATGCAATTTAAACAAACGTTACTGTATGAAATATATCTGGATGTTCTCCCCCAAAGTCTTAGAATCTATGTTTGTAGACTGCGCATGTCGGCACATCCATGACGAATCCAGTCAGGCAGGGACTTGTACAAACAAACTTTTTTTGTATAGGTCCCTGAGTCCGGTAGATATGCAAAAAAAAAACACGAAAACACCGAGACATGAACGACACTGTTTAATTTGTAACACAAACGACATAGATGAATTGCATTGTATATGTGTGAACCCAAGGTACCAAACACTTAGAAAAAATATATCAAACGTAAATACTTTATAAGGACATCAGTATGTTAATATTAAGAATTATTTAAATCAAATAACAGAGCAGAACTTATTAAACTTGTTTTATTAACAATCACTCACCATGCGGTCTGTAAATTTAAATTTCGTGATACATGTATATCTAAAACGAATTAATATTTGTTGATTTATTTATGTATTAAAACAAATGGAACAATTATTAGCATTGATTGATTGCAGCGAAGGTTAATTGTTATTATTTCAAAATTGTAAGCTGTGTTAAAATACGCTTAGAGCAAATAATCATTGTATTATTAAAAAATGTTAACCACGTCTGTATACGTATGTTTAACAAATGTAAACGCATGTTTAACAGATTCAAATGCCATCAAATATTTGCTTATCTCAACTACAGAAATTGTTTTTTCATTTATGTTAACTTAACACATTTTTTCATAAATTTTGATTTATTTTCACAAAATACGGAGATATGAATGCCTTATCATGTTGACATATTGACATTCTTTGTAAATGTATGTGCGTCTAGACGATGTACTATGTAAGAGTCTTTAATAAATTTGACGTCTGTCTGCCTTTATTACCATGGCGATTGTTCGACCTGTCGGATATACTGGGTCACGCTGTGAAGGCAAATACTCACACCGGAGTATGGAGCATTGTTTAGGATGTTGATGCACAAGTAAGCGACACTTATAACGTTATTTTAAAACATTGCCAATAAGGTACTTTGAATGATTTTAAAATTTTAGAAATACTTTATACCCACACAAGTGTATTCATGTCTATTTCCGGCTTAACTGTGTATCCCAACTTTGTACCTTCCACAGCATCTGATAACATAAAAATATGAATATTGCAATAAAAAGTAGAACGGAATTGAAACGTATCACGTTGGCGAGGCTGGTGTAGATGCCACAGGCAACATTCCAATTGCATGTGAGCGGAGGCGGACTAACTGGGCACACGCAAGAGGGCGCCGCCCGGGAATTTGACAGAGGCGGCCCTAAAAATCTGTCTGAGAAAGGAGAGAAGATCTCCGTTGTTTGGAGATATTTGTAGAAAATTACTTGAAATCAACACATTTGTTTGGTATTATAGCATAGAAGGTATGAATAGTCATAAAGCCTGGGTATTATATTTATGCACAAGCGTAAATCAATGATATAATAACTTTTTATTCTCCCAAATGAGGCGTAAATTATTAATATAAACCCACACGAAATACATATAGCTTTACTTCAACCGTGCCCGTAATTAAGCTGTCACTCACCGTTTTTTTTTAAGATATTTGGATGTTTTCACGCCTAAGTTGGTGTTAACCATGCTTTTTTCCATTCCTTTTTCTGTTTAAATCAGAAAATGTGTACCAATTAGATTGCATAAATAGATCACCATGCATGTGTCAGATAAGGATACGGTTATTTGCACGGTACTTAAACACGAATTACTCGCCAAGGCTCGTAGTTTAGGTTTTCTCAACCTCGCTTAATTATCATGAACTAGTATTCTCTGCATGAATTTTCCACAGAACGTGATATGAGCCCGAGGATTCATTATGGATAAACCCGGAGATTGTCCCTCCACTCTTACCTTATCAACGTGTTAGGCTCACGACAATAGCGTCGAAATTTTTAATAAAAGCTGCAATGTCCAGTTGTTTAGGTATTACTGAAAGCTTCTCAAGTTTGGTGTGGTCTTGTGTAATGGGGGAAGCCGGAGTTCCCAGAGGAAACCTAACGTCTCCGGGATGGTTTCCATGCATTGTGAAAAAAGATAAGGCCTTACGTTTGCAAAAACACCATTAAAATTGATTCTAAATTTACTGAAAATGTTAACCTTAGGAATAACCCACCGTTTCTTTCCGGTGTGTTTTTAGAATGAATACACTGGGCAAGATATATTCGGCTGGAGGCCATAACAATAGAGGTATGCCGAAAACATGCTATTGTCTACTGCTTACATATATACATTAAATTGAATTCTAAAACATATCATTTACACTGTATTTTATCAATTATATGAAACAGTAGCCCAACCATCAGTGCTTATCATCAAACTGACAGCATTTAACCGTTCTCTCAGGACTTCCGGTGGGTGCATTTGTAATCTTCTCTCCGCATCTGTTCGAAAAGTATGCGACCGGAACACTTCTTTTCGAGTAAGCAAGGTTTTGAACAGTTAGTGTTAATATTTTGAAATGAATTATATATCGAACGAAACCTGATCCCACGATTTAAAGTTTCTTTAATATTCCCTGCAGCCCGATCAGGTTTATACTGTTTGATCAGTCAACGTGTCATATTAAACTTCTTCAAGCTTTATTTAGTGTTATGTTAGAAACGAGAAAAAGAAAAGATGTATAATATCACAAACTATGATACACTCGAGCGTGTTGGATTGTTCAGAGGAGGTTTAATATACAAGCGAAAAGTGATAATAAAGAATTTAAGGTCTCTTTTCGCAATACGCATATTTGCAAAGCGTCATACAACATGTAATTATATAATATATCATATAATAATACATTTAACATTTAATTACGTGGACATCAAAAGGAAAATTAATAAACAGCGTGATACATATGTATATGCATCAAATATAAGCTAGATAGTACATATTCATGGCGTTTCTTAATATATGGAATAAACATACAGTGTAATCATTACACTATGCAAAAACATATTGGTCTAATTGTAGAGTGTGACCATAATATCAATTAGTTTCGCAATAATGGAATCAACATATTCGTCATTAAACCATTTATGCCTGGTGGACTCTCCCATCATTCTAAATTTGATCAATTTATTTCCAAAAGTAGGGAAGTGTAATATATTTATTTCTATATTTAGAATATTTCTTACAGAAATTCATTTAAACAAACAGCGAAGACGCTGATGAGACGCCGCAAGTTGAGGATAATTATATTATGTAAAATGCATGAATATTTCACCTCTTGGCCTTGTTGTTTTAAAGAAGAATATTTTTATTAATTAAATTTTCAAGTCTTAACAAATCTATTGAACATTTTTTTAAACAAAAAAACACGTTGTGTTGCTTAAATATAAATATCAAAGCTCTGGGACTTGTATTTTAGACATTAAAAACAATAAAATTGTATAAATTTTATATTAAAATGTGTGTGACCACTTGATATGTGCCAATTTGACCTTAGAGGCATGATTTGAACAAAACTTGCAGAGATCTGATATATACAAAGTTTCATACCAAATAGTAAAGCCCTGACCCTTGCGTTTCAAACATGACAAATTTTAAGTTTTCATTTGTTAAATCTTTTTAAAGCTCTTGCGACCTACATATGCGGCACACCGGAACGATATCAACAAGTCTGGAAGAGCTTCACTCTAAAATGATTCATGTGAAGTATCCTGATCCTGAAAAACTTTACGGACGCACATGAGCACTATTAAATGCAGAAGTAACACAGTAAATATATTCTGATGATACCGTTTTGTTAAATAATACAAATCCGCTGAAATAAATATTGTAGAAATTAGCGGTATCGCTTGGATACTTTGTTACGTTGTAGAAATGAGCGATATCGCTTGGATACTTTGTTACGCTGTAGAAATTAGCGATATCGCTTGGATACTTTGTTACGTTGTAGAAATTAGCGATATCGCTTGGATACTTTGTTACGTTGAAGAAATTAGCGATATCGCTTGTATACTTTGTAAAGTTGTAGAAATTAGCGATATTGCTTGGATACTTTGTTACGTTGTAGAAATTAGCGATATCGCTTGGATACTTTGTTACGTTGTAGAAATCCATGATGAGACGTTGATTAACATTACGTTACAATTAAGAAACTGGCAAAATGAAAAACGTCAAATCAGTCTGTGAAAATAGCCCTATAAACAATATTTAAATACGTGAAAAAGCGATTGTGTAGCCAAATTTTACATTATACATGTGAGTAAATATATACATCAAAATAATAAATATATGAAGCAAACATATAAACAGCACTGTCTCTTTCTCTAAACCAGTTGGAGCGGTTTGTTTCAAAATATTGGACCTTCGTCTGTCGCGGAGGCCTCACTATCCGACAAGTGGTGTCTGTCAAATTCCAAGGGCCGTAACTCGCCCTCGTCCGAATCGTTTCCCTTCGCAGGCGTCCAGTACATTTTGTTCCTTATGGAGTCGGCATGTAGCTGTATACTGTGACGCCGGCCGTCGCCCAGGTCGATGCTCGCGATGATTTTTTCCGGAAGCACATCAAGCGAGTTTTTGCGCTGTTTGATTTTCGCATTCCCGTCGTCTCCGCGGGCGATCAATGCCTTCTGTTCAATATCAGGCAGCGCGTAACGTTTTGCGGCCGCGTCAGATTTCGCGACTGAATGAGGGACTCCGAAACTTTCTTTGATGCCTTTCGACGGCCTGCTGCAATCGCCGTTTTTCTGCTTCAGTTTGATAACTGATTCATTGTCTATGTTCGTAAGCTCTGTCTGACATCTAGGCATCATGCTCGGTTCAGGCTCAGGGTCCGGTCCTTCGCTATAGTCTTCGTCGTCGTCGTTATCGCATGTCGTCTGGGTTGCCTGCGTTTTGAGTTTCGGGCGACTCTTTTGGTAGGGGAACACCTGATAATGCTTGGGAGCGTAATCCATGTCAAGGTCGTTATATCGGGGCATAAAGCGGTCCAACGAGACGTCGGTGCCGGTGGTCGCGTCGGAAGTATAATGGTCTTCCTCGTCTTCATGGTGATGCATGTGAAAGTTATGCAGAGCGAAGTCGATGTCACCGAACGCCGGTTGCGGCACCAGAGGCTTCTTCGGGCCCGTGCAGATTGCGGCGATGTTTGCGAGTTTTACGAAGCGAGACCTTCCTTTGCCATCGTGTCTCACCGGAGATATGTCCTGCACCGTGAAACCCTTCTTGGCAAGCCATTGTTCCACCGTTAAGCCCACTTTGTTGTCGCGGTTGTACAGCGACGCTTTCCCTTGGCCCAGGAGAATCTGCGCGCACGTGATGTTCCCGTGCTTAGCGGCCATGAGTAAGGCGGTGAAGCCTTCGTTGTTTTTGGCGTCCACGTTCAACCCAAGGCGCCGGAAGTGACGTATGAGAATATCACAGGCTATGTCGTTGCCCACCATCGCGCTGTAAATAAGTGGCGTGTTGCCTGCAAAACAAAAGCATCACGCAATTTAATTTACGGCTCGGAGTGATTTTTCTGTACCAGTCTTTCCATTTGCGTCTGGTAATTACGGGAGAAGATACAGTTATTGAAAAAAAGATGGACTGCGTCGCATTTTGTTCTAATTAAGCGTGATTGTTTCGTGATAATTGAAATCTTCGGTGAGATTGCCGCCAGTAAGATAATTACGTCTTGTGCTGAGAATTTAATTGTCTGCCGAGTGATCACTGGCTGATTCAAATCTCAGACTTAAAGTAATGCATGCATCTGAGAATAAGAAACTATTTTAATTCATTAACGTACGTAGGCGCAGAATATCGGATACATTTTTCTTTGCGTGCTTGCAGGTCTCACGTGCGCGCATACAATTCTTAAAAGACCCATACGCGCGCACGTAACACATTTCGTGAACAAATAACTTAAAATAATTGTCACCTCAATATCAGCGTATCAACGTCATCATCAACATGTATAATTTAAACGGATCAAATAAATATAGGCTTAAAACGTCTATTGATTAAAAATATTATCCTATTGTCCCCAATGTGGAGCGTGATAATCTATGGCATCTCAAACGATTTTATGTAGCACAAAACGTGTGATCGAAATGTGATGAAAGATGACCAATTTGAAATCACTTCAGATTCGACAACCCACGGGGTTGTAAACAACATAAAGAAACTCAAGCTAAATCGCATATCACCGCTACCGCTACCGCCGACCCTTTGTTAAGCAATTTATTCCAAAGAAAATATACTGAACACTTGTTCTCACTCAATTATTATTAAAACATTATAACACAAATATAAAAATCGAGACGACAATGGTTAGAAGCACGAACCTGGTAAAATAATGAGATTCACCGAAAATAATTATAAAAGATGAGCTTGTTTTTACCGCCAGCTCTTTTAAATGCACGTTAGTACAGTCACTTATCATCGTAACTTTATTTGTAATCTTCAAAAGTGTTTGTAACGAAATCAAAATGTAACTTTTGGGTAAAAGAAGAATTTATCGTGCAAGTTTTCAAAAACAAAAATTAGATGAAGTAACGCTTATTTTAGTTATTTATTTTGTTCTCGAGTTTCATTCAAGACAAAGGTCATATATATTACAGAATGCTAACCACATTTGAATGTCGTAATTACACGTGCTCAAGGAAAAATGCAGGTGCCGTTAATTCCACAAACAGGAATATACCTTTTGTACTATATATCATTAAACGTTAGTTTGAAAGGTAACACATTTAATGCTTCATATAACGCTGCGGCATAATGATTAATCTCATGCGACTAAATGCCAACATGAACATCTATTAATGTGTTTAAATGATGTGCCAACGGCCTTGTCAATTTAATTAATAAAATATCGATAAAACTTGTTGTTTATAGCCTTGAGTCCATATCCGCGATATATGTTCATAGTGTCAAACGAATACTGATCGTTTGTTATCGCGAATGCTTTTAATCACGCAGAGAGATTTATTCCTCTGGCTATATAGACCGTTAGTAATTACCCATGTAGGTCTCCAACGTTATGTTAATACTTCTGAACTCTATCAGCATAAGTTCAATGTACGCGGCAGTACTAATGCTGTTATAAAATAAATTTGATATTGTTTTGGACTTTTTTGGTAGAATCATCTTTTGTAAATAGCAAAAATGAAAATAAAATTCACGTAACCGGTGTTGTTTTGTATTTATTGGCCCTTGAGCAACATGACTCTTTCAAGATCCAGTCCGTTGCGCAAAAGCGCCAGTCAAAGAGAACATATGAGTGATAAACCTACTGGACCAAAATAAACACGTCTATATATATACTCACACGTTTGATTGGCATTTGACTCGATATCATGAATAACCACATTAACATGCCTGATCGATATTTGACTCGATATCATGAATAACCACATTAACATGCCTGATTGATATTTGACTCGATATCATTAATAACCACATTAACATGCCTGATTGATATTTGACTCGATATCATGAATAGCCACATTAACATTCCTGATTGATTATTTTGGTTCAATCAAAATATGCAATAATTCACAATTTAATACATGAAAAGTCCTTCCCACTAATAAAGTGTATGCCAACGTACTAAACGGTTCATAGTTGGTTAATGAATGTGATATTATATTGAAACAATAGATCATCCTGATCGTTTGTTTACAACTGCATTTTAACTGCTAGTAGTAAAAAATAAAATTTAGCATGTTAAATGATGAATGGATTACAAATGTAATTTCTATATTGTTTAAATGGTGTTACTTTTTCCAGATTAGGGCACTGACCATCTTATGTAAGCCATTTTTTCAAAAGCCTCGATTAATATTTTTCTCATTAAGACAAGAAATTGTATATCAAGCATTAAAATTAATGGTCATACCAAGTTTCATTAATATTGGGCAATAAATGTTGCATCAAAAGTGTGCAAAATCTTTTTCTTTCTTGTAACGTAACGTTTCATCATAACGTATCTTTGATGTATTCATTCATATGAGTCAATATCAGGTTAAAGATGCATTCTATAACAATCACGATGTAAAAGCGGTTCAGTAACCTCTCTGATATATAACTCCAAAAACACACCCTCTCCGTTGCGGTTCCAGTCCATTTTCGCCATTAACCAACACAAAACTAAACCACAATGGTCTATATTGATCAATCTCTTAAAAACTGATTTTATGATTTAAAGGACCATCCAAAATATTTGAAAGCTTCTTTGTCATATGTTTGCTTTATAGAATTGTTTATTTTATTTATTTTTTAAAGTGAAAACAGATGCGGACAATTAAATGAAATTTTCTTATGTCGGTTATGTTTTGTCGTTATTCCACCTAAGTAATAAAAAAACCGGAATATTATGAACGTCACTAAGTATACAGAGGCTTTATACCCTATCTAAACCCTATCTTTATGTGTAACGGATTACACAATATATATATATATATATATATATATATATATATATATATATATATATATATATATATATATATATATATATATATATATGATATTATCACATATACATGGGTAATGAAAGTCATAAAATAGATATTTAAACGGGATTAACGTCGTTTATCATTGGGCCTGCCATCATCATCATCATCATCATCATCATCATCATCATCATCATCATCATCATCATCATCATCATCATCACCACCACCACCACCACCACCACCACCACCACCACCATCATCATCATCATCATCATCATCATCATCATCATTATCACCATCGTATAGCCCCAGCAGCCGCAGCATCAACATCATCATCATCATCTTTACCAGCATCGCCATCATCATCTGCAGCAGCTAAAGGAGCATATGTTTTCGCCTTCTGTTTATTAAATCGGTTAACATAACGCCAAATGTACCTTTTACCTTTTTGTAATCAATAATCGTACGTGCTAACTTACCATTTGTGTCAGTTATGTCCGGATCTATGTTATGCTCTTTGATTAGAATACGCAAGATGTCATTGCAACGTCGCTCGCAGACGTAGCTAAGGGCGGTGCGTCCGCAGTCGTCGGTCAAATTGACGTCAGTTCCGTGACGTAGAAGCAGACGAACGGTGTTATCACGCGCACCTTCCTCCTGCAAAATCGACAATGTTTCAAATTCATACAGCTGAAAAATTAATAAAGTAAACTTTTGTTTTCAAATTATATTTAAAACGCATCAAATGGCAACTAACGAACATTTCTTAAGATTGTAAAATTCATGTATCAGCTTTATATTTTTATGTGAAATCAAGTGTTTCATATTTATGAAAAAAAAAAAAAAGAAACCGAAAATAATTGTAATCCGGACCGGATCCACATCTGTTGAAATGTTGTTTTCTTATGTTAAGTTTAATCATATTGCAATAAAATTACTATAACACTGATATACACTCTGCAGAAAACACTTTATTACATACATATAACATTATATTTAGCTTCAATATAATAAATACCATAATAATGATAATACTTCATCATAACTTGTTGTGTTCGAAACGTCGATGTTAAATTGTTGTCATGTTTAAGATTAAATCTATGTTACAAAATTTGCAGGAAGAACGTAACGAAAGGAAGCATGCATAAAATCGTCAAGACTTTCAATAATGACAATATTACAAACAGTCAAGTTTGACAAGCAGACTTTCCAAAATGCACATTTTCTAATTAAGGGCATTCATTAGTCCCCTCCCCCGACACAAAGTAAACCCCCACACCTACCAAATATATGCCCCCTTTAAAGAATGAATTCTTAAAATACTTTCGTATACACATGCGTAAGATTGCCTATTTTATGTAAACACATATATCTTTTAAAAGTAACTTGAATTTAAAAGTAGAAACACATTATTATATTTCTTCTGGTAAGGTATTCCTTGTCGACCCCCTCACCCCTTTCGTAATGAGCCTCGGCACAATTCCCATAAACATTATAATCTGCCATTGAAATGATAGTTGTATTGTTGTTATTCTATAAATAAATTCTGGAATTTGCGATTTTACGAGTTCGTTTTGAGACTGTTTATACTCATTAATTATCACAGTATTATACCTGTATTCCAATAATCGTAGATAGTATATATCTTATACGTCATGATATGTGATATTGTCTTGTTATTCCTGGTACGGGCAATGGCTTTTTCTTAGAATGACGCAAATCAGTAATCGATACCACACAACTGCAGATTCCTTATCTACTAATCTTCGCAAGAAAATTTTCAGAGAACTGAAGAAAATAACTTGTATAAATTGAACTTAAGCCATTTCAATTACCGATCTTATCGACGAAAGTTGTTCTCGGAATTGTATAATGATGTTAAGTTATGTCTATATGTCCGCATCCGTAATCTTTTACTTAATGTCTGAATGCATGTAAAAAAGCAGACAGTCATTTTTTCCACGAAATCAGTCATTAAAGAAAAAATCGTTTTATTTTTGTTATCTTCGTCCCTAAGCGAGTATATTTCTATAGTCAATACTGGAAAATAAACACGTTATGTACACATTAGCAATATAAGTTAACCATTATTATCTGCTGGAAGTGAGATACCAATTAGTGCAACGGACTGACCTTGTACCTAATTGACATTGATGTATGAATGTATTAAAATATAAAGGCTATATATTATTATTTGCACTAACTAAAATGTAGAATTTAACAAAGATAAAAAAAATTTAACCACGCAACAATACTGGAATCCATTAATTATGAAAATATTACCATCGAAATAGCAGAAAAAATACAAAAAATACAAATATGCACATAGCTTCTAACTTCAAAAAAGGCCATTGTTTATCTGCTGCAAGTTTGGTTTATTGACATACAGTGCATACAGTACAAAATCATGCAGGCATATGCAGGAGTAAATATATATATATGCGGTCATCTGAATGACGGAGAAATGCTTTTTGAATTCAAATATCATTAGTAAGGAATACGATTGTAAAATTATGGTATGCTCTCTATCCTTCGAAATGTTACCCGTTACTTTAATGCTTTTTCCATTGAATAGAAACATTTGCAAAGCATTACCAAACTAAAATAACATGCAAAATATAAAATACATTTTAGGTTAATTTGTGCGTAAATTCTCCTGTTAGTACATGCACATATATATTTATCTTCTAATTCATGAATACGTCAAACACACCAGGTCGGAGTTCAATTAGGTTCACGGTAATTCCGTTGCACTAATTGGTATCTCATATCCAAATGATATTAATGGATATCCCATATCTTGATAATTAGTACATGAAGTGTTTTTTTCCCGTACGGTTGACAGAAATGTACTCGTTGAATGTATTAACTGATTTGGGTTTCTATGCTATTATATATTACTACCGTAGAAAAGCAAGGACATTTTTTGCAGTCAGTTCAGTTTCGGACTTGGGTAATTTGTTCGAAATATGTAGGCAATCTGAATCTTAAATTGTCCATGTCAGCCCTACGTATGACATTAAAAACGAAGATTAAATAAATAAGTTTAACAGTTGAAATCAAATAAAAAGTGATCTGAAAATTGAGTGACTTTGTTTTGAATTACGCTACATTTAAAAAAAAAAATAACAAAAGTTGCGCCTTGGCGAGACTGAAACTGTTGGTTTCGTAAAAAAGCTTTTCATTAAGGCAATAGATACAGAGTGAATGAATTATTTTGATTTCTCTGATGTAAATATTATGCATTCGTTTGAAAAGTATATAACTTTCTTTGCAGGTCTCAAGCGGCTTCAGTTGAAACCAAATGCAAAAGTTAACAAGCATAACTCACCATTAGTTGGCTCATTTTGTCCTATATAATTATACGATTACTTTATAAGCCAATTAATTAAATGGAGCGAACAAACAAACTAAACATTCTGCAGATTGATCGTTATCAATAAATGGGTCATATGAACCATCAATTTTCTGCTAATGCACATTAATCCACTTTATGATTGTGTAACGATTACTTTGCAAATAAATCTAGCTAGATTGGTAACGAAGTTTCTGTCAAAAGACACGGCTTTATACAAAAATAATGGCACTCCAGAATCATTATTTAAAGAGAAAGTATAGTTACGACACTCTAGTGAAAAATCCAGCAAGAGGTTAGGAAATATAAAGTATTGCAACAACAGAACACAATTTGCAAACGTTTGGAAAACACTCAGCGCCAAAACAAAAACCTATCAATAGAATGTATTACTCACTTTTGTATAACAACACGCCATAAGGGGTGTTTTTCCATGAAGATCTCTGGAGTTCACGATGTCAACAGATGAAGCCTCGAGGATGAATCGCACAAGGTGATTTTTGCCTTGTCGCACCGCGTCAAATAGTACCCGCGCGTCTGTCGTGACGTCAACTCCGGTTTCGCCATAGCTGAAATATTTGATGCATCGTAATAATGCGTAACTATTCATCCAAACCAGTTTCTCCTATTCTAAAAAAGCTCTAAAAACAGCGATGCTGCTCAAAATGCCGAGACCGTAGAAATTGCATATTATTTAGTCGTAGCCACGCTGAGGCACACCGAGGCAGTTGCCTCGGCTAAAATTTGCAGAGCAATGTTGAGATTACAAGGAAAAAGAGGAAAATAAATGTCAAAGAATAAAATCTATATAAGAAATTAAAGCAATTTAATGGAATTTAGGCACTATGATAATCACAAACAAATATTATCATTGAGTACAATAGGTTCATGTTGAGGCAGATACTTATTTTAATTTAATAACAATTGATGCCGAAATGGCTCGGCAAAATGATTTGGAAAATCCTTATATTAAACCAAGCGTCGCACTGTACACTTCGATGCTATATTCATGGTGGACATCGGAACGTACTGAGCTAGAATCGGGTGTTTTACGGCCATGTCTGAGTCTATTTTGGACCTAGACAAACTTCGGGTTGTTGGCGTTTTCGGCTTTATTGGTATTCTCCTCTTTATGGCCGGCGTCGAGTTAAATCCGGACCGTTTCGGGTGGTAAGAATCTTTGTTTACATTAGAATTTTCAAATTATGATATCCCGCGTATTAAACTTTTTTTATATAAATAAGTTCAAGTTTTTTCTTTTTAATAGTCAATGTAGTTTATGATAGAACTGACAGAAAATGATGACGCAGTGCTAAAACAAAATTTTACACAAGGAAATTGAAACACAATGGCCAAAACTTTACTGATTTAAGTCAAATATTTGTACTCCTCATGATTATCAATATGTCCTTGTGACGCAATCGGTAACGAGTCAGACTCTAGATCCATTGACCACTATTATATTGTCACTGCATTGGTTCGAACCCCAGTAAGTCCGTTTTTTTCCAAATAACTTCCATCAATGATCCTTTTTATATGTGCTAATGATTGAAAACGCTATTGATTTAATGTATTAAAACCTTTTTTTAAAGAGCCCTATGGTGCGTTCAAGCTTTAAATGGTAAAAAATCGTCCATGAATTGTTTCACGGTGAACTTGTCTGAACTAGTATATCAATAATAAATATAAAAAGCACATGCTATTATCCATATACATATTATGGCTTGAATGAAAGAGCTGCGTCTCATTTTTTCTTCTTTTTCTATCTGACTTCAACTGAAATATATGACTATTTTCTGTAGTTAGGGTTGTTACATAATTGTCACTTCAAACACCGTTTATGGTAACAAAATCTAAAATAGACAATAAACTTGTATTTTGTTAACTTTATTGATACTAAACGATCATATGTAGCGTCCACGATTCCGATAATTTAGGTATTGAATGTGGGTTAAATGGCCTTTAAAACGCACCAGAGACGTTCTAGGTATAAAAAAAATTCCGGGTGTAAGGGGGGGGGGGCATGGACCCCCATAGAATGACCTAAGAAACTGCCTCGGCTAAACGCCACTGTTTATTATATTTATCAAAGTTAGCAGTGACATAAAGCATTTATACTATTTTCTCACTCTAAAAAGGAAAATTAAAACGGTACAGCGTAATCGATGAAGCTTAGTTACTCTGGTTTTTATAAGTGTTTTGTAGCCATGCAAAAAAGGTCACGTGATAAATGGCTATCGCTATTGTATATACAATACTTCATAATAAACTAGTCTACAAAATGTTTTGTTGTTTTCAGTAGTGTTTTTTTTTTGGAATGAGCATCTACAAAGTGAAATAAATAAAGGATATCTGTTGGATTCGGTGGAATATCGCTTTTAATTCATGAGTTATCATAGAAAATAATTTGCTTATGATCACGAGTGAATACAAATCAATATTCCACAGAATCCAACAAATTTTCTTTTTACTTTTTGCTTTATTTACCTTGTTTTGACAATTTAAAAGAGTTTAACTGAAGAATTTCGCTGGAATGATGACGTCATTTCGTTAAAAAATGACGTAATTTCACAGTAAAACAGTGATAAATATCGATATTTTTCACAGATATTTTTCACTGTTTGAAACAGTGAAATATACATTTTATTTCAAAGATAATTCCTTTTAAACCACCGGAAAGCATAAAATAATACCTTCTATACACATAGAATTAGGCAAATATCGTGAAAATCGCTGCAAAATTGATGAATTAATGGCTGTTCAAAGATTTGCACCCCGTTTTTGGTGATTTCGAGTGTGATACATTGTTATATATATATTTGATAGTGAATTTTTTTTCCAGAAAAGTTGACTTTTCGTTATAATATGATAATTTATCATTCAAAATGATTTTTTCACTAATTAATATCATAGCCACACGCTAACCACCTTTGATAACAATTATACATCTTCTAACGCATACATTTGATAATCTTCGGTAAATTAAACACTGTCCAAAATCAACGAAACATTTGTCGATTGTGCAGAATTAAGTGTTCTTAGCGATAATCGGGCCAAAACATTTGATTTGTTTCTTCTTCATTGCCGAAGCTTTAGCGTGGGTAAGTCGGCTTAAGTTTTTGTTTCGTTAACCTTTTTTTGCGATTTCTAAATTCAACAATAAGCAGTGATATGCAGAAATCTTCTAAATTTCTATTTAATCAGGCAAACAATAAAAACCAAGACATCATATAACGAAGGATTTTTGCTGTTGATATTATCCACTACTCTTAAAACAGAACACCTAAAAACTCCTATTAACATAACATTATTAAATCTGAAGGCAAGGTGAACTAACAATTTTCCTAGAATTATTCGCAAACCAAACGCTTTCCATAACATTTTTTTCATTATTTCTATAAGCATGTTTTGTTTATTTAAAGTTAACCTAACGAAAATGATGTAATGTAGCGAAAAATGATCGCAAGCTTAATAATTATTCAGTGGACTGGCTAATTATTCATTCGTTGGTTCGTTTGTTTGTCAGTTCGTTCTTTAATGAATTAATTTAATTCAATATTTAATTATTTAAGTTAATTAATTTATATATTATGAAAGAATGTACTCATGTATTTATTTCATTATTTATTTATTGATTTTTATTTGATTTTTATTTTTCTATTTTTTAATCGATTGATAGTTGATTGATTCATTCTTTTATACATTCTTCAATTCATACACTTTTTCCACATTTTGGTGTGCGCTTTTTAGGTGCACGTTCCTCCTGCAGGAAGTATCGATCAATTTTAAACAATAACCTTTCACTAATCTATTTCGCAACATAAACATTGCAACTATTACAATGTTACTGCTCACCCTCTTTCCCGGTGGTGATAGCCGAACATTGAGTTATGAATACTGGCGTTGTGAAGTCGTCTTGCTGGAGGTTTGTCTCTGTGTTCCCTTAAGTCCTTGTATTTATTGTATTTATAGTTTCGGTACATTTTATTTTCAATTAAAACACATACACTTCACTATTGTTCTTACACACAACAGAATTTACGTTTAAAAACACAAAATGCAGGAATATTAAAATAATTAACAGACTTTTTGAATTGATGCTTTTTATGCGTTAAACGCAAATTGAAATTGATCATGCATCCCTTTTCCCTACCAACAACTGTTCCGAGCACAATAAACCAACACGACATAAATACATGGGTTGAACCAAAGTTAAACAGATACTGCAGGCAGATTTTCTCAGAATTAATCCAGGAGAACAACAGAACACAAGCCCTTTCGTGATTTCATTCGACATATTCCTCATTACATTCTCCTTCAAGAACAAATCTGGTTTAAAACATTAACAACACAATTACCAATCTTATCCAGTCGCAATTCACATGATTAGATGGAAAATTCATGTCTATATGTATTGATTAATGGTCTCATTAGACGTTGCTTGACTTTGTGGTCTATTTTACATACACTGGTAATGGCGCCGGAAATCAAATGGAGACCTTCGAATAATTTGTGGTAAATTATTATCTTGTTCAATATGAGAAAACGGGTTATCGATTCGAAAATAGCTGCCATCTGTGTTCCGACATTGAATAATGATGAATGCCAAATTAGAACGCAGCAATTTTTCTTAATTCTCGCTGTTTGAATAGTGTGAGTTCCCAGTAACGTGACATATTATTTATAGTGGAAATTAACCTTTTTTTAAATAGAAACTGATCAAATAAAATGTTTTATCAAATCCAATAAATAGATTTAAATATTTTGTTTATTTCCTTCAACGTTGTTCAAAAGAATAATTTAAGCAACTATCTATTTAATGTTACACAAGAAAGAGCTGGCAAAGTCAGTGTTATGTCCCATGGTCGTTTCCATTTGGACGTTAAGGCGGGTAAAATAAAATAAAGATGCATTCCTGTTTAAAAACAAGAAACCGTCGGAGACGGGTGATGCTCCCCAAAGGTGTTTTTTGTCACAATATTGCACTATATAGTCCGGCAGAAAATGACATATACCCGACATTGAGGTGTATTGTAAAAGTTAAAGTGTTTTTGTTAGTTGACATGTTACTGATGAAGAATCCACATGATGCCGGGCTGGTATCTTTGAGGGTTTTCAGAAATCCAAGATGGCGTCCAAGATGGCCGCCGTTTTCAGCATTGTAATGTATGTGGTTATATAATCATGACTTTATCCATTATTTTGGATCTGTTAAGCCTAAAATAGAACGATGTTATGCTGAATAATGTTTTTGAGGTGAATTAATCAAAATCAAATTCCAGATTATACGCAAGATGGCTGCCAATGGTCGCTTATGCAAATAATTGCAGTTAAATTTCCATTCCAATACATTGAATCGGAATTTCATGCTTTACAAACTGAACTAATTGTATTACTGAATGGAATTTTGAAAAAGATCATTCGATATTATCCACTTAAATCCCTTAAATACATTAATTTTCCTATACATGAAGAGATTACAGACAATGAAACTAAGAAACCTGAATTAACATACAAATGAACTGCATAATACATAATGTTAACATCATGTACACATATTCGTTAAGCACAAACTATTTACACCCGTTTGATTTACATCGGGTAAGCGTGGAATACACAAATAATTTAATTGTAATTCTTAATTATTTTCCTAAAACATTAAATAATAGTTTTCACAAATTATTTCCCTTTGATAAGTGAAAAGTAACGCAATCAGAATGTTCCTCTTCAGACGACATTGATTTTAGCGTGACCATTCAACGCACACCACAATCAGATATGGCCAAGCCGATATAGTATTTCAAGGACCGAAGAAACCACAGATGCCAGTACAAATTGCACAAAAACCTTTTTTGCCATTGAAACTTTTTTGCCAAACTGGTTGTTTGCAAATCATGCAAGCAAACTGACTTTGGATTTCTTCAAGATACACTAACCACAGAGTCATGTCCTGAATATAATATATATAATAAGCGGATGTGTCGAGAGCAGGGGCATCCAGTCAGACCCAAGACAAAGGTAGATTATTTGCAACTTATAGATATAAAACCTTCAGACCCAGATACGATAATGACATATCGACAAAAGGCAAAAGCATTCAAAGTATGGTCAGAACTTCACTGTGTTCACAGGTGATTTACAACTATATAAAGTAGCAGTCGATATTATCTGGGCATACCCTGAGCAGTTGTAGGATGTAGTACTTCGTCTCGGTGGTATGCACTTCATGGGTAATTTTGTGTGGTCAGTGGGAACGCTTATGGCAAATAATGGGTTGGACGAGCTGCTTGAGTCAACATTTGCTGGAGTCTCCAAACTTCTAAATGGAAAGAAATATCCACAGAATGTTCGGGCATTACGAATAGTGACAGAGAAATTGTTGCGCAAGGTATTCACTGAAAATAATTTTCATACATTTAATGATCTATAATTGTATCTTAACAACATAGCATCTGCCAGTTGTACGTCTAAATTGTGGCTTGATTGTTTCATTAAGGAAGCATTTCTTATAGTGATGTCTGTTCGAGCAGAAGGTGATTGGCCGCTTCACTTGACATCGGTTTAGCTCATGTCACCGTATTTTTTTGCCGCTGCATACCCAAACTACGCGAGATACGGCCTCAATTATCTAAGGTCAATGACGAAAATGACTGAAACCGCACACGACAAGTTCTTAAAGGGTGAGCATGTCATGAGATATGTCCCCTTCTGCGCCGCTTTGACTGTTGTTTTTTATCTTTGACCTTGAAGGATGACCTTGACCTTTCACCACTCAAAATGAGCAGCTCCATGAGATACACATGCATGCCAAATATAAAGTTGCTATCTTCAATATTGCAAAAGTTATGGTAAATGTTAAAGTTTGACCAAATCAACAGACCAACAGACAGGCCAAAACAATATGTCCCCCACTATAGTGGTGGGGGACATATAAAGAAAAGCGGGGGAGGATTAACGCAGATGCTAAGGATATAGCAAGTATTCGGAAAAGTTGACAGAAAGTATTGATCCGCTAGCATCCACCCAGTAAAGTGAACGTTGTGACTGGAACAATAGCACCAACGTCTGCTTATGTTGATTCAGAAATATATATTGGTTAAACCAAAAATGATGGACTTTGAAAACTCATAGCCGGACAATTTTGGTCAGTATCTAAAAAAGGTTGAAACCCAGGTTATGTCTAGAAAGCGCATTAAGATTGCAGACACCAAAGTGTATGACATCAATCTGATTGAGATTTATGGGCTTACAAGCTAGGGAATTTGACATCAACCATATATTAAACCATTAATTGGCTCCAGTATCTACTGCTATGTTTACTGAAACAGGGGAACTCAGAATAAAAACAAACACATCGGTGCTTAAGACTGTATTAAAAGTAGAGGTCTTGGCGACATATTATAAGTCAGATCGCATGTTCAGTAATAGATGTATCTGCTGTTATGTATTATTCAATGGCCCTTAGACGAAAAGATACGTGACTATATTGACAACTTTAAGTCTTATATAAGACAACATCTGAATGAATGTGGTGTCTACTAAGTGTTTGCCGATATATGGAGTTCAGCACCAAGAATGTGGGGAGGTCAGGTAAACAAACCAATGTCTCAAGGGTGAACAAACTAACGGAGGGCATGTCATTACCACCACCGAATGTTTTATTTGGTGTCACTTAAAACAAACAACAGCTGATCTCTCTGATTTGTAAAGCTTTATGGACGGATAAAGAATTTCACCTCTTGTGCACTCAAACACAAAAGTCGGTCGTTACAGGAGATCATGATACGCCAACTCAAATATATACAGTTGTCATAATCAATTGAACAGATTTAAAAACAACCAACGAAGAAGCTGACGTTTTTACGATAAGGCAATGGTTGATGCCGTAGAGGCAGAACATAATTGCATTTATGTGATAGCTGATGATACAGACGTGTTTGTTTTGTTATTACATTACTATGTTGTCATGCAGCTTGCATTATTGGTCATCATGGAATAACCAGTGAGAGAAAGATCAGTTATAAACATTCGCAAAATCTCTGAATGGGGCACTGTGGCCTGTTATTTTTGTATCGGTAAGGGAACAGTTTTTGAGATGCTGAACGCGGGCAACTCCATCAGACTGTTAGGCGATATGGCAGCTTGTATGAAAGAAGTTGTGAAGGAAGCGCCCAGATTTGTCTGCTATGGAAAGCCTCAAACAGAGCAAATGTCAAAAATTGTGCACGGACGGACGGATGGACACACGGACGCACGGACGGACGGACAGCCGAAGCGGCGACAATATGCTCTCCCCCCAAAAAAAATTGGGGGAGCATGAAAACGTAGAAATCGGTCACATTTGCCTTTATTGAAATATTGTCATATAAAAAATGTTTTTTTTTATATAAACTGTCCAAAGACCAAAAAAAGTTTAATTGAATTCCGGTCATTAGTTGCTGAGAAATAGCCCGGACAAGAATTGCACTATATGTACAGTTAATGGAAAATTTCAAAGGGACATAACTCTTTGAAAAATCATCCGACCAGAACCAGCTGATAATATGCACATCTCCTCTTGATAGTGAAGCTTCCCATAAAGTTTAATTGAATTCCGGTCATTAGTTGCTGAGAAATAGCCCTGACACAAATTTTGCACGGACGGATACACGGACGCACGGACGGACGGACGGACAGACGAAGCAGCGACTATATGCTCCCCCCCCCCCCCCCAAAAAAAAAATCGGGGAGCATAAAAACGTAGAAATCGGTCACATTTGCCTTTATTGAAATATTGTCATATAGAAAATGTTATTTTTTTTAATAAACTGTCCAAAGGCAAAAACAAGACTAACTTATTATTTAAATAAAAATTTTATCCGCTCGACACTTCCTTCAATGAGAAATATTTGTCTCGCAAGAAAACACCGTTACTAAGCATGCAATTAACCGAACGAACGAGCGGATTGTCGATTATGACAAAACGTTATAACATCGTCATATCAGGGAAACTGGCTCAGCAATGTTTTTAAAGCGCCATGATGATCGAAACGGCTTTGGTAAATGACTATAGGTCAGGTCAAGACATACCTTTTTGTCTTAATAATTGCTTTTAAATGACGGGCACTGTGTAGCGTAATTACGTATCGTTCGTGGAGAACACGCAGTAACAAACAAAGTTCATTTCTGTTTTCATCGAGATTTAATTCTGTTAAATAATTTCTAACACAACGCTTCTTATGTTCATAAAGTACAACGTCAAGAAAGCGTGACTGCTCTACTCGATTGTCAAACTAGGACTCTAGAATTCCTTCTTACAACAAAGCACAGCATTTTATTCCAAGGTACATGACCATAAAATTTAAATATTTCCTATCTCATTCTTGATTGGTTGACTGTACTTTTCCCTTGATCCACTAAACCCCACCCTTGAATAACTCGTGTTTATTGGATGGATGCTCGTGCATCTATCACACGTCACAGAAGAAAAGTGCAATACACAGTTATAACGTTTGACCAATATGTTAGTGATGAACATGTGCAGATAATAACCTTTGGGAACAGGAGACCTCATTTAAATAGCATACTTGATCATACAAACATATGCTCTCTATGGACAGCCTACATTGGTAATATGAAACCTAACACTTCTATAATCGATTATGCAAACCCCGATACACATTCGATACACATTCAATCCGAACTTGTATCGGTATGTATCTTGGGAAATTGGAATTACCCTTATATAATTATCATATCTGAATTATGTATTGGTTTGAAGTAATGTTGACCTACGAGCCAAATTGTTAATCAAGAACTAAGAAAAATCAACAGATGTTCCCGATAATTGAACTACACTGGAGAAATAAAACCATACTTCCATAATCAATTTTTCAAACTTCATCCTAACATTGCATATACATATTATTAAAATATCTTCTTATTAATTTCCATCATAAGAATAAACAATATGAATATACCGTTATGTCACACCTTTAACACATTTGACAAAAGGTTGTAGATCTAGATACGAGCTCGTTCTTTGCAATCCGTATTGTCTTTGTTAAAAGGCTGAGCGTTCTCTCTGGAAAGGACCATGGTGGTGATTAGTGCAAAAACAAGGTAAATTGTCCCATATTTCCCTCACCTGATTTCTAACCCAGGACCTGGAAGAGCAAAATCGTTCTCTCTACCATTTGGTCACTAAGGCATTACAACGTAAGGCTTTATTCAAACGTTGGAGAAGTAATAATGTTGTTTTTTTCTCAAATACTCATGGACAACGGTTAACGATCCTTGCGATTTTGATTGATGTTGATGAACGAAACGTTATTTATTGTTCTTTGTCAGGAGTATTATTTCGCGTTGGAAAATTGTCATTTTTCCAATCGGTGAATATTGTTTCAAACCAGTGTTCGAAACTGTAAGACCCCACGGGAATTAATGTACAACTCTTGAAAAGAACCGATCCCACTGAATTAATTAACAACTCTTGAAAACCGTGAATTTTTTATCAAAAAGCTATAGTTGCTTGGAACACATCGTGAAAGAGTATATTGGTAACATCACTAAGATATTTATATAATATTTATAGCTAAGTCCGATTTGACATGCATGACAAAGTGCGCGATATCGGTAGGATTGTTGAATATACGCCTGTTTGCAATGAGCCGTTCTCTGTTTAAAGGGGGGTTTAATGGATATGCGTAAAGTGTCGTCCCAGCTTAGCCTGTAGAGTCCGCACAGGCTAATCAGGGACGACGCTTACCGCCTAAACTGGATTTTTGCTAAGAAGAGACTTTCTGTAAACAAAACATACTGCTTATATTAGTATTTTTTATACAAAACTTTTATGTTCATGTTGATGTTCAGGTAAAATAAATGTAAAATCTGTAGTTTCCATCGATAGCATTGGTTAACTAATTATTTTTATTGCAAAATATCACGTCTAGGATACAAAACTAAAAAATATGTATGCGGTTAATATATAGGTAAGCGTAAGTGTGTCGTTGAAGTTATAGATGGGATATATATTACAGACGAAATTCATGGCAGATTAAACTTTTATAAGCAATAAATGGTACAATATTTAGATTAATAATCTATTGTTTACAGTAGTCATACATCAAAACAAAGCCATCAACACATTACATGGTAATAGACCACGCACGCACACAAGCGCGTATCATATATTATATAGCAGAAAAAGACGGTTTGCAAGAAATTAAAATACATAAAAATATACTGTATAAATATTTCACATAGATACACATTGATGCATTGTTTTAAAAGCTGTAGATGCATGTACATGTATTTCTCAAGTAAGAGACCGGGATGTAATTAAACAGTTTTCGTTTAACATTTGACCTCCAAATATAACTTGAATGCAGCCATGTGGTTCTTGCATCTGAGACTCCATCTCATATAGATAAACCATTGAGCTCTTTTTAAATCCCTTGAAAATAAGAAACCGGACACGTTTTTTTTCAATGATTACAATAAAGTATTTTGATTTTACATTTGACCTCAAAGCATGAACTTGACCTCGAAGCAAGCCATTTAATGTAATGTAATTTGTTCCTATGTAGTTTAACATGTTAGTTTTTTTCAAATCCTCCAATGCATGAGGGACCGACAAAGATACCCCAGTATATCTCCCTACATGTAAGAATAGATTTGATTTAGAAATAATATTAGAGTTTTTTCACTTATTGTCATTAAACAAAGAAGTGCATGCATAACCACGTATCAGAAATGTCAATAATTGTTAATTGATCAATGAACGGTGAAAGTGTGAAAACTGTTTGTTAAAGTAGACATCCTAATGCAATGCGAACAAGTATTTTTTATAAAACTTAATGTGTCTCGGTCAATTCGATAAAGGATTATAATGTTATACTAAAAATTCCATTTTGAAACTTCAAGACGATATATACAATAATCATTTTTACAAAATGTTTCAACTTAAACGAGATATCCAGAAATTATAGCACAGTTCCCGTTTCCCCTTTAGTACGGAAACGTATATGGTACACCCCAATAATGTGGTCATGTCGGAATAATTTATATCGACTAACTGTGAAATAACATGGTATGTCGACATAGTTTTGTAGCTTTTCCCACCTTAATTTTACTCGTCATAACGACATTAAGTTGAAGTCTCGACGTAAATCTGTCAGGCTTTTCCCGAAAATATGTTTGGTCGACATGATCTAAGTCGACAAATCTACATAATATTTGTCGTCATGCTCTTGTGAAAATGACTTGCCATCATAGTTTTAGTCGACAAGATGAGTTATATTTTTGCGCCATGACACCTTTTTCATATCATGTCGTCATAAAATTTTGACATCATCACATTATTGCAACATTGGTTCATGACTTCCGGGCGTCAAACAGAATTTTAGTTTCTGGTATATTCTTTCGAAACACGCAAGACCTCAGACAGTCCATTTTTACAGTAGGAATGCTTGGTATAAACGTAAAAATAACATACACTGTTTGCAAACAATACATATTTATGTGTTCGTTGGGTTTTATGAGCATTGAGAGAGCTTAAATCTCGATTGATTCATTTAGATATTTCTCCTTAACTAATACTTGTAAAACGTGTGTTTAACGACTCACAACTTTTTTATATTGCAGAGTTGTGTCTTAGTGGTACTGATATATGTTGACTCATCGTTAGCTGTACTTTCAAATCAAGAAAGGGATGCTTGGATTTCGCGTTATCACAAACAGGGCTTTACGCGTCTGGATTTTTGTGGATTCTTGCTTTCCTGCACAACACTGCTCTCAGATTGAGTAACCTGAAACGTATACTGCAAAGGTTAGGGCAAAAAAGACGCAACGCGTCGTCTCCTCTTCCAGACGTTATACGAGCAATTCGTTTAGTATATAAAAGAGGGATGGCTGAATGTGGTTTTAAAACTATATGGAAACTGGTCAACACAATCACAAATGTCAAAGTTACCCAAGAATCAACAAGATGTTATTGAAGGTAATTGATCCTGAGGGTGTTGCTCTTAGGTCTGCACTTCGCCTGCGACGCATAGTCTATACCAATAAAGGCCCTAATTTTACTAAACAAATTGATGGGTATGTTACGCTAACAACTTTTGAAATTGTTATACACGGGGCGGTTGATGGATTTTCCAGATGCATGTTATGGCTGGAGGCATGTTATTCGAATAATGACCATCGAATTATTGCGGGCATCTTTGTTAACTTTGTGAAACGGATTGGTCGCGTTCCACGTCTGGTTCGTGACGATGCAGGGACAGAAAACGTTTAGGTACGGGCTATGCAAATAGCGTTTAGGTTTAATGACAGAGATAGCATGTCTGGAATGAACAATTACATGACTGGGAGATCCACTGGTAATCAAAGCATTGAACGTTTTTGGGTAAATTTTACTGTGTTTTTGAGGAACTATTTTAAGGACATGGTACACAGCGGCTTGCTACGGATTGATGATCCTGTGTATTTAGAATGCTTGAGATTCTGTTTCATACCATTAATACAACATGATCTGAACTATTTTACCCATCTATGGAATTCTCATCGGATTCGGCAGCAAAGACACATGGAAGCACCAAATGGGATACCGACGGTAATGTACTAGCAGCCTGAGGCGTATGGAACCAGAGAATTTTTAATTCGGCTTTCTTGCGAATTGGAAACCATTGATCGTATTCAAGAGAGATACTTTGTAAAGAAACCGCAGTTTGGGTGTAAAGATGACTTCATACCCGTCCTAGAACATGTGTGTGAAATGCAGCGGGAGCAACTGCCAACTCCAAAATCGATTGAAAGTGCGACTTCTTTGTTCTTTGCCTTGACTGAAATATTGGATGGTTACTAATTTCATATGCAAAAATATATGCTTAAAAAAGAAAAGTGGTTATATTTTGCAAATTTAATCTTTAAGTTAGTTCAAGTGAGTTTCGTTTCGAATTTTATTTACAATGTGTCGATGATCAACAAAAAATTGACATTCTTGTTATTGGAATTGATCATGAAGTAGTTAAACGTTGTTTTTTTTCTTTGCTAAAATAAATTCACTAGTATTGTTGTACACATTTAAAGACATTGCAAACTTGGCAAAAACAGATTAATCATGTTCTTCATTTCATTGTTAGATTGCAAAAGAATGAATTAAACGTCACTTATTGTTTGAAAACATGGCGGTCATTTAGTTATGAAATCCTCGTAAATTGTGGTAAGTTCCTTTCAAAATATGGTTCTTTCAAAAGATTTATTAACATTTCATTTCAAACGTCAATATTTTAAACGAAATGACTGTTGTAAATCTTATATTTAATATTTACACGGGCACAAATATATGATATGTTTATTTTGTATTTTCTTACTTGATTTTCTGTTCCTGAAACTCTAGTGTACATGTATATATTACATGTTTGAAATAAATGTTCATTCTGCAATTCGATCTTAATTTTTTTTGAATGGTCAAATGATTCGTTTATGAGGAAATGGAAAATTATTAAAATGTGACACAAAATTGGGCTATTTGTAGATCAATTTCAGGGCTAGTTAATGTGATCGGTCTTTCTTCGTCGTCCGTCAAAATTTTTACTAAAGCGAAATCACCTACTCAGCTGTGTCAATGGCTTCAACCCGGCAAAGAAGGGGCATTGTGTTCGTGAAACACAATGCCCCCTACTTTGCCGGAATGAAGCCATATATTTTACCTCTGACCTTGAAGGATGACCTTGACATTTCACCACTCAAAATGTGCATCTCCATGAGATACGCATGCATGCCAAATATCGAGTTGCTATCTTTAATATTGCAAAATTCGACCCTTTACCTTGAAGGATGACCTTGACCTGTCACCACTCAAAATGTGCAGCTCCATGAGATACACATGCATACAAAATATCTTCAATATTGCAAAAGTTATGGGCAATGTTAAAGTTTTCGGACGGACGGACGAACGGACGGACGGACTGACGGACGAACAGACAGACTGACAGTTCAAAAACTATTTGCCACCCTTCAGGGGCATAAAAAGTTTAAGTTTTCTGACGGACTGACAGACGCCATATATTTGACATTTGACCTTGAAGGATGATCTTGACCTTCACTTTTCACTACTCAAAATGTGCAGCTTCATGAGATACACATGCATGCAAAATATCATGTTGCTATCTTCAATATTGAAATAGTTATGGCCAATGTTAAAGTTTTCGGACGGACGGACAGACGCCATATATTTGACGTTTGATCTTGAAGGATGACCTTGACCTTCACCGTTTGCCACTCAAAATGTTCAGCTTCTTAAGAATCACATGCATGCCAGATATCATGTTGCTATCTTGAATATTGAGAAAGTTATGGCGAATGTTAAAGTTTTCGGACGGACAAACGCCATATATTTGACATTTGACCTTGAAGGATGACATTGACCTTCACTTTTCACCACTAAAATGTGCAGCTCCACGAGATGCACATGTATGACACATATCAAGTTGCTATGTTCAATATTGAAAAAGTAATGGCCATTTAAGTTTTCGGACGGACGGACGCACACACTGACTGACGGACAGTTCAACTGCTATATGCCACCCTACCGGGGGCATAAAAATTTGAATATTTGTTTACGAGCCGGTATAGTTTTATATTAGTTGTGTCTACTTGTGATACACGTACCTAGATTGGTCTATGGTCTGACCCTATATATATTGTTATTGAAAGCGAATTATGCATTTGATTGCCAATTATAAGTTCAGTCATCATTGTAAAACGACAAAAATGCACGGCGAATATAAAAAGTAACGCTTGACTTTAATGGCATTTTATTTTTCTTGCAGTTGATAACATAATAACAATTGCCCTATGTTTCACTAGTGTACATTATTCTGATTGGCTATGGTATATCATTTGACTGGGCTTTAATATTCAATGAAGCGAGCTGCCTCCTCGAAGCGCACGATGAAATCAAGCATCAAGCGTGGGAGTACTTGGATTAATTATGCCACTCGCGACATGTACACAGTCGAAAAGGCTCTTACTAAATTCATGCACGAATTAATCCAAAATTATAGTGTCTCTTTGCCAAACCATTGAAAACATATGCACATGCAGACTGATAATTGTAATTACATGTATAAGGATTGAAACGCTCGTTTCTTCGCGTCATCGATGTAAGTAGGTTAGTTTTGGTATTTAATTTGGCTTAATGCAAATTAGTTCCTCACAAAAAAATGCACATTGTAAACTAGAGACAACTAAACATCTTACATTTAAAGGACCGGAAAGCGCGTTCAAGATAACACTTTAATAGCTGCAGTGATGCATCAAGCAGATACTATAATAGTGAGCATTAAATTACGATTCAATTTCAGATTTAACAAAAGTTGAGCTTCAAATCTTCGCATAAAAGCTGATAATTTAAATTATAAATCTCTAATTCTAAATATCAAATTTAAAAAGATGATTTATAAAACAACATACCAGCTTATGAGTTTCAGTCTGTTCTTCAGTATTTATTCAGAAAAAGTAAGACAAATGAACTAAAGTTAATGACATGTCCTTAAACAACAAAAGCAAGTAACACAAACAAGAGGGCTAAGAGGCCCTGGATCGCTCACCTGAGGGAATGATATAAAAAGAAAGACGAGTTAAACTCGTGTGCAAAGAATTTAGAACATTTATATGACAAAGCTGTCTTCAAGTCAAGGTTAAGGTCTTCCAAAGTATTTAATATAAGCATATATAGACAATAACCCGACCCCCTGGTAGACATGGCCCGACCCCCTGGTAGACATGGCCCGACCCCCTGGTAGACATGGCCCGACCCCCTGGTAGACATAGTCCGACCCCCTGGTAGACATGGTCCGACCCCCTGGTAGACATGGTCCGAGCCCCCTGGTAGACATTGCCCGACCCCCTGGTAGACATGGTCCGACCCCCTGGTAGACATGGCCCGACCCCCTGGTAGACATGGCCCGAGCCCTTGGTAGACATGGTTAGCCGATCCCCTGGTAGACATGGTCCGACCCCCTGGTAGACATGGTTTACCCGACCCCCAGGTAGACATGGCCCGACCCCCTGGTAGACATGGTTTACCCGACCCCCTGGTAGACATGGCCCGACCCCCTGGTAGACATGGTTTACCCGACCCCCTGGTAGACATGGCCCGAACCCCTGGTAGACATGGTTTACCCGACCCCCTGGTAGACATGGCCCGACCCCCTGGAAGTCATGGTTTACCCGACCCCCTGGTAGACATGGCCCGACCCCCTGGTAGACATGGTTTACCCGACCCCCTTGTAGACATGGCCTGACCCCCTGGTAGACATGGTTTACCCGATCCCCCTGGTAGACATGGCCCGACCCCCTGGTAGACATGGTTTACCCGACCCCCTGGTAGACATGGCCCGACCCCCTGGTAGACATGGTTTACCCGACCCCCTGGTAGACATGGCCCGACCCCCTGGTAGACATGGTTTACCCGACCCACTGGTAGACATGGCCCGACCCCCTGGTAGACATGGTTTACCCGACCCCCTGGTAGACATGGCCCGACCCCCTGGTAGACATGGTTTTTAATACTGATTGACCAGAACCATTTTACAACTCAAAAGTGTCAAGGAAACAAAAGTTTTGACCAAAGTTCATGAAGATTGGGCTAAAATTGAAACTTCTAGAGGTTTCACATGTCTGCATTTTAAACAAAAAGAGAAACTGCCCCATCCCCTGGCGGCCAATTACCCCCCCCCCCCCCCCCCCCCGTATCAGTACCAATACCAATATCGAACTTGTCTGAAAAATTAATAATACCAGTTTTCTGACTAAGATTCATAATGATAGGCAAAAAAGAGAAAACTGCCCCTGCCCCTGAAAGCCATATTTCCCCACCGATCTTGACAATTTTCGTACTCGTCCATGATTTAAATAAAACCATCACAAGGTCTTTATTCGTTGACCAAGTGACCTTGTTTTCGACCCAACATGACCAGTTTAGAACTCAGTTGAGGTATGATTTGGACCAATTTCCTGACAAAGTTTCATGAAGATCGGACAAGAAATGCGGTCTCTAGTGCTCACAAGGCAAAGGTTCACAACGGACACAGGTCGATCGAATATCACCATGAGTACTAAAGAGCTTATGTGAGCTAAACACTGGGCAGCCAATTTGTTGACATAGGCATTGAAAGGACCAATATGTATGTATGTATGTATGTATGTATGTATGCATGTATGCATGTATGTATGTATGTATGTATGTATGTATGTATGTATGTATGTATGTATGTATGTCTGTATGTCTGTATGTCTGTATGTCTGTATGTATGTATGTATGTATGTATGTATGTATGTATGTATGTATGTATGTATGTATGTATGTATGTATGTATGTATGTATGTATGTATGTATGTATGTATGTATGTATGTACATATGTGACCATATGCGCATCTTGGCACTTCTATATTTTTAATACAAATTCAATTAGTGGCTGCTGAGTGCAGAAACCTTAAAGATTATACCTTATAGTGCCTATAGCATTAAAGGGCAATAACTCATCGAATCAGAATGATTAACATTGACATGAATAACATTGTTTTGTAGTTTTATTCAAATGTTTTCAGAATTATAGAAATGTTTAAAGCTAAAAAACAACAACATTTTAACGTCAATCATTTGGAGAAAAATATATCATAAACATACAAATATTATTTTCAATAACACATCGAATCAGAATGACGAATCAGAATGATTACATTGACATGAATAACAGTGTTTTGTACTTTCCTTCATAAAGAAGAGCGGTCTCCATAGGATGACATATGCCGCCGAAAAATGCTTTGACAGAAGTTATTAGATTTTTTCGAGACCTAAACGCTGATCTTGAACCTTAACGCGGACCCTTAGTTCAAGGTAAAGGTCAAGTCAAAGTTGTCAAAAATTGTGTGCGTGTGGTAAGGTCTTGTCCATATACACATGCATACCAAATATAAGGGTTACATCTGAAGCGACATAGAAGTTATGAGCATTATTTGAAACCCTAACGCAGATTTTGAAACCCAAACGCGGACCCTAAGTTCAAGGTCAAGGTCAAAGCGGTCAAAATGTGTGTGCGTATGGAAAGACGTTGTACATATACACATGCATACCAACTATGAAGGTTACCTCTGCAGCGACATAGAAGTTATGAGCATTATTTGAAACCCTAACACAGATTTTGAAACCCAAACGCGGACCCTAAGTTCAAGGTCAAGGTCAAAGCGGTCAAAATGTGTGTGCGTATGAAAAGACCTTGTACATATACAAATGCATACCAAATATGAAGGTTACATCTGAAAGTACTGAAGTACGCTCAATAGAACATTTGCGTTAAAAACTGAACTTAAAATGAGCAAAAATAAACAAAACAATATAGCGCAATAAAAACTTAACTATATAGGATCTTGCATGAGTGGTCGTTTTGTATTGAATTTATTAAACGAGTCATCTAAATGAAGATAAAAACGAGGCTTGCCGAGTTTTTATCTTCATTTAGATGACGAGGTTAATAAATTCAATACAAAACGACCACGAATGCAAGATTCTATTTAAAACATGACCAACAAAATGCTTTAAAACACACATGTATTCCCCTCCGTGCCATATAGAGGAAAGGTCAATATCTATAACGAAGCAGCAATGCGGTCATTGTGTGTACCTGAGCATGAGAAGTAGGTCTGGACGAACAATCGTGTTTTTTGTTGTTGTACTTAAGCAGTTACATTAAATTATTAAATAAAGGCAACCGACGCGGAAAACATTAAAAGTCGCACATACTGGACAGATATGTCAAATGAGGTCATGTTTCTTTTGATTATTTTGACAGCGCGTACGAATATCTTTTAAGTGATTCGGCTAATTTGCATAGTTATATAACTAGTGAAATAACACCCGTGTAATAAACGAAATTGAGCATTACGTTATTTCACTCCTGGAGCGTCAGTCATGTTATAAAAAATGTTATTTCACAGTAAGTCGATATAAACTAATCCGGCATGACCATATTAATTGGGTACCATATACGCTTTCATATTTTTTAAACAACGCCCTTTGTCCACATAAATTATATCGACTCCTTTAGTTATATCGCCGTGTCAACATTATGTTACTTGCAAGTCACCAAGATATATGCCGTCATACAGTAAACAACACAGAAATAGTTAAATTTACATGACGGCTAGGTTCAAATATCTTCAGAGATTTAGGCTCTGATGCCAACATGCGGGTTGTTTAAGTCTTGACAACTTATCTTATGTCGACAAATCAACATAATTTTAGGCGTCATGCTCTTTTGAAAATGACTTGCCATCGTAGGTTTAGTCGACACGATGAGCTATTTTTGACGACATGGCACCTTTTTTATATCATGCCGTCATAGAATGTTGACATCATCACAGTATCAGGGTGTACCATATACGTTTCCATACTTTAGAGCGATCAATTCCTAATAAATTTGCTGTCACGTGCAGTCGACGCTTAGAGGTTATTGTCAGAATAACAGAACTTTATAACACATGTTACATTAACGTCTCCAACCGTATTTGAAGACTGTTCAGCAAGCCCACGATTATGTGAGTCGCGATCTGAGAAAACTGGGCATAATGCATGTGCGTAAAGTGTCATCCCAGATAAGCCTGTGCAGTCCGCACAGGCTAATCAGGGACGACACTTTCCGCCTTAATTGGATTTTTGCTAGGAAGAGACTTCATTTTAACGAAAAATGTGCGGAATGCACAGGCTAATCTAGGACGACACTTTACGCACGTGCATTATGTCCAGTTTTCTCAGAACGCGACTCATGAAATATCTTTTCGCGTGTCGATATTAATTTGCGTAGTATATAATTGAAAATTTATTGAACTTACAGATAGTTAACAATTAAGAGATATCAAACCAGGTAATTAAATATCAAATGTACTAAATTGTTCTATACTTCAAAATGTACTTCCCCGAAAACCCTTTATGAGAATGAACTACATACAAACATATTCATCGCTTATTTACTCCGGATCATTCGTATGAAATTGCATAGATAAAACATCCCATTCAAACGTTACCATCACGATTTTAGTGCAACCATAACATGTTTTCATGTTTTACTTACATCCATAAGTGTTCACACGGAAATGATTTCTGCGAAAGTTATATATTTCTTACAATGTTTTTGACCGCTTCTTTAAACATAATAAATGAAGCAAGTACTTTATTTAACCATATATTGCGAGAGGTCGGAATTTCACGTCTGGAAGCCTATTTTTTTCTTTTTTTATCCATGGTGTTTGCAATTTTCATGATAATTAACATTCACACCATGTGTAGTTACAGGCTTCTTTTAGATTACATTTAAATCGATACGTCTGTGAAAAACTTGATAAAGGACATTACAAATTCGATCAAGGACTTGTATTCTATTCAACATTAGAAACTATTTGGGCATCTAATTTCATCGCAAAAAATGTTAAAAATGGTTGTATGTGACCTAGGGCGAGTGCTTTTATCCATTTGTATAGATCCCCCGCCAAAGCTGGTTATTGCAACCGTTTTTATTAGCAATCATGTGGATCTCTTAGTAGGGTTAAAGAGGCCTTTTCACAGATTTTTTGACATGTATTGAAGTTTGTCATTAAATGCTTTATATTGATTAATGTAAATATTTGATCTAAAAAGCTCCAATAAAAAACAAGAATAAAAATTTTTTTAAAGAAAAAAGAAGTAACCCTCAACTGGGCTCGAACCACTGACCCCTAGAGACATGGAGTAAAAGTCTACCACTTAGACCACTCGGCCATCCGTGCTCATACAATGAAAGTTGTACGTTATATATATTTTAGAGCATGGTAAATGTTCAGTCCTACTGTTTCCTCACAAATATCATAACTTAAACGAAACGTTGCGAATCTGAAACATTTTTTTTATTTTGTCGATTTAACAAAACGTGAAAAGGCACCTTTAATGTCGAAAACTTGTCAGATTGGATCACAGCATGGCAGCCATTGTAAGTATATACAGTATACTCATTTAATAAATGAATATAACACTCAGGTCATGGCAATATGTACAGTTTTCATATTCGTGTTTAAATATAGAGCGCTTTTTTGTGGCTACGATTGTTTAGACAATGTTGTTAATTCATAATCTCAAATGTATTCAAAAACTAAACATTCTCTAAGAATTGACTTTTAAAATCGCTTAATTTCAAAATATTCTCGATCATAATGTCGTTCAACTCCCGCCAGGTATAAATCATCGGTAGTAAAATAGCGGTCTTAGTCAGGCGCACCGAAAAAGACAAAACATGAAAAAAGTATGAAATCAATTTCAACCCTGTAAAATCATCAAGGGACATCTTGTCTATTTTTTATTTTGTGTTGTGCAACTTATATGTTATTACATGACAGACACAAAGTGTCACATATCACACATTCTAACGAACATCGATGCAAAAATGTGGACCAATACGGTTTACATTGTTGTATATGTTTGGTTATTAATTTCACACTATTAGACACAATTACACTATAATCATGATAACCATACTTACAAGTAAATAGACAGCTTGGGTCGCCAAGCTTTTATTAACATTCGAACTTACATGTTGCTCAAAAATGATTATGAACTAAAATTCAGCTCACATGTATAGAAGAACAATCCATATGCAGATCAACCTAACATGTACACGCCAGTCAATTAAGACACATTTGTCAACCTCGCCCATAGATAAAATTGGTTCCAAGCGTAGCTGTATCATATCAAAGTCGCCATTACACCCCCTGATTCCGGTCAATACGATTGTTATCGTTATGTTATATGATTTCAAATCTAAATTCTTTAATATTCCTAAGTTATTTTGACTATTAATCATACAGAAAAAGTTCAATTATGCAGAAAGTATCATGCTCCATTGTACAAAATGTAATCTAAAATAAAACTGGGTAAAATATTAGGAGTGAAGGGATTGAAATAAATTATTGACGTACTATTTGCATGAGTTTCAAATGTTGAATATTTTCATCAAATTGAAACGTTTGGGAGAAGCAATTTGTTTTTGGATGCATATACAGTATAAAAGGACATACACAACGATAGTCTTGTAATATGCAAAATTTGTAGCCTCATTTGAAATTTAATTGATCATTAGAACTTTGTTTTTATAACACGTGGACTCGTCAGCTATTTCTGTTTCAATCCGCGTTTAATGCGAAACTTGACAAGTTATAAATGACACATTTAAAAAGCCGTGGGGAATTGCGACTCAATTAAATTACGGAACTGTATTTCCTCTTATTGATGATTTATCATACATTTGTATGTAAATGAGTAGAAATATGTACATTTATGGTGAAATGTAATAGGAACATTATTTTGGAATATCCCTTTATGAAAATAATCTCATACAAAATGGAAATATTACAGACGATTTCATAGTTCAAAAACACTTTTTACAAACAATCAACTCATATACGTTTCGACTCCTGCGTAAGATATCACAAGATACCTTTTTTATTTCCCAATCGTATTAAGCATAAAATGCTCGTTCATAAAAGGTACGGTTACTTGCAAGATATTAATTGATCAATTTGCAGTTGTAAATGTTAATGCATATGACATGATTTATTTAGAGAAAAAAAATTCATGAGATTGCAATTAAAACATTGCCTTGGCGGCAGCAGTTTGTTCAATTGCTATTGAAAAATTGTCTGAGAGAACCAAATTGAAAACATTGCTATTGTACAATCACGTCATAATCAATTATTATGTACCGGTATTTAAAAAATTATATGCAATCCATAATACAATAAACACATACATATTAATGCGTAACAGCGTATTACTTTATCTTTATGTTCGCATAGTTCGAAAACATATTCTAAGAGACTACATAAGATTTCAGCATTGTTAGCAACTGAATTGTACAGCCGTATGTGAGTCACGGTAGCAGTATGTGTCATTACATAGCCATTGCGCATGGCCCTTAAATTGCAAGCATTAGAGCTTTTTCAACAAGCCTCACATATTAACACAGATAAAAAAGATGTTAAACTTAGCGTGCGTAAAATCAAGCATAAAAAGTATAGGCTCGTAATGGTCATGTTCTAATTCAGTAAATAATTACGTCTAATTTAATGTCAATCATCCACTTTCTTGACTATAATTAAGTTCCAGGGATAGCAACGTGTGCGTCAGAAGCTAAATGATGCACACGATCTTCGATGGAAGAATATCTTGGACCATAGCTCGTAAGATCACGCATAGGTGGTTAAAAACATTAATGAACAACTCACATTTATCTATTTCACTCAATTTTGTTCAGACGCGTAATTAATGTGACATTTTTAAAAGCACTCCTTTTCCACCATTCTGCTTAAATAGAGCCGCAAATGAACTAAGTGAATATCTTTAGATTACGTTATGTAGGGTACATCTTAAAGAATAAACCCACGTGAAATATGTTATGTCTCTTAAATGATGATGTTGAAAGGCAATTATGTCCAGTTATAATAAAAATTACAATTCATCGTTTCTTTGTAACGAGGCCAGCGAGTGTACAAATGGTAGATGACTGCAAATTGCAACAAAAAGCATTCTTCTTCGTGATGTTTCTCAGAGCGTTCCAGCAGACATTTAGCACATTTACAAAAAAGATCGATTACAAAGATAAAAGTCTCTATTTTTTAGCCTGCCTTTTAAAGTTAAGGCCGAACCTCATAGACGAAACTTCAGTAATATATTTACATTTTAATACTTGTAAGCATTTACAAATGAATACGGTCAATGAAATGAAAATTAACCGAATGAATGATAGTAAGTTTTTTCCTCACGGCATGCTACGGAAACCACTGATCCTTCACGGGTTTAACGGATGCATTTTGTAGTTGTTTTTTTGTATCTTTGACTATATATGCATTTAAGCGTACATAAAAATGTTATCATACCATTACAATTGAAATCAACTTCTCAATTGTTGGATGCAATCCAGAGCAGCCCAACTGTTCCTTTCTCAGACATGATAATATGGAACAATTCAATACATTAACTACATTAAGAAGAATATTTAAATGAGCTTACAAAAATAAAACCATAAACAAGTAATTTTTAGAGCGTACAAAAACACAAGCGCGTGTATATCTAAACACTGGATAAGAAAATTCATCAATACACGCACGTACAATTTATATAAGACTCTTATTTAAACATAAAAATATAAATGAAAATTTATATGGATATTAATTCATTAAAAAAAATGATGTGAAAAGTACATAATATAAAGGAGTGTTCACTCATTTTTATTTTAGTATCGAATAGAGGGGCCATGTTAGTTTACATTCTTGTAATACAACTTACTACTTGAAACCAAGATAATGTACACGCATATTGTTTGGTGACGCCTAGAGCCTTACCCAAAGTGGAACTATATCCTAGCCAGAGGTCCTTTATAAATGGAAAGTAACGAATTGCAAAACATTCGGACACAGGACAAATACACTTAACATAGCAAAAACAAATCCTACCCGAAACAAGAAAACACAAAATGAATCAAACTTCGGCATTGGAAAGGTACATTTAAAAAAATGGGGGTTTGAATCGTTTGTTTGGAACTAAAAATCGATCAAACCCAAGTTAATATTGACTCTCTGGGTCGCATGTGTTCAGATACAAAATTACGCTGCATTTCGGTTGTCTACCATTACACCAAAAGAAAATACAACAAAAATGTTTTCTAGATTGTGCATAAAACACACTTTCAAAAGCCTGAGGCTAATGCAGCAAAACGGAAATTGAGTCTTCGTAGAGGTCGTAAGGCCAATTCGTCCCCCATGAACTTCGTTCGATCTTTGACGAGAACTTTCTATTATCAGGGACTTATATCAACTACTACGCGGGAAAACAATATATAAATTGAAAATATTAATTTGAACGTATTTTTTTCTGATATTGTTTTGAAACAAAATCGTGAGGATAGTGAAACCCATTTGTGTTTTATTGTATCAACAACAAGCCGTGAAGACAAATTTCAGTATGAAGGTCGAGACATCGCGCTTACTTCAACTCGTATTCACTTTCTATGGTAAGTTTTCATGTAACCGTAGGGAAAAAGCTCAGAATCAGAAGAAAACGTAAGGTTTATAGTTATGATGAATTTAAGCTTTGACGGAAAGACAGCATCACCTCTAATGCTTTGCTGTAAATAAGTGTCCATTCACAAAAAGTGCTTTGCAAGTTGAAGATAACATGCACTTAGTTATATGTTCTCATTCGTAGGTAATCATATAGAGCCATTCATGAAAATATAAGCAAAATGAAACTTAAAATGCTACATCAAGAGATAAAAATTATTCATACATTTTTTTCCAATAGACAGAATGACGGGCAGCTCAAAAGGCAATATCAATGATTTGAACTTTTAATCTGAATCTAGTAAATACCTACAGGTATATCAACTCTCGAATGAAACAGTTCTCAACCGTTAACGTCAGAATACGTTTTCGCATTAAAGTGATTATTCTTTTTTTATTGAAGAAACTACAAGAGTTGATTAATATGTTATTTAAAAAAGTATGTCGTTTTGATAATCATTTCGTTTATTTTTGATAACTTATATCTACCTTGGTCTTCTGGATTGGAACGAAAGCCCAGTAGATTTAATCCGGAACATTCTGAGTTGTCTTTCTCCGAGAATTAAACACGTAAGATATGGTATTTAGTATGCTTGCACGTTGTTTGAAATGCAGAAGCCATGCTATATTGTCCACTACGTTTTCAACAAACTACAGTCACTCACAAGAGACCCATAATTTGTCTTGCCCTGAAATTAATTGAGGACTGGATTGAAACTGTCTCCTCAATATAACCAAACACACTTTATGCGAATCACCTGGGAGACTTTGATTAAATATAAAACCAACTCGACACATTACGAGACAAAAGTTAAATCTGTCAATTTCAATCTGATAATATAGTATTCATGGCTAATGGTTGCCTGGAAACTCTGTTTCGCACCAATATGGAAGTAGACATTTATGTGTTTTACTTAGCTACATATATAATATTACTCTAGTTCGATAGCGAACATCCACAATTTAAGTTACATATTGCGCGTATGCTTGTCATTTCGTACATTTTGTTTCGTTCAGTTATATGGCTTTTGTATTTACATGCGCAAAAACTATTAAACAGAAACCAAAAAAAACCCTCAAAATTGTTGTTGTTAATTAAGATGAGAATATGGTGGGCAAGTAATGTAAGATACATATAACCAATATCTCCCGTAAAATACTATTATTTTCTTCCTTAAATTGTGAATGTAGAATTGGCCAGTTGGAAATACCGATTACGTCGCACCATTTATGTTCAGAGAGCTGCATTAATTGAACGGGGTGTGTAAACATAATGGATGACAGAATGTACAAATTCGATTTCAACAATTATAATGGATGGTTTGGTTTTTAGAGAAAGCTAGAGACAGTTCTACGATACAACAACGTAGATAACAGATCCGTTCTCAAATATTTAAGATAATCTTTATCTAAAACGTTGGTATTATTACGCGCCCATCTATGAAAAAGACCAAAAGAACAATTCACACTGATGTTTGTTTTTTTAAATTAATTTACAATATAACCAGATTTGATTTAAGAATGAATTGTGTTATTAAATGATCACATAAGCGTACACAACGATGAGTTGTCAAAGGTGTTTTTCTGAACCGCAAGAAAAATATGAACGTTGTTTTTGTCAAAATTGCAAAAAACGTTTGTTATGTCTTTCAGTGGCGCAACAAAAAAATGCGTAATTCAAACACTCTTTGCTAAAATGTATCTAAAAAAGAACAGTGTCTATTAAAAATATTTTGTTAATACATTCGTTATTGGTCTCTATTGATAAAAAGGCAACTTTTTACGTGATTCATTTTTAATGATTCTTTATATTATGCTTTATTTATTAGTACAAGACATATGCTATTAATGGATACACAAGTAACAAAATAGATAATAGGCTGGTTGCTAGACGGTAAGACGATTATGAGTATCGCGAGAGTAGCGACATTTTCTCTTGAATTTCTTTTCATATTTATGTCTATGGAATAAGCAGTGCTTATCCTCAGCTCTTAATTACTGTTATTTGACGTGAAAATACTAGTCATTATAAGTTGATGTGTATAACGTCCTTTACTTATAATATTGTCATTGAATAATGATTCTGTTCAAAGATAATCTTTTCAGTTATAGTTGAATTTGGTTCGAGTATCGAAAATTACGAGTATTTATTTTTTCTGCGGATTCGATCACACGCTTGTTTAAGTTCTTTATATAATAGGTACTCACACTACAAGTGAATATCGCTGATGCATAATTTATTAAAGAAATTGTTGATGCAAGACTATGTTGCTAAATTAAGGACACTTCTTCCCTTTGATTGGAACTCATACAGTATATTATTTATGCGCTTCAAGAAAAAAATGTCAGGATAGACACTTTAATTAGCGTGTATATATAGGATCTGGCACGAGTTGTCATATCATACCATATTTTATTAAACGAGTTCAGGAATTTTGTTAGTAAGCGAGCCTTTGGCGAGCAAATTAATTAGATAAGCAAATAAAATTACGCAAACATAATGATAAATCCCAAATGTTGTTTATATTTCGTGACGTCATTTTACGTTGCAACGTCATTTCAGCAAAATAACAAAATGCGATTGGTCATTGAACGAAAACTAAGCCAATGAAAACGCTTAAAAATGTTGTATTACACATGTGTAATATAAAAAAATGTAATGGTTGTATAACATGGGAAACAGGGTATAGCATGTGATAAAAATATTTACCTCCGCTTTACGGATTTGAAAGAAAGCCGAATAGATTTAACCCATTTATGCCTAGCGTCCACAAAAAAAAGGCCTTGGCAAACAGCGTAGATCCAGATGATGCGGCGTCTCATCTGGGTCTACTCTGTTTAAATTCTTAAAGGAATTTCTGTAAGAACTATTCTAAATATATAACAAACATATACTAGACAGCTCTAATTTTGGAAATAAATCGATCCAATTTAGAAGAATCCAATTTAACCCATTTATGCAAATTTAGGCATAAATGGGTTAATCCGAAACATTCCAAATAGGCTCTACCCGAATGTAAACCAATTAACGAACGATAGGTTACACAATATGCGCACGAGTTGTTTGAAATTCATTAACCATGCATATAATATATTTTTACCTAAACCTACACTTCATCATTACAAGAATCTGTTGTCGGACTAGATTGGAAATTTCTCCCAAAATTACGGGACCAAAATAGCGCGAATCACCATGGAAACCTGTGCGTTAACGTTGTAATATATTCAAAAGCTAGATTTAATCTGCAAACCGACCGTCATATTCTGTTATGTTTTTGCTGATTTAATATCATTACAGAACTTCAGGTCGAAAGGTTTGTATTTATAAAGCGTCGCATATGATATTGGTCCGTTGGAATAAACATATTTCTAGAGTTAATAAGACAAATACTAGCATTCATTACAAATTCTTACCAGTGTTTAAAAAGCTTAACCAGATAAATTGTGTCGTGTTTTGAGAAAACTGGGCTTAATTCATGTGCGTAAAGTGTCGTCCCAGATTAGCCTGTGCAGTCCGCACAGGCTAATCAGGGACGACACTTTCCGCCTAATCTTGATTTTCGGTAAGGAGGGACTTCCTTGAAACTAAAAATACCATAAAAGCGGAAAGTGTCGTTCCTGATTAGACTGTGCGGACTGCACAGGCTAATCTGGGACGGCACTTTACGCACAAGCATTAAGCCCAGTTTTCTCAGAACAAGACACAATTGTCCAATGTAATCGAACTTGACGTTGTTCAAGATGCATATTGAAATACCTAGTTAAATGTTATTCAACATCCTTTCATTACAGCAAATTCAACACAAATCAAACCCAAATTAGAAGACACTGTACAATAACCATGAATTTAGTGTTTTTTAAGATTTATATTATTAAAAGTTGAAATCAACTTCGACAAATAATTAATGTAAAATTTAAGAAATCAGTGGCCTTTGTATTGTAATGCCATTATGGGTGTTGGATGCTTTTGCTGCCAAGGCATTTAAGCTGCATTTTTTTCTCTCTTTACTTTAACTAAAAAAGCCTAAATATTTGTCTAGCCCTAATAAAGAATACGAAGCCAAGTGAGGGTCAGCACACTCAAATATACTATATTACATTTTTAACAGAACAGACCAGAATAGTTTTGACTTAAGCATATATACAGCTCATCGTCGTTAACATACATATACACTAACAGCATGCGTTACAATTAACTACAAATATACATCATTTCGGAGGAAGATCGATTCAAAAAGTCGGGGCGTCATTAACAAAGCGAAAAAATCTACAACTGGAAGCACAGTTTCAGATAAACTTTACTGTTATCAATACAATTACATTCAAGTCGTTATTAAGGTTGACCTACTGCATCGAGTCCACTTCGGGATGCCAATTCACAGGAGTTCATTACTACCAATGAGTAGTACAAGTAAAAGAGACTTGAGCATTATTTCGAATCACAATATTGAGTTTGTGACAAGTTTTTTATCATACTGCTACATTTGTATTTGCACGATCTTAAGCTGCCTCATATAATTTTGTATCACGTCAACAGGGCTCATATCAGAAAATGTTTTGATTTATGTAACCAACATTAACATGAGAAAGTTTGGTAAAACAGCATCACGTTCAACAAAAACTAACAATTTGATAGCAGTCTTTAATTTATGTAAAACACGACCAGCAACAAGAAGCGCAAAAAAAAACATATTGACAAATATAAAGCGCAAGTGCCCATGACGTCATGATTGACATGTCAACATATACAATTATTCAATCCCGCTTAAAGCTTAAGCGTCAAAGCGATATTGCTTTGATATGTATTTACACCTATGGCTGTAAAGCTAAGATAAACAGAAAACAGAATAGGCTTATTGCCCTATCGTTTTGTAAATTATTAAGCTCTGCACAAAAAGCTAAACATCGCCGTTCTTTCATTCTAAGCCTAAACTGATATTTTACAGACCGATATGGCAGTAACCTTTGAATCTCAATTTATTACAGTTGCATTAAATAAGTCGACTGTTACAAACTTTAATTCATATCCGATTTAAAGCGATGAAACAGTTGGAACTATGCCCTTGCACAATGATAACACTAATTACTCAAAGCAAAATTGGATGAACCTATATCATACTTAAATTGCGTTTTAAGTCTGTGCAATTTAAGAATTGCATATGACAGGTGTTCTACAGAAATTGATACATATTTCACTAATCGTCACATAATGTAATTTTGACAGAGTGTAAAGCTGGTTTGGATAAGCAACATTATTATAATAACCGATCAGTTTAAGCGCCGATGTTTGCATCATGACAGGAGGTTGTGTAGTAGTTCAATTACCATTTAGAGTGACATATATGAGAGAATGGCAAGGAGAAACAGTAATTTTATTGTATGTTAAATGTCACCATTGCATACATCGTCGGATACCCATTACCAATGCTATCACCCCGTTACTCTCCAGTAGGGAGAAAAACTTGAGGGTCGAACGTGGGTATCCTGCAATGAAAAGGCGACAATGGGGTGATTTAATTATGCATTGAAAAGCCTCTTATTTCAAATAAAGAATTTATATTTACATTTGTTATACAATTTACGATTATGCCCTAGTTGATACTACATCTAATGACATAACCTATATATTATTACTACAACTAATAACAAAACCTATATATTATGGTCAGTAAAAATAGGCTAAAGCTTCATTAGTAAATAAACGCAATTGTTGTATTCACGTATATAATCAAGAGATTATTTTGACATTTTTATTTGATTTTATGTAGGTTTTTTTATTCAAAGGTTAGGACTGGTTGTTTTGATTGATATAAATTGTGTAATAATTTCATTAAATACTAAACGTTATAACATGCTAACTTATTCGGTAGTGTAACCCAGTAGCATTAATCTTACACAAAACGAAGGACGTTTTGATGAACGTACTTCGTGCATTATTATTATTTGTACACGTCTCCACTACATTTTTGTACCAATGTTGTTTTTAAAAACGACAAATGACCCAACCTTTTCTTTATCCATAATTTGATAACTTACATAACTATAAACAAATATTTCCAAAAAATCGCATATTTTATTTACATTATATGACACTTTATACGTATCGAAGTTATTCCTAAATGAAAAAATATCACATGGCTAAAAGTCTTAATGATAAATCAAAATAAAACGAATCATTCCGTTTCATTAATTTACTGACAGGATAGTTTAAAAAGAACAATAAGTCTACCAATTATATACAATATTCTCAATGTCAATTAAAGTATAGACTATTGATATTCAATAATACATCAAACTTACTCCCATTGCACAGTGGTGTTTGTACACTATTTCATAATAATATGTAATATTGTTTAGAAGGTAAACACAATTTCTCACCTACCGCAGACTTGCGTTCATTTTCTTTCAAGTCACTTATTTTACAAATCAGTTAAGTAGATATTTTGATACTTTGACAAACATTTTAATCAGTGTTTTAACAAATATGCTACAGTCCAGTTGAATGCCTGTACAGTTTCAACATCAATTTAAGCAACGCATATAATCATAAGATACGTGTCATCGTCGTTGTAAGTCTATATATTTACTGCCTTAGAGTCACAGTGAATCCTAAGCGAGTGAAAAAGACGACATGGCATCCAATAAGCCTAAATGGAAAACAATCCATACCGCACTGTCACATGGGCATATACGTAAAATTGTGAGATTGCTTTATCTAGAAATAGCGTTGCTGCAAGCATTAAAAATCAAAATAATAATAGTATATTGTTGATTGTACACACGGGGCTTTCAATTTGATTGATGATATTATAACATTCACATTTTATTGCTCTCTTGCGCAATACAGCAATCTTTTTTTCAGTTTATGTTTGTTTTGCAAGTGAAAATATTTTAATTTATTTATTATTCGGGTGACTATCTTTTAACTAGTTTAATCTTGACCTTTATGCGAATTCGGGACCTGTAAGAGCAAAAGCTATCTCGCTACCAATGGGACACTGTGGCATTACAACTTAATGCGTAATCAAACTTTTGAATAGTTGAGAACGTATTTTCCAAACTTTCAATCGAAACCGTTGATTGCCCTTGCGATTTCGATTGATAATATTGGATGAACGAAATAATTTCGCGTTGAAAAAATGTTAGTTATTTCTCAATCGGAACAAAATTCTAAACCAGAAGTTTGACAATCCGATTAGATTTTTTAGGGAAAAAAAACAGCCTTATAAAGAAGGTTGCCTTGAAGTATGCTATATGCAAGTAGCAAGCGATACACCGCCTAATGTCGATGCACACTGGTGCCACTTATTTCCAAAGTTAGAGACCGGGCAAGTCATTAAATTGTTTTAGTTTAACATTTGACCTAATTGAATGCATTCATGTGGCTTTTTTGCATGTGTTACTCTTTGCCATATAGAGAAACATATTAGCTTTGTTTATTTCAAAATAGTTCAATCCATGGGAAAAATAAGAAACCGCAAACTTGTATTTTTACGCTTGATCTCAAAATATTACCTTGACGTTAAAGGTAGCATTGTCGTGTTCGCGAAACGCCGTTTCATACAGCGTATTGGTCCTAATGTAGTTTACAGTTTTTTTTGGTCAAATTCCCCAATGCAAAAGCGGCAGAAAAAGTGATTCCAATTAAGCTCGACTGTATTGTTTATAGTTAACAATGCTGAATAGCCAAGCATCATACAAATCAATTTGTTAATTGATCAATAAACGGTGAAAATGTGAAAACTATGTTCCAAGGTTAGATAATCCTTTTGCACTGCAAATGAGTAGTTTTATAACGCTAATTGTGTTATAGTATTTAAGAAGATAAGCAATTGTCATGTAGCATTTAAAATTAATTTGCCAAAAGTTAAGATACTCTATACAATACTACGTGATACCCTATAGTAACACTTAAACGAAAGAACCAGAAATGACACCGCAATTACCGTTTTCCAAAAGTAAGAGCTATTCATTCCTATTTGGTGTCACACACAATCCACCTAAGAAGAAGTTTCGTTACAGTTTCGTAATGAAAATTGATATGCTTTTCCCGAAGGTGTGTTTAGAATGTCATTTTTCATTTGTCACATTACATATTAAACGCAGCTCCTCGGGATTGTCAGATTGTTTTTACGTGTTACACAATAAAGTCTATAACAGTTCTTTGAAGACTGATAAGCAAGTCTTACAGCCACAAGTTTGAGATATCTTTTCGCATGTCCATATTTATTTGCGTGGTGTATGCGTAATTTTAATTAACAAACATATAATGTACAATATAAGAAAAGTCAAAGTCGATATTCGATGTATACTAGATTACATTTTATAGTAATGTATTATGTATTTGTTCGAAAATCCTTGAAACGAACGGATATATATATATATATATATATATATATATACAAGTCAAATTATACATATGGTCACTTACAAAAAAACGTCGGATTTGTTATACATTGTAGTATAATGAAAAATCAGTATGTGTTATTCAAACACTCTGCTTAAACGTGTCCCAAAAGGCAATTATAAATATTTTATAAAACATTTTTTGAATTCCTTCGTTATTAGATTATATTGAGAACAAACGGTTCATTCTTTTTTGCGTGATCATTCTGAGACGATTTCTACATACTTGATTTATAACTATAAGGCATGTGTTGTTTATGGATACCTAAGTATAAACAAGATTATATTTGTTCTATCTGAATATTAAACAATTCACGTATTATTATGTGTGAATATGTAATATATTATGCATACGCGTCGTTTCGAAACCTACACTTCATTACAGCAAGAATCTTTTTCATTGAAATTTACAGAAATACATTGAAACATTATTTGTGAGAATTATCAGTGAATCGTGTGCGTAAACACTGTAAAATATTTAAAAGCGAGTAATATTTAAAGCCAGCAGTGTTTGAAAACCACATTTATGTAGTTTTGAAATTGAGGTCTGTCGATTTCAACGGGCAAGGTTTATGTTATAGGGGTATTCCACTACGACCCGATTCCCCACGATTTGTCTCGATTTCCAATATTTTGAGGTCGGGGACATTCGTAACTCAATCGGCGAAGGTCCTAACTCATTCGTAGCTAGTCGCGGGCGAGTCGTGAGCTCCCAAAAAATCGCGGCCAGTTTTTAAACGTGTTTAAAATTTGGCCAAGACCTCGAATACTGAATATTATCGCAGTTGACTCGTAACAGTGTCGTAGTGCGTTCTTGGGCGTCGTAATGGAATCTTAGGTAATTCGTGACTCAGTCGGGGAATCGGTGATAACGTGATCTGTCTACGAATCATTTACGACTTTGTCAAGACTCTTAAGAGTTCACCCCGATTGAGTTGCGAGCCCGCTAAGATTCTCGCGAAACAGTTACGATTTTGTAAAGAATGATAAAGAAATAATATTTTTCCATCATGTTTTGTTGTCGAATTGCCCACAGTAAGGAGTGTAGATGCGTAGGAATTAAAAAACAAATGCGGAGCACGAGTGCTTTGATAACACGAATCTATACTCCTTACTGTGGGTATTTCGACAACAAGCCATCATAGAAAAATATTTTGTTCTATTCTTACACGATTCTGATTGATTTGCTTCAAGCTTTTGGACGTGAACTATATTTTTCATTTCTCCGCCCTTCTTAGTACAAAGCTCACTATTTAGTGACGTCATTGAATTATACAAACATTTGACGTCGTTTTCATTTATAAATATTTTGCAAATTACGTCACTTTCATTGAGAACAACACTCATAGAAACTAAATGACGTCACATTTGTTAATTCTTCTGAAAAGCTGACATGCTATAAATGTTTTCTTAATAACATTTCTTAACAAACAAATTCTTAGCAGGCGTGGTCATGCCACTTATCACCAAATATACAATTTGTTGTTACATTACATTTATATACGTGCTACATTTTTTACATTTCTTTAAGAGCGGGATTTAAGCACGTGCATTTTACTGCAATATTTTCTTTATTAATTCGGAACTATTTTCGAAACATTAAGCTCCGCCCATAATTTATTGCAGAATAACCCACACTTTATTTCCTTCTTTGTCTATAGAAAACAAGTCGCGTGCCGTGTTAGAATCAATAGCAGTAGATATTGGCGCCGAATTCATGGGTGCGTTCGGTGAGGTCCTAGCTAAGTCGTGACCGATCTGCATCGTTCGTAGTACAGTCGCAGTAGATTCTTTCACATCGTAGTTAAGTCGCGACCCTATTCGCAAGACATCAACCGAATCCCACGATTCGTCGTAACACAATCGTACCACTGTCGTAACTGAATCACAGACTGTCACGAGTCTTCCCGATTCCATAAATGTGAGAAATCGTAGCGAATCGTGGGCTTGTTTTCGTAGTGGAATAGGGCCATTAGCTGACTAGACAAAAAATAGAATTTCAGTATTCAGTATCAAAGCTAATTTCTTACACGGTTTCAGAAACATATAGGTCGACTAATCCTTGTCTTTATGACCATGATCTTTACTCCTAGTTTAAGAAGCCTTAAAAACTGTCTTTCAAAATTAAAGAGGATGCATCAAGAAATAGAAAGTGCACTCACATATGCTAAATCACCTAATTAACACAGAGGGCCTCATTAACAAAGAAAAAAAAGTATGGAATTACAGTTTGAAATAAGCTATTTATTCAACGAATTAATTCGCATTAAATTCGTTATTAGCGTTTACTTACTTCGTTGATATTGAGGCAACAACAGCATGCCAATGCACAGGAGAGAATTTTTAAGGATGAGTAGTAAATAACAAAGATCATTTAATAAATCTTAATCACCATATCGAGTTTGTGAAATAACGTTTGATTATGCTTCTACATTTGTACTACATTGGTATCTGGCTGATCTTTAGCTTTGTTAATATCAAGTCAGCAGGGGTTATATCCGTAAATATTTTGAGGTAAGTCATATAACTCAGAATCAACCTTAACGTCAGAATGTTTGGTAAGGTATAACGTCAGAATGTTTGGTTATGTAAAATAGAATCAGATTCTATAAAACACACAGTTTTATCCTAGGATAAAAAAATATATGTTGAGACGAAAGGCAGCAAAAAGAACAAAAACATACACCATGCTCAGCACGTCAGGATAAACATGTCAAACGTAATACACCATATTAGATCCCGCAAAAAACAAGCGCCAACGCGATAATGCTTCATTAAGTATGTATAAATACGGACGTATAGGTTTGATTAACAGACAAAGATGACACTGCCTAATCGTTTTAGTATGTGCAGGGCTCGGCAAGAAAAAAAAAACGGCTCCATAAGGCTCGCCGTTCTTTTGTTCTAAGCCTCTTCATATATATATATTACTGAAAGACGGGCAGTAACCTGTTATTCACTATATATAAACATAAAAATCAATATTAAGCCTGTAACGAATCCGCTTAAGAGCGATAAGACTGTTGGAAACACGCCCTTATACAATAATAACACTTGTCACGCAAATTATGGGGCGATGGAACTTCATAAGACGTAAATTAGGTTCTTACTATGTGAGGTGATAAGCTTAAAATCATAATAACATTAATATTTAATCGGTGAAGAGATCAACATTACGCAGGATATGTGCTTAACGGACATAAACAAAGATGACGCAGAAGCATTAGCGACTTTTCAACAAATATTAACAAAGCAAAACCGCATATGCAGAAACAACTAGAAATGTGAATATAATACGTGGTCCTTTATTTGTGGCAGACAACTAATTTACAAACAGGGCGACACAGAACAAAAAAAGCATATGACCAACGTTCTCGAATGTGTACTTTTGTAAACTTGAAAAGTATGTTTACTGAACACGCTATTTAATACCTTCAACCGCGAGTATGTATCGGATATATCAATAAGATTGCAGAAGGTCAAACATTATAATGTTTAACGATATCTGATAGTGTCCAGCATATGATACGTGTACCAACCAGACCCACTCAAGAAATTCCATATGGCATTGGTTTGACAAAAAAATATTAACCTTTTGCATGCTGGGAAATTTGTCGTCTGCTAAAATGTCGTCTGTTAAATTACTAAAATTAGCATTTTCTTTGATTTTTTTTTCAAAGATTACTATCAGAATAGCAAACAGTTTTGATCCTGACGAGACGCCACGTTTGCAAAGGCCTTCAAAATTCGGTTCCAGCACTGAAAGGGTTAAGAATTCACAAAGCGTGACTTTATGTGATTTCGACAATGTGTTGAGAGAATCGGATTAGCTACATGATTACAAATCAGTGTTAACGCAGATGCTTGCACCATGACATGAGGTTTTGAGTGGATGTTCAATCACAATTAAGAGTGACGTACATGATAGCATGGCAATCAGAAATTATGAATAAGTAATGTATACGTGTAGTTAACATTTCACCATTACTAGAATAGTCGGATATCCTTGACTAATCTTATCACCTCGATACTCCCCCGTAGAGAGATGAGCGGAAGGGGTCTACCATGTATGGCCGACTATTTCTTGTTACAATTTTGTAGTGGAAAGACATATTATATAAAATTATAAATATATCATTTATCTATAATGTGTATACTAATTTTTAATATGATCTTGTTTTCGCTACATTTTATAACATAGCCTTCCTATTATGACCAGAACAAATATGCGTCACAGCGCCACTCCAAAATTAACGCAAATGTTATGTACAAATGTATAATCAATACACTATTCTGTCATTTCTATATGATTCTATATAGGTTTTATGCTCACAGATTCGAACTGGTTGCTTGAATTGGCATAAATATGGTCATTACTTCATTTAATACTTTATAATATAACTTTATAATATCGCAATCAATTTCTGCAATATCAAATATTGTACTTACATGATATTTTACATTAAAGTTATCGAAGCTATTCCTACATAAGAAAAATATCAGGTAGCTTCAAGCCTCAATGGTAAGTCTATTCAAACGAAGCATTCCGTTACATTCATTTACTTGCATAATACTTTAAAAAGAAAAGTTAATGAACCACTGCATATATATTCTCAATATCGTTTAAAATATAGACTCTCATTATATTCAAGAACAGATCAAACTTACTTACGTTGAACATTACTTATACAATAATATATAATACTTAATATTATAATAAATACAATTTTTTAAAAGGTGAAAATGATTGATTTTTCACCTACCTCCGACTAGCGTTCATATCCATTCAAGTCACTTATTTAACAAATCAGTTAAGTAGATATATTTAAACGTTAATCAGTGTTTTAACTAATATGTTTCACTCCGGTTTAATTCTTGTCTACGAGCACATATTCAATGAAAATTAAAGAAACGCGTACAATTATAAGATACGTTGCATAGTCGATGATAGTCTATTATTCACTGCCAAAGAGACGCCGTGAAACCTAAGCAAGTGAAAAAGTGACAAGGTTTCCAATAAGCTAAAAGGGAAAACAATACATACCGTACCGTCACATTGACAAATAGGTAAACTTGTGAGATTGCTTTATCTGGAAATTACGGTGGCATAGAGATGACATTCACTCCTCTTTTTTTAAATTGCACTGTTTTTCTATCTCGTGGCTACGAGTTAGCTAAGTCGGGATCTCGAGATAGCTATGTCGTGGCCACGAGATAGAAAAAGAGGAGTGCACAACTAAATAAAAGAGCGGTGCAGTAAATAAAGGAAGGGTGCATTTAACAAAAGAGGAGAGAATTTTGTGCTTCAGATGATTCAACCAGGCATTTTCTTCGTTATATGTTTCATAGATTTGCATTCTCTTTTTTTTCTTTAGTGGAACAATACCGTTTACTGTCCTCAAATTCGATAAGTTTACACTGTAGTTTTACATTTCAATCTCCGAGTTTAACAATTACCACCCGATTTGATTTTTGTTATTTAGGCAAACGTATGCCGTATAATTTCAAAGCTTCAATTCAAAATCATTTAATTTACAGTGAATTTATACAATATGCATACCCCTTTTCAAGAAAAAAATGCAGCTGTATTTGTGACTGATTATATTTAAGTATAACATTGGCATTGACGTATGTAATACGTAAACAGATGCAAATGTGTAACATGTTATTTCAAAACCTTTAAATGCATTTACAAAGAACAACATAAAGAGTGCCTTAAACGGAAGATATGTATTACTTTTGTGGAATACCATAACACATCTCAGATATTTAGTAAACTGTAACAAAGAAGCATTTGGATACATTTTAATAGAAGACAACAAAACACATTTTTGTTAAAAATTCTAACAAATGTAAAGTTAAGAAGGAAATGAGGCGGAAGAACATGTTTGGCTGATTAAAGTGATATTATGGGCATTTTTCACTGTTGAATTGAGCTTAAAAGAATTAACAGGTCACAAGAATAAGTTAAAATGTGGTTACTGACCAATTATCTGCAACTCATCTTGCTACCAATTGTTTAAAAAAATATATATATTATATTCGATATTTTACATTACTGGTGAGTCCTCTAAGCCGAATTGATCCGTAAAACAAAATAGTGTATTTGTGTAGTATGAAAAAATCTGCACTAAAACTACATTTAGATTCACATCGTAAATCGACTCATTTATGTCGTCAGTTGTCAAAACAAAGTACGGTTGATATTCAAAATGCATTATTTTTTCTCTTTCCGGGATATTGTCTTAGTATGTGGATGCTGCATTAACAAATATAAGTGTATATGAAGTGAAAACACCAAAAATAAACAACGGTTGCGATAGACACCTATAAACTGTTAGATGCCCATAATATCACTTTAACCGTTGTAGCTATCTTGTGAATGATCGAAGTAAATTTTGTTTCGTATTTTGTAGAGCACCCTTAAGCACATTTCTGTAAAATTTATTCAATGTTTACGAAGCGCTTTTTTTAAAAGTACAGGTACACGTTACTCATTTTTAGCTCATCTATGTTTTGAAAAAAAAATATGAGCTATTGTCATCACCTTGGCGTCGGCGTCTGCGTCGGCGTCGGCGTTGGCGTCCGGTTAAGTTTTGCGTTTAGGTCCACTTTTCTCAGAAATTATCAATGCTATTGCATTCAAACTTGGTACACTTACTTCCTATCATGAGGGGACTGGCCAGGCAAAGTTAGATAACTCTGGCGTGCATTTTGACTGAATTATGTGCCCTTTTTATACTTAGAAAATTGAAAATTTTGGTTAAGTTTTGCGTTTAGGTCCACTTTTTTCAGAAAGTATCAATGCTATTGCATTCAAACTTGGTACACTTACTTACTATCATGAGGGGACTGGGCAGGCAAAGTTAGATAACTCTGGTGTGCATTTTGACAGAATTATGTGCCCTTTTTATACTTAGAAAATTGAACATTTTGGTTACGTTTTGTGTTTAGGTCCATTTTATTCCTTAAGTATCAAAGCTATTGCTTTCATACTTGAAACACTTACTAACTATCATAAGGGGACTGTGCAGGCAAAGTAATGTAACTCTGACTGGCATTTTGACAGAATTATGTGCCCTTTTTATACTTAGAAAATTGAAAATTTGGTTATGTTTTGTGTTTAGGTCCACTTTATTCCTACAGTATCAAAGCTATTGCTTTCATACTTGCAACACTTATTAACTATCGTAAGGGGACTGTGCAGGCAAAGTTATGTAACTCTGACTGGCATTTGGACGGAATTATGGGCCCTTTATACTTAGAAAATTGAAAGTTTGGTTAAGTTTTGTGTTTTGGTCCACTTTACCCCTAAAGTATCATCGATATTGCTTTCATACTTGGAACACTCGCAAACTGTCATAAGGGTACAGTTAAAGGACAAGTTGCATAACTCTGGATGTCATTTTTACGGAATTATGGCCCTTTTTTGACTTAGTAACTTTCAATATATGGTTAAATTTTGTGTTTCGATCCACTTTACTTCTTAAGTATAATAAGGCTATTGCTTTCAAACTTCAAATACTTTCATGCTATCATGAGGTTACTGTACCTGGCAAGTTGAATTTTACCTTGACCTTTGAATGACCTTGACTCTCAAGGTCAAATTATTAAATTTTGCTAAAATTGCCATAACTTCTTTATTTATGATTAGATTTGATTGATACTTTGACAAAACTACTCTTACCTGACATACCACAATAGACTCCACCCAAACCATCGCCCGTGCCCCCCCTTCCCCCCCCGAATAATCCCCCCCCCCCAATTTTTTTTTTTTTAAGATCATCTCACAAATGACCACCACACCCTCACACTATACCCCCCCCCCCACCCCACCCTCTCCCCAATTTTTTTTTTAAACGGTTAAAAAACAAAACTATTTATTTTGATTATTTTATGTTTGATATACCGTCCAACCATCGCACCCAAGAATCCCCCCCACCCCCCCTCCCCCCACCCCGGCCCGAATCCCCCCCCCCTATTTTTTTTTTTTTTTTTTTTTTTTAAGATCATCTCACAAATTACCATCACACCCTCACACTATACCCCCCACCTCACCCCCCCCCCCCCCCCTTAATTTTTTTTTTGAAACTTAAAAAACACAAATATTTATTTTTATTATTTTATGTTTGAAATACCCTCCAACCATCGCACCCAAGAATCCCCATCCCCACCCCCCCCCCCACCCCCCCCGCCACCCCCCACCCCCGAATTTTTTTTCCCTTTTTTTTGCATTTTTGGAACATAATGTAATAAATGTCCACACCCCCACACAATGCACCCCTCTTCACTCCACCCCTCCCTCCTTTGTGATTGAAAATGAGAGTCCCTTCACCTTTAAAATGAAAATAGATGAGCGGTCTGCACCCGCAAGGCGGTGCTCTTGTTATACAAGCTATGGTCGCGTTTTTTCAGAGGAGCATAACTATTTTAATAAACTTCCTAGATGATATCATTAAGTTCTAAGGCATATATGAATATGTTTTCATTAAGGAATATCATTAAAGTTCTTTCTTATTACATTATAAAACAATATACAACAAAATACACTATAAATCTTTTACTTTATTTCAAAGTTATGAAATGACATAAATTGAAAAAACAGTTTCGTAATGTAATTGACATGGACCATAAGATGAGTTTAGAATATCGGCCATTACTTGTCAAGTTAGTAATAAATATCTTGGAATAAAAATCTAAAGATCTGACATAGGTGGTTAAAAACTGAACATGATCTATTTCAGAACAGGTTTTTCATATTTACGAACGTGACATTAAAAACTAAACACCCCTTTACTTGTCTTTTCTGCTTCAATATATGAACAGAGCCGGAAAATTACTAAGTGAAGATCTTGAAGTGACGTATTGCTGGATACATCTAACAAAATCAGCCCACGTTAATATATTATATCCCTTAAATGATGATGATAAAATGCAAAACTAAAACGTAGTATAAAGCAATAACAATGCCTTTTCTCTTTGCAAAGTTCTTCAGACTGGGGAGTGTGAACATGTTTGTTGAGAACACTTTAAATTAAAAAAAAAACTGATTTGTGTAAGTTTTTTTTTTCAGAACGTGTCAGCAGACATTAAAACATTCAGACAAGAGATTAATGATCGTATATTAGGGTAAATGTTGGTGTTATTTAGCATTGCTTTAATGTTACCAAAGGGCCGACCCTCATTCACATAATATTAAGGTAAAGTAATGTACTTTTATTATAATACTAACTTTCGTTAACAAAAGATCATAATCAACAAGAATGCAAATAGTTCTCAAAACAGTTGTGGTGCGATCTTTTTCAAAATCTGGTAAAATATAATTGATTCAGTTTACAGTATCGCGTGAGAGGAATGTACAAAATTACGTTTTCGGTTTGTAATGAAACGTGATAACACTATTTTACAAAGTAGGACGATCAGAATCATCCCTTGCGTATTACAAAAACTATTGATCCTTTAAGAGTTTGAAGGGTGTATCTTGTATGTGAATTTCTATCGTTAACAACTTTGGCATATAAGCGTAAATACACAATAACTAATAGCATTATAATTGCAATCAGCTACTCAATGTTGGGAGTTTACCAAAGAAAACAAACGTAAGCAGATATAAATCTCAAAAAATGGATTAAATAGCTCAATACTACACGTATCTGCGATTTACAAAACAATTAAGAGGAGACCATTTACAATTAAAAATGGACAGTGTCTTTTAGCAATAAAGAAATTGAAGTGTCAAGTATCTCATTACAAGAAGTTTTCACTCAGAGTTTAAGTGGCATCGAAATGAGATACAATATTTCGTTTACATAATTTGATAACAACTTATTTTTGATGTTGTAGGCGCACTTCAGTCTATGATTCAGTGCGCCTTACGATCAGATATGAACAAAGAAGAACTTGATCATAGCACTAGGTCCTTTATTAATGGCAAGTCACGAATTGCGGAGAATTCTGATTCGAGGCAACATCAATTAAGCGCACACACATCTTACATGCAACAAGAACACGCCCAAGGAAAAAAACTTGGCGTTAGAACGGTAAATGCAACACATTTCGGGGATAACATCGGTTTTATGGAACTCAATATTTGTTCAAACTTAAGTTAATATTAAAATGCTAATTCATATCAGCAATAAAAATTGTTTGCGTTTAAGTGGCCCGACAGTAGTTCAAACACTATAAATGCTATGTGCTATAATTTGAATAAAATCCACATTCACAATCTAAAGGATTATGTAGCGAAACGATTATATCAACACGTAAGTAATTTATTGTATAGAGGTCCAAGGGCAACTTCGATTCCTATGAACTTCTGTAGATATCTGACGAGTAATGTATGTTACACTTAATACTTCCAATAGGGACTTATATTAATGTCAACTAGGAATTCAATATTCAACATGAACCATAATTAAACCGTTTACTCCAGACTAACTTTTCGAGTTAAAGAGAGTGTTGTCTTTTAATGATGCACATATAACAATGAGTAATTGAGCTATTCGAAAAGTATGTCGCATTGATACACATTTAATAATTATTGTACATACTTACCTTTGCCTACTGCATTTGAACAAAAGCCGAATAGATTTATTCCGAAACATTTCAAATGGTCTTTATCCGAGTAGTATACAATTAACGTGAGACATGTTGCAAGTATGCAATATCGTTGTTTGAAATTCAGTAGTCATGCTTTTCCATCCACTTTATTTGCCAATGAAACTGCAGTAAATATTTATTGCACTGAAATAAACTGTCAGTGAGGCCTAGCTTGAAATTACTCCACAAAATAAAGAACAATTGCGCATCATCAGGGAGAAAATCAAGTAGAACGCTGTGAAATATAAGAGAATAGACACATACATGAGCAACAGTATTTGAAAACCACGTCCATAAATTTAAGGTCTGTCAATTTGAATCTCTTACTCGAACAATTATGGCTGCTGGATTTCTGAAAATGATCTTTAACTTTGCTTTATCGTCAAATAACATGCTCGCGATGTTCAGTTTTCAATGCGTATTTCTGTTTTGACCCATTTGCACATATTTCCAGACTCCAGAATAAAAGATAGACAAAAGACTAGTATTTTAACGAAGAGATTTAAATAAGTTTAAACCATTAAAAGACTCCAAAAATATTCATGAATACCTTATAACATGATAAGCATTTATTAAGTCATATACCGTAGTTTAAATCTGAATTATAGACCGGTTTAATTAAACGTTATTAGACACATGTGAAATTGGATTTCTTATTTTTTATTGTTAAAAGACATGATGTTACGTTCGTTTGTCTAATATTGTCTTTCTAAAATCATGATGTTCCATGCAAAATATGTCAGTGTAAAATACCGATTATACTGCATTATTGTCCCCTACCGGTTTCACCGGAGGGGACTTATGGTTTGCGCTCTGTGTGTCCGTCTGTCTGTCGGTGAGTCTGTCTGTCACACTTTTCTGGATCCTGCGATAACTTTAAAAGTCCTTAATATTTTTTCATGAAACTTTAAACATGGATAGATGGACATTATGCACGTCATTTCATTTTGTTCCTACGTCAGAAATGATGGTTGCTATGGCAACAAATAGACTAGAAATACTGCTGAAAATGGTTGTTTTCTGGATCCTGCGATAACTTTAAAAGTTCTTAATATTTTTTCATGAAACTTGCAACATGGATAGATGGCAATATGGACATTATGCACGTCATTTTATTTTGTTCCTACGTCAAAAATTGTGGTTGCTATGGCAACCAAAAAAAATAAATAAATACATTCTGAAAATGGTGGAATTTCTGACAAATTTTGGAGCCGGTAGGGGACCATATAGCCTTGTTTATTATATAATAGCTATTTAAGTGAACGGGGAGTATTACAATAATAGGTGACAATAAATTCTTATTCTACAAAAAAAACAATGGTCATTTTTTATGTGTTTTTAGAAACTGTAAGAGAAAACTTTAAGGGGTGTTGCGGCAGTTTATTTACCCGAGGATATATTTATAGCAACACAGATGATGCTATTATCACAACTCAATATACTTGTTATCAGTATCATCAGAAATGGCCGAGTTGGTTCATAATACAATTGTCAGTGGTTCGATCCCAGGCGGGTTTTTTTTTCTTTCTTTAATTTCATACTTGTTTTATACTGGAGCTTTTAAGTCCCGTTATTTACATTTATCAATTTTAAGCATTTAAACACAAACTTCAAAACATACAGAAATCTATGGACATGTAAGTTATTAATGATTAAGGTCGAGTTTGATACTGTATGGTATTATGTTTGTGATTAAATATTTTTTTTTTTATTATTAATGTCTTTTGGTAAGCTGTTTTGATCCCAGTTAAGATTGTAAACAATTTCCAATGTTTATGCATATTTCTGACAATCTATGTACCGGTACTTGGGTTTTGTCTTATTGCTGTTTTTTTAATGAAATTTGACATCTAGACGTTATGAATAATTAAAACAAAAAAAATCTCTGTTAAAAGTGCGATGACCCCCTTTATTATTTGTGTTTTATGATGAAAATAAGTAGATGAACATATTTGAGCAGTTTCGCATATTCTATTTGGCAGACTTTTTTAAAATTGCATTTATGTGGTTAAAATAGTAAAAAAATGATGTTTTTTTTGGGTGACATAACAATTAAAAAATAATAATTTCTTAAAATTTAACTTGTGTGTTCCATTTTATTGGCAGTGTGTGGTTTAATTAAATGGTATATGATGTATCTTAGCTTAAATAATATCTACATGTTACCAATTTCATAGGTTATTAATAATTGTTACGCAATTAGAGATTGTTCAGTTTTATTGAAAAAGTACATGTTATATAATGGTGAATAAAATCAAAACAAGGCCGGTGACCCTATGTTTTTATTTCATTTTTCATATAGTATTTATATGTATATCTTAAATATAAATTTTTGACAAAATCTATTTGGTGGAAAAAAATCAGCAAAACTGCAGCAACACCCCTTAAGGCTCAAAACCCTAGACAAGAGAAAAGCAATCCAGCACATAAGAAAACCTTTTTGTAACCAATTGATTTTATTAGGCGTTTGTATCTATGAAAGAGACGCAAAGCACGTGTCATATTGCTTCCTTTAAATGTAATTGCTAATACAAACATATGTTAATGGTAGCTAATTATAACAATTGACCCTTCAATAGTGTGCATGATGTATGTAACTGTTTGGTATCGTTTTAAATCCTCAATCGTTTACCCTTTGAAATATCAAATGACTGCTATATAACAATGAGTCCCTCAACTGATTGATCAATCATTCTTTGTATTTAAGGGTTTTATAGTTATATCAGCGATTTGTAACCGCGAATAATTAATCCTTCCACGAATGGTGTTATTGCTGGCCTAATGTCTTGTTTGTAAAATTATGTGAACATCCAAAGACGACTGTTGACGACAGACGACTAACGACAGACAGTGGAATAATAAAAATTACGGTCTTACCGTAAATCACACTAATTGAGTGTATGGTAGTGATTCTTTTTTCTGCTTTTCTGTTTAGTATTGATTTTGGCCATGAGAAATGGAAAACGATATATGCCAAAACCAATATAAATGTCGTTCGGCAGTTTGCTTCCGCGGTGTTAATTCTGTAATTTACATTTAGCAGATCTTTGTGAATAACGAGTTAAGACGAGCTGCAACGCTGTTAAATCGACTCAGCAGGAAAGAGACGTTATAATATTACGAGTTCATTTATTAGGGCTTTGTCAGAAAGTCGGACACATGACCCAAGGTTAACATACAGCACAAACATTTAAAACGCGCAAATCAACACGATCAATCAATAACACCGCGTGACCGCATTAGAATGGCCAATGCCAATCATCGGATGTCGAAACATGTTTTATAAAGCTCTTAATATGATCAAAAGTAAATATATAGATATTATATTTTCTTATATGTTTGTTCACTTGCAAAAGTATTGTAGGTTTTTTATATATTGTGTTGAAGAAAAAAAAACAGCGTAATTCAAACCGGTTTTGCTCAAATGTTTTTAAAAGACACGGTTTACTGTTTCTATTGAGAACAAAAGGCACACTCTTGTTATGTGATAAATTTGTCGTCGAGTTCTTCATAATACTTTATTTATTTCAATAAGGCAGAAACTATTAATGGATACTAGGTAACAAAATATGTAATATGCTGGGTGCAAGATGATAAGACAATTATTAATATCTACAGAATATGAAACATATATTTCCTTGCATTTTGTTTTTTTATCGCGAATAGTAAGTGGTATTGCTTAGATCTGAATTACTTCTCAACCTGAACATACTAGTCATTATTAGTTTATGGTATGTATAATGTTTGTGACCTATGCTATTGTCATTATATAATGTTTTTAATACATGTTTGATTTTGCATTTTAATTGTATTTGATCAGACTATCGATTGCGCGTATAGTAATTTTGTGTGTATTCGATCAGACGCCTGTTTAGGTTCTGTATACATGTAGATAATCACAATACAAATGTTTATCGCAGATGCATAATTTTTTTTGAAGAAATAATGCCGTAAAATATATACTTTATATTAATGAAAATTTATATTTACCTTCGCCTACTGGATTTTAAAGAAAGCCGAATAGATTTAATCCGAAACATTCCAAATAGGCTCTACCCAAATTTTAACAAATTCACGAATGATACGGTAAACAGTAAGCGTGCATGTTGTTTGAAATTCCGTAACCATGCACAAACCATTTTCACCGCATCCTGCACTTCATCACAACAAGATGCTTTCTTTACCGAAGTTAACGGCGGACAAGATTGGATTTTCAACCCAAAATAACGCGACATAACAAGTGCAAATTACCAGAGAAACCTGCGCGTTAACGTTATAAAATATTCATAAACTAAACACATTTCGAGACAACAGTGTTTGAAAACCACATCTTTATTTTTGGGAGCTGTCGATTTCAATTTTCTTACCGAATATTCATTGCTGCTTTATTATGTTTTGCGGTTTAATTACTTTTTGCTAATTCTACATGGTAACAGAAAACGCACGTCCAAAGGTCAGACCTTTATGATTGTTTTTAAGCGTCCACATAACATTGGTCCGTATACGCAAACGTATTTTCAGAGGTAAGAATTTAAAACCATCTTAACATACATTACGAGTTCTTAAGTAAGTTCACAAAGCTTTACAAGAGAAATTTACCAAGCACTCAAATTAAAAACTGTTCAGGAAGAATATGGGAATACCTAAATAGAAGTTTTATTCAACATCTTTTAATACAGCATCATTTTGGTGAATTTAACGTCACAATACCATTGTTAATATCAAGTAGGGAGAGAGGCAGAAGGGGTCGAACGCGGGTAATCTAAAATGTATGGTCGATACTGTGTTTCTACAATTATGCATCGAAAATGCTCATATTCAAAATGGATCATTTATTTATAATTATTGTACTTTTATAATGTTTATATTTTTCGAATATGTCCTTGGTGTCACTACATTTTATAACATAGTCTTCGTAATTTTGCCAGAAAAAAATGCTAGAAAAGCGCCACACCAAACTCAACACAACTAATGTTTACGATTATATAATAATCCAACAATATTCGGCATTTCTGTAGGATTATGTAGAACTTCATTTAATACTAAACGTTATAATATCACTTTCATGCAGAAGTATAACATAGTCGCATAAACCATACACAACACGAAGGGCATTTTATATACGTATCTCGTGTAGTAATTATTATTTTTACATGTCTCCACTACGTTTATGTACCTATGATGTTAGAATACAAAGGTCATCAGTATGTTCTCGATCCACAATTTAACCCATTCATGCCTAGTGGACTCTCCCATCCTTCTAAATTGGATCAATTAATTTCCAAAATTAGGGATGTCTAGTATACTTATTTCTATATTTAGAATATTTATTACTGAAAATCCTTTTAGCAAACAGCGCAAACCCAGATGAGACGCCTCATCATGCGGCGTCTCATCTGGGTCTGCGCTGTTTGCAATGTCTTTTTTTCAGGACGCTAGGCATAAATGGGTTAATACTTTAAGTATTAATAAATATATCCACACAATCGAATATTGTACTTACTTGAAATGCTACCGTTCAATTGTCGAACATAAAATAATTCACATTTGATAAAAATATAAGGTAGCTTTCCTTCTATAAGTCTTAAAGTTGTAAAAAAATGAAACAAAGCACTTCGCGATGCATTAATTCACTTACATGATCTTTTCAAACGAAAAATTCACAAATTTATCAAACTTAGTTACATTGCGCAGTGCTTATAAAACATCTTATTGTTAAAAAGGTAAAGACGATATCTCACCTACCTAACTAGTGTCCATTTCATTTCACGTCGGTTATTAAACAAAGCAGTTGTGTTTATATACTTATACTTTGATAAGCACTGTAATCAGTGTTTTTACTAATATGTTTCACGCGGGTTAAATTCTGTTCAACAAGCACATTTCTAACATCGATTATAGCAAGGCATACAATTATAAGAAACGTGTCATAGTCGATAAAATTCTATGTTTACTGCCACAGATACAGCGTGAAAGTATAATGAATCTGTATTATTATTATTATTATTATTATTATTATTATTATTATTATAGTAGTAGTAGTAGTAGAAGTTGTAGTAGTAGTAGTAGAAGTAGTAGCAGTAGTAGTAGTAGTAGTAGTAGTAGTAGTAGTAGTAGTAGTAGTAGTAGTAGAGTAGTAGTAGTAGTAGTAGTAGTTAGTAGTAGTAGTAGGTTAGTAGTAGTAGTAGTAGTAGTAGTAGTAGAGTAGTAGTAGTAGTAGTAGTAGTAGTTGTTGTGTTGTAGTAGTAGTAGTAGTAGTAGTAGTAGTAGTAGTAGTAGTAGTTGTAGTAGTAGTAGTAGTAGTAGTAGTAGTAGGAGGAGTAGAAGTAGTAGTAGTAGTAGTAGTAGTAGTAGTAGTATAGTAGTAGTAGTAGTAGTAGTAGTAGTAGTAGTAGTAGTAGTAGTAGTAGTAGTAGTAGTAGTAGTAGTAGTAGCAGTAGTAGTAAGAGTAGTAGTAGTAGTAGTAGTAGGCTGACTGCAGTATGCTAGACATAGTTGAGTGATATTTACATATACTGCGTTTTTGAAGAACACATAGTAAAAAAGAATTTATTTTTTTCTAATGTGTTATCTTCGTGAAATAAAGTTATTATTATTATTACTATTATTATTATTATTATTATTATTATTATTAGCAAGTTAAAATGACGACACATCGTCAAATAAGATAAAATGGAAAACAACCTACACCGTACTGTCTCATGGGCATAGAGGTAAACTTGTGCGATTGCTTTATCGGGAAATGCCGTTGCTCACGGCAATACATATCAAAAATAAAATAAATACAGTATTTATTAATCACAGGGGGCATTCAGTTTGATTGATGATCTAATTACATGAACATTTCATCTACTAAAAGCAATCTGTTTTTAGTTTTTGTTTATTGTTTTATTTACAATTTTAACGTATTTATTATTTAGGTGATACTCTTTCAACAATTTTATCCTCTCTTGTACTTGAAACCGGGTCATGTGAGAACAAAATATATCTCGCTACCACCGGGCCACTGTGGCATTGCAGCTTAATGCGTAATTGAACGTTTAAGTAGTAATGCATGTATTTCCCAAAAATTCAAAGAAAACGCTTTATTATGTTCGCGATTTCTTTTGACTATGTTCGATGAACAAAACGATTTGTTAAATATTGTTCTTCTGGAGTAGTATTACGCTTTGGAAAATAAAATCAAAATTCAAATCAGAAACACTTGTTTAATAGACTTGTTAACATCTTGAAAAACACAAATTTCAAAAAAATTCCTATATCCAACAACAACAAAATTGCACGATATTCTTACAAGATAATAAATACTATTGACTGGAAAAAACATTAAAATACATGTTCGATCATTGATAATCATCAATCCAAAATATAATGAATATAATTCGTTGTCAACGGTTTTCGTCGAAAGTTTAGCAGAAACTGGCCCTCAAGCAACGATGGTATTAATGTCTTTTCTACTTAATCCCGTTAACTGTATTACAGAATCAGCTTTCCGTACTTTAAATTTCATTCAATTGAACACGCAATGTATGACGTATCTCATGTGACGTAATTTCTGTGACGATATACAGTTTTAGCTAGATTCTCTGGATTTTAGGGACAACAATTCCGTCCTGGAGGATTTATATTTAACAGATACATATTTTAAGCATCGAACGAATCCAAAACTTATTTCGGATTGAGTGTTTGTCATGTATTATTAAGAATAAATTTTGTGTAATCGCTCCGACAGGTCATTCGATTTCAGATACAAAATAACGTTGCGTTTTAGTTGCATATCACTACACCAACAATATAAATACTGTGGTATATATAATGTGTATAGAACAAACGTTCACAAGCTAAAGGCTACTGTAGCACACAATTGACAATTGACACCAAATTGCTACTTGGCTTTTATTAACGGGTCCAACAGCCTGAAAACATGTGATCTGTACATTTAAATTCAGAGAGTGTTTTTCACTTAGTCAATACCAATATTTACCTGCAATAATACACAGTATAACTAAAGTTGTGTCTTTATTTACTGATGCATTAAGAGTCAATTTAATCGAGTACTGCTAGATATGCGTGTTAGTTTCTTAACCTGTCTTAAATGTATATAAAATGTATATCTAATATCGTAGCTTGATACAGTTTGTTTCAGTTTTACGAGGTTTTTAAACGAAATCGCGTGTCTTGCAACTTTGATACTTTTATTATTAATACAATAATCTTAATACGGGCAAAAGCCCCCGTAGCGGGCGTTGACCGTTCATACATATGGAAATTTAGACAAAACAATATGCATAGGGGATGCATCTAAAAAAAATTGCCACGCGACATATATTTTTGCGATGCAATTATCTCCCTTGAATACTCATCTTGTCCATGTTCTGCCTCCGTTTGTTTAGTTGCGAATTTATTTGCTCCGATTATTTCAATATCTTAATGTTATTATTATCCTCATTAATCAATAAATAAAACTGTTTAAAAAATTGATTCGCTGAATTCATGAACATCGGCGTTTATTTCGAGCTCTCAAATTTTTAAGGGAGCTAACCACTGCATTCTATACATAGATGGTGACGTCACTACGTTATTGTCACTATAAATAGATGGTGACGTCACTACGTTATTGTCACCTCTAGACTAAGACGCATCACATTCCCCTGAATAGGGGAATTATGATTCCGCCAAAGTAGTTCTGCGTAGGAATAAAAATGTTAATAATGAAAGAAAAATCGTTTTTTATTGTGTGCTTAAACGGAGTGTTGTTTAAAGAAATGTTATTTAATTATGTTTAACTGTGATTATGAAGCTCTATTCAGACTCATAGCGATAATCAGAAGCACGATTACCTGACCTAGTTACGCTTTCACTTTTCACTCTCAAAAGAAGTGCTACCCACAATTCCTTTCGCGTTAGTACACAGGTCAGATAGACCGGTGTGTACACAATCCTAACCACTGCGCATACAGCGTCCGGTGAATAACGACACCCTAATGTTAACTTGTCAGAATTCGTGACCCTTTACCATTCGCTCTCAGAAAACAGTTTTAACCGTGATCATGAGCAATAGTTGGGTAAGTTGCGGTTGTTATCCACGAGGAACACGTTTATTTACCAAATTTAACGTTATTCCAATTTAACTTTTCAGCATTTTAGCTAATTTTAACTGGTTTAAACTTCGTCTGCACTCACTCCCTCAATTCTCATTTATTTTCATATAAAAGGTTACACATCACTATATAAAGATAAGCCTCAAACCACTTAATTGATTAAAAATTGGTTGGTAATAATTGTATTTGGTTACATAAAATATCAATGTATTGTTAAAGATTACCTTTTATAAAACGGAAACTGCTTTCGTCACATAGCAATTTTTCGCCGATTTTGAGATTAGTTCAATCTATGGCTATTCATTAAAACTATTTAAACAAAAACGGTATACATATCGTGTACACTAATTTTCAATAATGTAATTGTTGTCACTACAAATTATAAAATAGCCTTCATATTATGGCCATAAAAATATGCTAAAAAGCATAACTCTAAAATTAATGCACTTGTTAATTACAATTAATGAATCAAGACATTTTCTGCCATAAATAATAAGTATAATAAATCATAATAATTCGAATGTAAAAACGATTTCTCACCTTATTCATTCAAACGCTCATTTCCTTTCAAGTCAAGTATTTGACAAAGCAGACTTTGGGTTTATATATTTATAATTTTACAAGCATTTTAGTCAGTGTTTTAAGTTATATGTTTCAGTCCTGTTAAGTTACTTTCTGCGAGTATGTTTTAAACAACGCGTACAATTATACGATACGTGTCATAGTCGATAATAGTCTATATATTTACTGGCAAAGAGACGCCGTTAATCTTTAGCAAGTGAAAAAGACGACATGGCGTCCAGTTAGCTTAACGAAAAAAAAAACAATCCATACCGTACTGTCACATTGGGCAATTAGGTTAACTTGCGAGATTGTTTTTTCTGGGAAAAAACGTTGCTGAGAGCAATACAAATTAAACTTAAATTTGTTAAGTATGTATTGTACACAGGCGACATTTAATGTTATAAGTGATCATATAACATGCAACCACTAGGCAACTGTGGCATAACAACGAATGCGAACATTTAACAAATTGATTAATTATGTTCGATGAACGAAACACACACACACATCAAATTAAAAAGGTTTATAAGGTTAGCGATTTAGATTGATTATATTCAATGAAGAAAACAAGTGTTTAGATATTTTTCTTCGCCAGGAGTATTATTTGACGTTCAAAATCGTCATTTTTCCCCATCGCAAATGCGCTCTTTAAATCGATTTGTTCACAGTTTGACAAAAGGACAATTTTAAAACAATTGTTTAATATTCATGAACTAATGTATGCATGCAATTTTTACCAGCAATCGAATACTTTTGACTAAGAAGGCTGGTACAATATACGTTCGTTTTTGTCCGAATGCAGTTTAACAATTAAAATCCTCCAATGCAAGAGCGATGAAAATATAGCTAGATTTACTTTCCAACATTCAACACAATATATAATATACTTCTTGTTGACTGATAGTAACATGATCACACAGTTTCCCGTTTCCAAACGTTAGAGCCACCAATTCCTATTACATTTGCTGTCAAGCGCAGTCGACGCTAAGACGTTGTGCTTGGCGGAATTGTCAGAACTTTATGACATATGTCACAATAACTTCGTCAACCGTTATTAGAAGACGGTTGCACAAGTCTTCCTTCCACGATTAAGAGATCGTTTTCGCATTTCCATAGTAATTTGCGTAGTATTTGAGAAATTTTAATAAACTAACATAATGAACATATAGCTTACAAATTTAAAAAAATCTAAACCGTTCATCAAATATCAACATTACTAAAACGTACAAGAAATTATGATGTATTTGTTCGAAGACCCTTACACCGCATTGATTACATGTGCAAACATATGGATTGCTTACTTACTCGGGATGTTTCTATGATATAAATTGCATACAGAAAGGCGCCCATATAAACGCAACAATAAGTATATTATTTTACCTAAAGCATTTAGTTATCGTTTTATATATATCCATAAGAATAACAACCGAAACGATTTCTGCAAAGTTTGTTTATGCGTTTACATTTTTGGACTGTTTCTTCAAACATTAATTACGCAATATTTTTTTTATTTCAGTGACTTCACTATATGCCCTCAGTCATTGCAATAGGTCGGAATTCCACGTCTTCTATTTTCCTTTTCCTTTTTTTATCGATTGCCTTTGCAATTTTCAAGATAGCTAACATTTAATCAAACCATGCGTCGTTGTAGGCTTCTTTTACATTACATTTAAATCGATATGTCTGTGACAAATTTAATTAGAGAACTGAAAATTCGATCGAAGAGAGTATTCGATCAAATACATATATTCTACTGAACACAATGAGCTGTTTGGGCATTAACATTCAATCAAAGAATGCGTAGTTATAAGCTGCTTTGCCATTACATTTTAATTGATACATCTGTGGAGAACTTAATTAGAGAACTGACAAAGTCGATCAAATACATGTATTCTACTTAACACAAGGAACTGTTTGGACATGTAATTATAGCGCAAGAAAAAAGTTCTGGATGTTTGAATGTAACCAAGGTCGAGTGCTTTTATCAATTTTTCCCCACCAATGCTGTCTTATTGCTTGTAAGATGAGCTCACAGTATGGTCGCAATATTACAGCCATTTAAGCTGAGGATATAATACTATTTCAATAAATAAAACTGCGAAAATCATAGTTGTGATCTTAATCGAGTGCTTTGTGTATATAACTGTTTAGGTTTAATGTAACCGCTTATTTAACAGTTACGTAAATTACTATCCACAAATGTGTACAAACAAAACACTATAAAAGCATCAAGAGATATCAGTATAAAGAAGTGAAACTCCAGCTGCTGGAGCAGTATGGTCTTATTATATTTGGTGTTATAAGACTGATATAATATAACAGGACAGAGGCAGAGTCTTCCTAAAATCTTACAAAAATTAATACCACATTGGGCCAAAAAAAAAGTTTTTCATAAAATACGTTCAGAACACACGTGCATCTCACTACTATGTCCTGCTAAATTAAATTAAAGGACACAGAAAATGGTTAAAATGTAATTTGAAATAAAACTGTGGAAAAGTTACGGAGTAGAGAGATTGAACTGCATTATTGGATATAATATTTTAATGAGTGTGCGGTGTTGCACATTTTATATATTTCCTTTGAATTTAAGCTCGGGTGTAAATTTAAGTTAAAGTCTTGGTCACAATACACCAATTCCACAAGCCTTATTTAAATTAACGTTACCTTTAACTCTAGAAAGAATCTGTTCACGTAGGGACCTCGTTAAACATACAATTACTCAAAGAGCATTTTAACAATAATTCAAATAGGAAATATAAACATGTAAAACGTGTTTTTTCCGGTCACCATTGACTAATTGCTTTACGCGCATTCGCACAAGCTTCTTGCTTAAAACAGTTGTAATTTCTTAGTAAACAGCTAGGCTGTCATTGCACATAGGTCAATAAAAGAAGAACATACCGAGTGTCTTTCACGTACAGCATGTCTTACATGAAACATATATTCCTTTTTATAATACCATAGTACACCTCTATTATTGTCCCCTACCGATGAAACCGGAGGGGACTTATGGTTTGCGCTCTGTCTGTCAGTCATTATGTCTGTCACACTTTTCTGGATCCTTCGATAACTTTAAAAGTCCTTCATATTTTTTCATGAAACTTGAAACATGGATAGATGGCAACATGGAGAATATGCATTTCATTTTGTTCCTGCGTCAAGAATTCTGGTTGCTATGGCAACAAATAGACTAGAAATATTAACAAAAAGACTAGAAATATTGCTGAAAATAATGGATCCTGCGATAATTTTAAAAGTTCTTCGTATTTTTTCATGAAACTTGAAACATGGATTGATGGCAATATGAAGATATTGCACGTCATTTCATTTTGTTCTTACGTCAAGAATTCTTGTTGCTATGGCAATATATATGTATAAAAATTCTGACAATGGTGGTTTCACCGGTAAGGGACCATATTGTGTGGCAATCTCTTGTTTATTATAGTATTATATGAAAGGTTTATGGTGTTTTGTTAAGGACAACATAGCAAATACATGTGTACAAATATTTGTAAATATATAACGTTCAGAAGGAAATGTCCTTAAGGCACATGCTTAGTTGTTTTTTCACCACAGTAGGTAGATTGTCTACTGTTTTACCTCTTCTTTGAGAATAGATTACAGGAGACTCTCCGCGAACACCACACCTCCGTCTCCTTCGGTAGCAGACCCATCTCCAACTTGAGACTTGCTGATAATATTGACCTCATTGGTTGGTACTGGCAGTGAACTTCAAGGCCTCACAATCAATCTGTACGAAAGAGCAGGGGAATACGGGATAGATGTCAGCTCGGAGAATCATGGTCAATAGCACGAATAACATCACCACAAACAGCGAAAAACTGGAAGAATAGACCACATTTAAGTACTTAGGAGCAACCCTACCAAAGGATGTAGTCCATATATCGGACACCCAGAGTTTTTTTTTATAAATTTTGCTGTGACGGCTCTGTGAGTCCATATGGACCTTTCATTAACACAACCGTAGTTCTCCGCAGCTGATCAGTGCGAATCCCTTTGTAGGCGTGGTTCGTGACGAATTGAGGAAAGCAATGAATAAACTTCAAACACACTTATTATTTTCCTGAATGGCAACATGCGGGTGTTATCCTTTGGACGCACCGTTCGATGTTTCAACACACTATTCTTGTTGACATGTTAATGGTGAAATTAGACATGTGAATATTCTCGACATCGTTATCGATTAAGGCTACATCACACTTAAGATAAAGATTTTCCTGGTGTGATTTCTACGATCCAAAAGAATGCTAATGAAATATTTAATAATAGTATGTTTTCATTTCACATATTCATTAATATTACAAGCAGACTGTCAGAAAGTTCGTAATTTGATGAACGAAAAGCATTTTGTGTACTGCGAACTAACTGATAGCATCACTTTACGTTGGCAACATTGCGACAGTTTAACAATATGGTGGATAGAGAGTACAAAGCACAAGCACATTGGTTTGTGGTTAAGACAAGTAAGCGTTGGAATATTTTTTCAGTTTAAGTGTTTCATAGCCCTTGCATAGGATATTGAACCTTTGGGAAAAGACGGCGCATTACAACTTTCAGCAATCCTTTGGGTAATAATGTTGAATTTGAAGTATCCAACGATGGTACCAGCACCGGTGAGGTCAAAAAAAAACTCGACATGGCAACTACAGCTAGAAGGAGCAGATTAAGGACGAGCAGCTCCACAGCTTTCCCACCAGGCACAGACTCATCGAGTCCCTCGTAGTCTCCATCCTACGGCGGAGAGACATGCAGGCTTCACGCGGCAATGAACGCAGGGTACAGGCCTTTCATCACAAGTGTCTCCGAAGACTGCTCCGCATCTCCAACCTGAATAACATGACCATATAATACGTCCGGAACATGACAGCGGCACTTAATGGATATCAGGAACACCACAGACCGTCAAACGACGAAAGCGGGCTTGGTTTGAACTCAAGACACGACTCACCGTGCAAGACTGTGCTCCAGGGAATGCTAAAGGGAGGTCGCCGTCAAGGCCTTCAGAAGACAAGCGGGTCGGGAATGTGAAAGAGTGGAAGTCCCTTCCCATGGATAAGGTACTCATAACTTATTTTTATGAAAATATAACACATTTTTATGCTTTTTTGGATAACGTTATTCTCTCACATAATACCATTTGTTTTCTGTTTTTTTATTAAAGAATATTCCTTTAATATGTTCTTATCACATTCTATGAAAATACACATGTTCACCTCATAAAAATAAATGCAATTTCATTCTAAAGAGGAAACATATTTTTCGTAATGTAATTGGCATGCCATTCCTTACGGCTGTTCAAAGATGGCATTCGAATGTAATTAATCATTTGTCAATTTACGTCTTAAACGCCGTGAATAAACCCAAGCACTAACAGTATAAGCTCAAAATCTTCTATTTCTTTTTCAGTAAATAATTACGTCTAATTTAAAGCCAACCATCGACTTTCCTGACTTTAATTAAGTTCCAGGGATAGCAACGTGTACGTCAGAAAATAATGATGCGAAAGATGTTTATTGACAATTGTCTTAAAATTAAGCTCGGAAGATTTTGTATTTTAGTATTAAGACATCTATGAACAACAGAAACTGATCTTTTTTAGTAAAAGTTCTTCAGATGCGACTTTATGTGAAATTTAAAACCAAAATTCTCCCTTTCTTGTTTTTACTGCTTACAAATTTGGGAAAAGAGCCGAAAATTTACTAAGTGAAGATCTAAAGGTTACGTTATGTAGCGTACATCTTAAAAAGTCAACCAATGTAAAGAATAGTATATCCATTAAATAATGGTGTTAAAAGGCACCATGGCCAATAGTATAATAATAACAATGCGTCGTTTCTTTGAGGGGTGCTTTATAATGAGACCGGAGATGTGTAAACATGATAGATGAGCGAAAGTTCGAAGTCCAGGAGAACAATTATCCTCGATATGGATTTTTTGCAAAGCGTGCCAGCAGAAAATTAGACAAAAAATGAATGATCGGATACTAGGGTGAATTTTCGTATTAAAGAAACGTCATTTTTAGTGATCCAATTGCTTAACCGTTTTCACATAATATTAAGTTATAAAATCAATTTTTCTCAACATCCGTAAAAAAAAAAGAAACATTTAACAGAATAACGGAAAAGAAATAAACCATTAGGTCACAAGCTTTATAAACAATCGTAATTATACTAATCGTTCAAGAGTTTGAATGATTATCATGTATGGAATTAGGTTTAATCGTTGACAACTTCAAAATGCAGAAATAACACACCAAATGAATACTACTTCGGTATTCAAACGGTAAATAAAACGCCGTTTAAGTCTACAAGCTCTGGTTAAGGTTCGCTCTTTATTAGAGTCCATTGACACTTTAAAATGATTTTTGTCAGTTGAGGATACCATTCCCTTAGTTAATTTTACTCATGTGGATGTCATCAAATAAAGCAATTCATGCAAATATAAACAAAATGGCATTTTGATGCATCCGCACAAGAGGTCCCTTATAATAGCAAATTTTCCAATTGAACAATTCACTAACAGTTTAAAACACATTAAAAATGTACTGGCATACCGTTTAATCACAATCGGTTGTATACACATTGGTACTCAACTTCGCACATGAAACATGTCTGAACCAATGATGCCGGACTACGTTAACGAATTGTTTTGAGTTTTCCCTTTTATTGGATCAAATAAAGGAAATAATAAACGTGTTTCTATAAAAGTATGTCGTCTAGATAATTTTTTCGATCATGTTAATTTATATTTACCTTGGCCCATTCAAAAAAGGTTGTCTTCGGGCAGCGTCGGACGCACAACGTAGTTCTCGTAAATTGTCCGAAGCAAAGCTCGAGTTCGATCGTAAATGTAAGGATACCGTCGCAAGAAATTCACATGGAATTTATTGTCACACAAAAAAATGAGCATTTTGTATCTCGTGAAATCTGTGTTATCAGACCTCATTTAGCGTTGAAATATTTACTATTGATATTAGGAACACGGATTTTGTTAACGGTTAATTTTATTGTACGAAATATTTTTAGAAATATTCGATGATTTTTAGTATTTATGAGTCTTTTATATAACCATTTTTTTACTAGTTGTTATTATTACGCGTTAATATATATCTATGAAAAAGACACCCATTAGGAGTCCACTTGATATACATATGTAATTTTGTAATTAATAAATCACATAAACATAATATTATATATTTTAATATTGAAATTAACTACATTTACAAATGATTAGACAAGCGTACACAAGGAAGATATATCACCAATATGTTTCTCAGAATCTGGATATACGTTAGTTTCATTTTACAGTTAGACGAAAGCCGAATAAATCACAATGTAAACTTTGTCGCTCGTCATGGTATCACATATATAACTTACTCATGGCAGTTTATAATTAAAGAAAAAACATGTTAAGGGTGCGAATAATGTTTCTAACTCCTTGGTATCGTTGTCTATATTTTTTTTTGCAACACCACATGCTTGCTAAAGACAAACACACTAAGCGTGTAAATCAACACGAAAGGCGCATGTATCTTGGTCGCTGACCTGGTTGAAATACATCATAATCCGTTGTCAACGACTTGATAGCTATGTCTGTGAATTAAGAACAATAAGACATTATGTTGCAATAGAAATATCTCCTGTGCTTAAAACCAATGAAGATTTTCAGAGAATGAGATTTAGCCTTATATTATAGAAACAGTGCGATAAAGGGAATCACCTGTAGAATAGTTTTACAATCCAGAGATTTTCCTAAAATATATCAGAGGGCCACTGAAGAAAGTATCTTAGAATACGTCGTTTAGAGGAATTTTGCGACTGTTGGCCGAAATATATCATGTGTAAAATAATGTGAATAGTGAACGAAATATTGTTGACGACAGCCGACAAACGACATACAGCGGACAGTAGAGAAAGAATAACCTAACCGTTTCACACGCTTATTGAGTTCAAGTTAGTCACACAAAGATGATTAAAAAGCGAGAAAAAAACGCAAGAATTTTCAGGCACCGACGTTATAATCTTATGCTTTTTCGACCACAATGTTAATGACTGACTTTGGGTTAGGGAACGACGTTTGTATATACCCATATCAATCCCGCAAGTCATGTTGAGTTCTTGGCCTCAATATTTTGAGTCACATTTATGCATATCTTGGCAAATAATGTTTTGAGTTAAATATAGCAGCAATCATGTTACATCGACTCAGCATCATCCAGAAGGAAAAGTTATCATAGTACGAGTTCCTTTATGCACTGCCATTTACCTTTGTTTCGACAGTCGGACACTTGACAAAAGGTGAACACACCGTGTAAGACCGGTTAATATAAAGCATTGTATATTTAACAGGATTTATGTAGCTCTTTATATGACTAATCACAAATCAATCTAGATACTCTTTTTTCACATGTATTCACTTAAAAAAAAACAACATTTGGTCTGCCAAACCTTCTAAAGGCAATACAGACTGCGTAATTCAAACTCTATTTGCCATAAAAAAAAACATTTTAAATTGTAGTTAAATTTGATTCGAATATCGACTTTCCGTATAATGATTTTTCAGTTGATTTGATCACACGCGTGTTTAAGTTCTTTATTCATGCATGTACACATAAAGCAACTGTAAATCGCAGATATATAATTTCGGAAAACAATTATTGATGCAAGACTACGTTGCTAAATATTAGCACATTCTTCCTTCAATTGGAACTCCCATACAATTTCAGATATGCACTTCTAGATAAAAAGTACCAGACGGATAGATACGTTTTATTTACAAGGATAAATACTAACCTTTGCTTAGTGGATTTGAAAGAAAACCGAATAGTTTTAGTCCGAATCATTTCAAAGTAGATCTATCAGAATAAAATACTTTTAAAGTAAGATAGGAAATAATAAATATTTCCATTGAAACCTTCACTTCATCACAACAAGTGGCTTTGTTTCACAGAACTAAGCGGATATCTAGATTCAAATTTCTGCCAAAATCACGCAACAAACCTAGTGCGAACTACCGGAGACAGCTGCGCGTTAACTTGGTAAAATATTGAAAAGCTAGACACACTTAGAGACAACCGTGTTTGAAAACCACATCAATATATTTCGGATCTGTCGATTTCAATCTGCTGACCCAACCGTCAGTGCTGCTATATTATACTTTGCCCGTTTTATCGTTACAGAACACGCGCGTCCAAAGTTCAGATCGGTATTATGGTTGTCGAGCGTCGCACATGCCATTGGTCCGTATGCACTCACATATATTTACCGGTAACAATTAAGACAAAAAATATAAATTACGAATGCTGACGTGTGTTCGAAATATGTAACAAGATATATTGTCCAACCCATTCGAACTTTAAAGTGATCAAGAAGCATAGAGAATACTTAATTAGAATTTGAATTAAACATCATTGTAACACAGTTTAGTCAACACATACAATAGCCTCAGTTAGAAAGACACTGTTAAATAAGCATGAATATATTATCACAGATATATAATATTTAACGTTGAATACTAGCTTAATCCATTACTAAGGGTTCAATCTTAGAAATCCGTGGATTGTAGTGAAATGCAATTATGGTTTTTGGATGTTGTTAGGCAAAGATATTTCCATTTGCCTTGAATTGAGTTCTTCATCTGTGAGACGATGCACTGAACATAATAGGGCCAGTGATATGAATATTTGAGATCAATTTTCCACTGAAAAGTTGCTTTACCGGCATGAATAACGATGTCGTAAAAGCATCAGCGAAAAGGTTAAAGGTGAAAAAAAGGGTAAATAAAGTGAAACTGCACCTGCAAAAGCATGTGAGCAATGTGGCTAAAGTTCACTTAATTGTTTATTGAGCACGTTATTTACTAAAAATACATCAGCGAGAAATGTATTCGCTTTATAAAGACGATTTCTGAAGTTCGAAACATCATACATGTAACGACTTCAGATCTTTTCCGGAGTATTAAAGACAAGTGTACAAATCAGACAAACTAAGAATTAAATATATTACACTAATATGTGTATAGCGTTACATGTGGCATTGGTTCGACGCAAATTTACAAATAATTATAATTCATTAAATAATATGATTTCGGCAGAGTATCAAGTTGGATGTGATTAGCTTCATAATAATTATCAATCAGTGTTCGCGCAGACGTTTGTATCATAGTAGCACGTTCTATGTGTGTGTTAAATTACATATCAAGGTGACGTATATGATAGCGTGCTCGAGATTGTTAGTCATATCAAATGCCACCACTATTCGCATCGTCGGATACCCACGACTCATCGTCCCGTTACACTCAGATATAGAGTGAACGGCGGACCGAAAAGGGTCGAACGTAAGTATCAGAAAATGTTTTTTGTACATCGTTTTTTTACAATTATGCATTGATATGTATCATATTGCTATTCAGATGATATAAAGTATTATAATAAGTTTAATATTATTCGATTATCTCCTTGAATCATTACATCTTAAATTATTGCCTTCATATTATTGCAAGAAAATTAAGTGCTTAAATGCGTCACTTAAAACCCACGCAATTAGTATTTATAATTATATAATCAAGGCAATAATCTTGTTTTGAAAGATTCTTTATAGGTTTTTAGTGTTAAACGTGTTGTTTCCGTTGATATAATATTTTTTATACCTTTATCAAATACGAAACTTAATAACATAATTAAAATGCACAAAACGAAGGACCAACTCCGTACATACCACCACTAAGTGGTAAACATGCTGTACAAATTTTGTTTAAAAACAAAATATGAAAATTATAACAGTATAGTATCCGTTATTTAATCACTGAATTAATAAATAATATGTATATGTTCACATAATTGAATACTTCTTTTACCATCTTATATTTTATGATAATAGAAGACATGTGTATATGCGACAAATATCGGATAGCTTTAGTCTTTATGGTAAATCGATATAAAACTAAACAATTGGTTGTATCGAATTTTTCAAAGAGGTTTTAAAAAGGATAGGTTTTTGAACAACTGAAGAGATAGTATTACTGTCATTTTAAGTTGAATATCTCATGAGATTAAAAAAAAGACACATCAAACGTACTAACATTGTACACTGCTTATACATTTTTGTAATACTAAATATAATTAATATAACTTATAAGAGGGTAAACACGATTTTCTCACCTACCTTACACTTGCGTTCATGTCCTTTCAATTCATTTATGAGACAATCCAGTTGTGTAGAGAAATTACTTCTTTTACAAGCTTTTTATGCAAGGCTTTAAGACATTTTATTTCAGGTTTTAAGGTATTATGTTTTGATCCTCAAGAAAATCTTGTCTGCGAGTACACATCAACATCGATTGAAGAAACGCATGCAATTAAATACTTGTCACAGCAATGATAGTCTATCTATTTACTGCCAGAGAGTTGCCGTGAAACCTTTGCAAGTGAACACGACGACAATGTTTCCGATAACCTTAAAGGACAGACGGTCCATACCGTACCGTCAAATGGGCATAAAGGTAAACTTGTGAACTTGCTTTATCTGGAAATGTCGTTGCTGAGAGCAATAAAACATCAAAAGAAAATTACTTAAGTATTTATTATGCACATGGGACATTCATATTGAATGATGGTCTTAAAACATGCAAAAACATTCTTTATTGTAAATTAAATGGCGCGATCTTTTTTCATTAAATTTGTATTGTTCTTAGTAAACACATTTTTTTCATACAATCATTATTCAGTCATCTTTCAACTAGTTATATTCGACAACTAGTATTTAAAGCTGAAGTTTCAACTAAGAATGCTATGTGCATTGCCCAGCAGAACATGTAACAAATGTATTTCAACTGGTTATGGTTTTGCTTGGATATATATTTACTGTAATTTTGAATGCCTTAATTAGTTGTATATTAAATAAACGAGATACCTAACCGTATAAGATCTAGTAACTTGCGGGAGGGAGGGCGATCCGACAGTCGGGCGGACGGTCAAGATGCTTCAAGGTAAACAATGTCTCCTCATTTACTTGAACAATTTAGATTATTTCATCATGAATCTTTACTATAATGTTCGCACGAATAATATATCGGCCACGTTTGAAAAACCGCAAGATTGCATGAAATATTTCAGTGTTATGAAAATGAATTCAAAAATGGCTAAGACACCTTGTCATCTCATTAACTCGAACAGTTGTAATCGTACCATCATGAAATGTGTTGGCAATATTGATTGGCATCGTTTTACGACCAAGGTTTATATTCAGGTAGATTGTCTGCAGAACTTCTGAATTATAGACTTTGCATTATCCCACATCTGTGAAATACAGTGCATACATACATGGAAGCAAATTATATCATTGCATGCTTTTTATTTCACGAAGAAGTGTCATATTGTGCATATTTTTGTGAACATAATTAAAGGGTGTAATTAATTTATTTCTCTAAATTAACACATTGTTTGGATAAATTGTTCAATAAATGCGCCATTATATTAAATGTGCGTTATCAGTTATGCCGAATTGTTCAATATGTAGACCATTATCTTTAATGTGCGTTATCAGTTATGCCGAATTGTTCAATATGTAGACCATTATCTTTAATGTGCGTTATCAGTTATGCCGAATTGTTCAATATGTAGACCATTATCTTTAATGTGCGTTATCATTCAAATAGTTTCGATCAAGTAATAATTCCAAATAATCAAGAATGTGTTCACATTGCTATGATGTGTGTCAAGAAGTAATTCTAAATGATCAAGAATGTGTTCACATTGCTACGATGTTTCAAGTAGTAATTCCAAATTATCAAGAATGTGTTCTCATTGATATGATGTGTGTCAAGTAGTAATTCCACATTTTAAAGAATGTGTTCACATTGCTATGATGTGTGTCTGTAATTCAAAATTATCAAGAATGTATCCACATTGCTATGATGTGTGTCAAGTAGTAATTTCAAATTATCAAGAATGTGTTAACATTGCTATGATGAGTGTCAAGTAGTAATTCCAAATTATCAAGAACGTGTTCACATTGATATGATGTGTGTATGTAATTCCGAATTATAAAGAATGTGTTCACATTGCCATGATGTGTGTCTGTAATTCCAAATTATCGAGAATGTGTTCACATTGCTATGATGTGTGTCTTTAGTTTCAAATTATCAAGAATGTGTTCATATTGCTATGATGTGTGTCTGTTAGTGTTCACATTGCTATGGTGTGTGTCTGTAAGTGTTCACATTGCTATGATGTGTGTCTGTAAGTGTTCACATTGATATGATGTGTGTCCGTAAGTCTTCACATTGCTATGATGTGTGTCTGTAAGTGTTCACATTGCTATGATGTGTGTCTGTTAGTGTTCAAATTGATATGATGTGTGTCTGTAATTTTCATTTAAACTGTACAAATCATTTTTATAAAAAAAAATTGTAACATTACTTCAGAGCAAACTTTATTTGGAAAAGACGATAAAAAATTATAATATAATAGATTTCGTTTGGATCTCAGACCAATCAGTAGATAGAAACAACCACCGAATTGTGGTATTGACCATCGAATACTGATAATAGTTACGGGTTCGTATTTAAAATGATTTAAAATTAGACAGGTCGGTTTGTACCAACAATTCAGTGATGGGATTTTCTAAACTAAAGTACTTTCCGAAGTAAGTTAAATCATACACATCTTAAGTATGCTGCAGCCACCAGATTTGAAATTTTGTATTGCCTTTGTTATTGGCAATGTATTAACACTGAGATTTGCAATGTCAGCAATATGGTGGCGCCTTGCACAATAATCCACTGCAATTATCACAAGCTTTATACGTATCTTCCCAAGCATAGTTATTTAGTACGTAATAAGTGCCACTATGGGGATGTCTGTCAGACAATCATTCCTGATTATCGCATATAGCTAGTCCATTTTCATATGGAATAGGAATATCGGTTACAACAGAGATATGTCTGATTGATACAAATATTTGAGCCGCGCTCTGTGAAAATGTGGTTTAATGCATATGCGTAAAATGTCGTCCCAAGCTAATCTGCGACGGTCCGCACAGGAAAAGGTAATACTAGGACGATACATGCATTTAAACCCCTTTTTACAGAGAATGGCAAATTTATATATTCCATCAGCAGTAATTTCTCTTCCATATATTTCATTTCACTCTGCAACTTGGATGAATAATTAATTATCCTCAATCCATTGAAAACAATTCCCACATATATGCCCTGAAAACAAGTATGTGACGCTTGGTAACCCTCGCAGCCCCTTATCATGCGAAGCCAGAGCACGTTCCTTTCCGGGTTAAATATGATTGCTTAGTGGTCAATGTTTCTTTTCACATTTATCACGAATAGTTAACAATAAAGGTCAATATATATGTCATGCAATTACATAGATAGGAACCAATGCATTATTGTATAAAGGGCACACTAGAAGGTCTGCTTTTGTTTTTCAATAACTCCAAACCGATAAAACATAAAAGGAAATTGAGTGTCATTTTGACGATCGTTATTTGCTAACTAACAACAAACACTGCTTTCAAAGAAATGAAACTAAAAAACTATGTTTTCATTAACACATGTTTATACACAGTTGTAAATTCCCGGTAGAGAACAAAAATGGATATTTGCAATTTTAAGCTAAAATTATTTAAACCTAAAGTGCATGTGTGTAGGGAAAGAAAAAATGTTTACATGGTAATCCTAATAACAGAATATTCAATATATTGTATAAACGAAAAGCTACATAAAGCTGAGCATCGGGCGTGTATTCAAAGTACAGATACATTATTTGAAGAAAAACAAATGAACATATACTTCAACATTTTAGATCTTCAAAAATAACATTCAATGCAAATGTCATTAATAGCGTGATAATTTCAATACATTTGTCTGTCATTGATTCAAGTGAAATAATGCATATTTTTTACTTAAAATATTCCATTAATTAGATCTACATTAAGCTGATTATATAGTTTCCCCAAATACTCTTCACGTTTTGTTATCGAAATATTCTTCACAACAAACGCAACTTGTACTATTTTCTCACAGGAACATAAAGAGAACCAATATCTTTGAACAACTGACCTTAATATAACCCTTTAAAATGAAAGTTTAACCATCGACGCACTTCAGACAGTTAAGGTGGCAACATAAATACCCTTACTGAAACATGGTAAAAAATCAAATATTTACTAGAACTCCTTTGAGCAAAATATGATACATTCACGTGGCTTCGGATTTCATAAATTACAATTATGTACATCTCTGAACTATTTGGCATAAAGCATATTGTTCAAACATAAGGATCACAAACAAATAACACAGAACACAGAACACAGAACATATACCAGTGCGTCTTCGAATTCACTTAAATAATTATCCATATATATTACATAATCGACTTTAACTCTTTCTCTAAACTTTGTTTTAAAAATACTCATACCTGTGAATCCTTAAGAATTGGCATAGACTAGCCCGTCGTTGATTCTTGAAACAATTACTTTGCATGTCCAGTTGCACAATTGTAGACCTTTTACATAAATCTCGTGATGAATTCCAAGGTTATTTTATTTTACACTTAATGATTTGGTCTGAAACCTGCGACTGTTTGTCCAAAAGATCCCGATTTCCACTGTGCTTATAAAAAAACAAGTTTAGTTTGGCTTACCCTATAACGTCAAAATCATCATATGCCATGGCATCTGTTATCGACATCCGATCTATATTAAGATCTTGTGTATGGTTTAGTGTATTTGCATCGCAACATTTGAACGTACTTTAAACATATCGACAAAGTCGGATTTATTGTTGAAGGGATGTTTTACGATGGTGGTATACATTTAATTAAATACATTTAAAATAAATAAGCATTGAACCAAATATTATTGAAAACACCGTGAAATGTTGTTTTGAAGTATAAGCAAAAACTGTCCATCCAATGTATTGGTAGACATCGTTTCTAAACTTAAAGACACCCCAACGACAGACTAACCTTGTTCGACTCCAGCCAGTGGACCTCACTCATGGGTCGCCTATTATATCCCTGATTGCATTTCATTCATATGTAAAGAAACAATAATACGAAGAAAATGATAAATGACTAATAGACTTTTCACGGTCTTCAACATATGAAAGCAAAGAAATGCTTATTTTACATATTAATAATTAAATAAAAATCGGGAATTTGGTTAATGTTCTAAAACAGATTGTTCAATTTTTCTTTATTTTTCAAAAATAAATTAAATAAATGATTTTAGGTCAACAATCATTCCCAAAGAGTAACCCATTTATCGAAATTTAAAGAAATGAAGACGAGAGTCAGATCTTTCAACAAAATGATGATCAACATTAACCAAATAACTTCACAAGTTGACGGAAGCTTTCAGAAATATAAGCGTTCACATAAATACCTCACTTGTCGCATAACTGTTTGAGCATTAAACCATTCGAAGAACTTGATATAACAAACAAAAATAGCCTCCACAAGATGTTTTTAATTGTTTCCTGTTGTTTACTGGAACGCAAAACCGACAAATGTGTTTGTTTCTTTCTGCGCATGAGCTATGCGATTTCGATTTTTAAAATTAACGTGTGAAATAATTGTAAATTACAACGCGGATAGATAGACTAGGTTAAATATACATCAGTTAATATATATCTTACAATAAAACAATAACCAAATCAGGAAAATATGTTGTTGAATACGATTTTATGGCAAATGACAAATATAGCAGTTCGAACCATCGAAGGTGCAAGTAAAAAATAACTCGAGCATAAATGAAACAAATACGGAAGGGTCACTTCCATGCATGTGTTCGGGTTAAAACCCGTTTCCAGTTAACAAAGTGCATTTGTTTTTATTCCGTTACTCTTTTTGAAAAAGTGTAAATGCACATAAAATATGGTGATGCATGTTATACATACAATTACAATATAATTGATTATGTTTTATCGTGCCTCAAATAGGTTCTGTTAACAGCTAAACAGTGTAACTGCTGTGTTTAAAGTCTCTTGATTCATAAACAAATTAGTGTGAATGCAAATAAATTCTTATAAAATGTTGCTGTATATTGATTTTACTTACGTCTAAAAATGTAGAGGTGCATACTTCTGTTTTTAAGAAACTTAAGATTTAAGTGTTTCCATATTTTCTTCACTAATACTTAATTGGATGACACATTTATTTATATGCGTATAAAATATCTTTATTAAGGACACACGGCCTGACAAATTACATTTTACGGAAAGTTATCGTTTCTCAAATTGCAATACAAACGTATTTAAGTAGGCCATGAAATAATAATAAAGTAGTTATTAATCGTATTGTTTTTAAACAACAGATTATTGATAGTTGTACTGGGGTAAATTAAGTAAAGATACAACGCTTGTACCAAGCGTATAATAACGTGTACTTCCGATTCACTTCAAGCACATTCAAACATAGTTTACAGTGATAACCGTCAATTCATTTCACTATGTCTTATGCCATTGTTGCATTCATTGGATTATTTTCGGACAGCAATTGCGATAAGTCTTGACTACCAGCTTCAGTGCAATAATGAAATGTGACAGCGTATAGCTAAACATCATAATTCAATTTGTAATAAAAATGGATTAAAATAGTCAGATATAACCTTTTTCTTGCCTTTACTTTCGTCTTGGAGTTACACTTCGCTCCGAGTACTATAAATACTGAATGTTCGCTGAAAATCATTCCTTAGCTTTGGAACACGACGAGGTGTAAGTCGCATTGCTTTGATTACTGTTGAAATATAACCCTCCCACCCTCCACACAATTACTGTACTTGGATACTGGCCAGTGTTTGTATATAGTTTCAGTAAAATGCGCACATATCCGGAAAACAGGGTCCCGTCAAGGCTGCTTCCATAAGACCATTGGCTATAGTACACGGAATCAACCAGTTGTCAGAGTAAATCAACCTCAAAGCTGTGAATACAATGCATTCGCCATGAACTTTCAATCTTCACTTCGGGAACAAATTATTTTCTTTTTGTTTTATGTGACTACTTTCAATCAAAACTTCTGCAGGATGAGACCTAACATCCGGTGGTTCAAAGACAATAGCCGCTGGGGCTGCCAAAATGGTACAGGTTTCCACGCTTTTTTCCATGTTTCAGGCACATATATAGAGAATAATAGGTTGGTGACGTGGATGGAGAATGGTTATCTGGCAAGTCGGAGGAAGTTCGGCTCACCCGATAAGATCCTCCGACGAGCCAGATAACCATTCTCCATCCACGTCACCAAACTATTATTCTATTTATCCTGTCACATTCGTTGAAATGTTTCTAAAATATCTAGTTTTCGAGTATATTGTGTTTAAATATTTAATATGGGAAAAAACACGCGCGAACAAAATCCTTGTTACGTCAAGTCATGCAAAACGCTGAGGCTAGCTTCCATCTTGTTAAACAACAAAGAAATCGAGTCAATCGTTATTAATTCAATACACAAAGACGAAATTATGCTCTTAAAATAATAATGTTTACACAAACAGTGCTTCACATGTATTTATTTTTTTTAAAACAAGTATATTTTATTTATAGAAAATAGTACAGGCGTGCGCATGCGCGGAGAGCAACTGACGGATATTCGAGGTCACGTGGTCATCTAGCCTAATATCTTTTGGAATATTAGGTTACCTGGTTATCGGGCTGATTTAAAGGCATGTGACAGGATAAAACATGGTTTGTGGTTGTTCCTGGGCGACTTGCCACATTTGCAGAATGTGTTTACCTTCTTATATTACACCTTATTAATATTGCTGCGCCGTTTTGAAATAAATCGGCAATATTCTATCAGCACACGTCCTTCCGGTGTTGGGGGATTCTATAAACATTTCTTGTAAGTTATATGCTTTCATATCGTTCAATGGTATCTTAAATTCTATGTGTATGTGTACCAGCCTTGACAAATGTTGTGCCAAACCTTAGGAATAAAATATTAAAACTTCTGTTTAGCTTGTCGTTGGATAACAAATTATCACTTAAGAACACTGTTATAAATCAATCATCCCAGGACCATTGCTACGAGACCACGACAATCAACACGAGCAACAACACGGAAATTCATCGTACGTTTTATTATTAAATGGTTAAAACCTTTTGATTAAAAAATAAAAGAAATCCTTTATTTTAAGTGAAAGATTGATTGAATATTGTATAATTTCGTTACATAATTAAAATCCGTTGTCTGTGAAGTGAAAAGTTTACATTCACAGATAAGACATTTTAAAGTTATTTGTCGTAACTAAGTATATGCAGGACTGCTTATGTCAGTAACATTTTGATACGTTGATGCGTTTGTAACGCTTAAGACGTCAAATCTTGTATTAAATACTGTTTTTTTTTATCACATGCTATACCCTGTTTCCCATGTAAAACAACCATTACATATTTTTTTATATTACACATGTGTAATACAACATTTTAAAGCGTTTTCATCGGCTTAGTTTTCGTTTATTGACCAATCGCATTTTACTCAGTTTTGTATCCAGTAGGTTATTTTGCTGAAATGACGTTGCAACGTAAAATGACGTCACGAAATGTAAACAACATTCGGGAGTAATCATTATGTTTGCGTAAATATTTATTTTATTTGCTCATTTAAAAGCATGTGATAAAAAAGATCTGACACTCGTTGTCATATCATACCATATTTTATTAAACTCGTCCAGAAAATTCGTCGCTTACTAACAAAATTCCTGAACTCGTTTAATAAAATATGGTATGATATGAGAGCTCGTGCCAGATCCTATATATATGATATGTAATACCATGAAATATTGTGCATTATCAAAAATTATTATCATTATGTGATACTGGTTTATTATTTGTAATTTCCAACAGGATACTTGATGTAAAGCGTGTATTTAGTATGTACATTCTGTTTTTGCATTCCATTTTAAAATTATCCGTTACCATGGTAACATTTAAAATATCAAAGATTCATTTTTTATTGTAATAATTAAAAAATGTAATAATAAAACAATTTAGATCTATTTTTTTAAGTTTTTATGTTTATTTTGTTTGCCGATCGATATTTACTTTAAAAAATGACATATCATATACATTTAAATAGTTTCCATGGAAATGGCAATTGTAGTTTCAGAAATTATTAATTTAAACCTATCTGCATATAATCCGATCAATTGGGTATGCCCTAGGCAAAGGATGCTGTGTATAGTACATTATATTTAATATTCTTTGATTTCTTTGACAAAACATTGTATAAAAACGTCAATGTCCTACTCGTTACCATGACAACCAACCACTATATGTTGATTTTTTACAACATGCTGTGTGTTTTCAATACCCATGTACAATTTTATCATTTTCATGATGACGTATAATGTATATATATATATATATATATATATATATATATATATATATATATATATATATATATATATATATATACGTTTGCAATTGATTTTTATATACCATAACAAATATTCTTACGTATTTATCATGTTGCCATAGCAACCATAATAAAGCGATATTAATTATAAACTGTTGTTTTCCTATATTCAATAGTTTGCCCTATAAGATAAAAGTAAATTCATTTAATTCTGTAACAGGGCTTATTTCAATCCTTCGTGAACCTAGCCCTTTAAATAATAAATGTGTATTGTGCAAATCCTTATGTTTTCTTTCAGAGCATGTAAGCAACCAATAAAACATATATTTGCAATAGAGTAATAATATAAAAAACCAGTCAAAATCATGTTTGCATTTTTTTTGTTTTATCATTACGGTGGAGGAGTTTGCAATTGGAAATTCATCAGCATCTGAGTCCTTTAGCAATATCTTACCGTCTTCTAAGCCCTTGAGGTTTTCGGATGGAAAGGCTGGAATTCCTTCTCTCGGAAAACGGGTTAACGTCTGCCCCCACCAACATTCTTAAACTCGTCCCCGGATAGCACTGACCAAACATATCGTCTAACGCTTAGACAAGCTTCACTTTTAACAAATTTAAAGCAAACAACACGCACGTATTTCAATATAAAATATCGTTTTCGTTTAGTGAAACCCACTATGTCTAAATCTAAAATATACGGTATCCATACACAAATATATTTGCTTAACATTCAGATAGATGTGAACCATGTGAGTATACGACGAGCGTCAATCTAGTTTTGAAGTATTCTCGCGGAAAAGATGTTAAATTTTGTGTATATACTTGAAGCTCTCGGATCAATACGATTATGGTCGTATACAGTTATGCGCTGAAAGGTTGCATCGCAATCGACGATATTTGTATTCATACATCATTTTGACGCTAGGTTGAATCCAAGTTCTAGAATCAGCATGGCGTTATGTTCACATTGTTAGAATGTGCTATTTGTTGTTGAATATAGTGTCATCTGCGATTTATTATACCGCCACATTGATCTCTGCCTGATATAACGCTGCCTGAAATATTTTTAAATCAGTTCGCGCAAAACAAGTACAATCATTTTACACACGGAACATAATTTTCTGAAAGCATCATGAAACATCATTGTGACTCAAACCATTTTAAACTCAAATTTAAACATTTAAAAAGTTAATTTTTAACTGTGATCATTAAATTATAAACTATTTAAGCTGGCATTGTCGTTGTGTTTGCAACACAGTAACATATTGTACTACATAATTGCGTTTACGATGTTGCTTGCTGCCAATTATTTCCCATAATTTCCGCAATTCATCTACGTAAAAGATTGAGAAAACGTCATTCAAGTGATCGATTTCTATATTACTGTAAAAGAACAGAGTCCTTTCATTTTATTGTGCGCTTTTTTTTGCCAATTAAATCTATAACATTTTCATCACAAACGCGGAAAAAAATCGAAGTGCAACTCCTGAATGTTTTCTTTCCCCACACATTGGATCATCTCAGCTTTGTGAAGAATGATCCATCTCAGCTTTGTGAAGAATGATCAGCACTATTTCAATATTGAATGCATCATAAAATGGTGTAAAACATCGTTTAAAGGGACCTTTTCACGATTTGGTATTTTTCACGTCGTGATATTTGTGAGGAAACAGTAAAACTGAACATTTACTACGCTCTTAAATATCCATTATATACATCTTTTGACGATTTCAAAACCAGAAAATTATAAGGCGTTGCAACGCGAAATTGGTGAATAATTTAGGGAGTTCTTTTGTCGTTTTATTTTGGGATACTACGAGTATTTTGCTTATATAAAGTAAAAAATACATCACTCATTGTATGAGCACTGATGGACGAGTGGTCTAAACGATAGACTTTTACTCCAGGGGTCATTGGTTCGAGCCCAGTTGAGGGATACTTTTTTGTTCTTTCTTTAAAAAAAAATACTGGATCTTTTCAGATACAATGTTTATAATTTATCGTTATAAATCATATAATAGAAAACTTCAATACATCGCAAAATCTGTGAAAAGGCCCTTTAAAAGGCCCTTCACACTCTCCGCCATTTTCTTTTCCATGCCAGGCTCGTTTGATTTCACATATTATCAAAGGTATTAGACCACGTGTTCTATTTATAGTGCATCGGAATCGAGAACATACGGACTAATTGGTAAAAATAGATTGACATGTTTGTTATAAGATATGCTTCTATGTTTTAAACCTCATTCCTATGAACCTTTATATTAATATCTTTTAAGCATTCAAACGTATAAATTATGTTCGCGGTTTGTAAGCTGATGTGCACATGAAGCTGCTACAGCGCAAACATGGCGCGCTCAATACTTTTTTCGTGTAAGATGATTTTGTAAAAGGGATATCAAATTAACGCACTAGAACCTAATTTGCCTATCTATTTTTGTACGCACACGCATCATGGTAAGACATCACATTCAAAGCATACGGTAGTTCTCCGACAGCGTTATAAGAAATGTTTTGCCAATAGCCCTTCCATCATTAAAATCAAGTTAACCCATTTATGTCTAGCGTCTAGAAAAAAAGCCTTATCAAACAGCGTAGATCCAGATGAAGACGCCGCATGGTGCGGCGTCTCATCAGGGTCTGCGCTGTTTGCCTCAAGGAATTTCTGTAAGAAATATTCTAAATATAGAAATAAATATGCTAGACTTCCCTAGTTTTGGAAATAAATTGATCCAATGCGGAGAGTCCACTAGGCATAAATGGTTTAAGAAGCTGAGCCGCATGTGGTTAGAACCTATCACATACGTCTATTGTTCTTAGTCCTTGTACTCAGCTGCACGACTTGACTGATTTATAAGTGGTTTGAGGAGTGGTTTGAGGAGAGAGAGAGAGAGAAAGAGCTTATATACAGTCAGAATCTGTAATCTCGCAGCTTTCGCATAGCGTTCTCGATGTTAATTAAAAAAAATCGACGTATTTTTCAATAGTTATGCTTCAGGGATAGCTAACGTAAGAACCACAAATTCGTGTATCCATTTGCATAAAGGTTCGAGTTTTGATAAAAAGTGATCATACATAACCTTACAAAAGAAGACAAAATAGCATATAAATGTATGCTAGAAACGAAATATATGACTGATATATTTTAGTTATTGGTGTGATAACCTACGGTATTAATCATTGTTTGCCATGCCAACATCACCAAACAAAACCTAATCAATAAAACATTGTGTAAAACGCGGATTGCATTGGCTCTGAATAAAACACATTTTAACTGTAATCGTCGAAGACGATCATTTAGCTATTGAAAAAATATTTTGAAAACGCGTAAATAATTTAAGAAATTACAAACAATAAATATTGCTAGAAATGTGTCTCAACACTGTCGCTAATAGTGTATACAAGATGTATATCACAAAACAATAATGAGAAATAGTGTTATTATTTATGCTTATTAATGATTCTAACACGGCACGTGCCAAATTTCATATAAACAAAGAAGAAAATCGTCCATGGGTTATTCTGCAACAAATCATGGGCGGAGCGTATACACCGAAAGCATACGCTGTAGCTAAACAAAACATGCCGATACATTTTCCACCAGCAGACATGAAATGGGTTTTTTTCCCTCCAGTTTGGCTGTTATTGAGGGCGGAGATCTGATAGACAGAACAGCCGAAAGCTATTTTTTATGGGCGCAGCTTCACATAAAATAGTATGCAAGAAAAATAAGATACATTCTATAAATCTTTAGTAAAAATCGTGTTAGAATCGAAATAATTCGTGTACGTTATAGTTTGTTGTCGAATAACCCACGGCCGGAAGTTTAGATGCGTGGTTTCAAATCACTCGTGCTTCGCACTCGTGATTTAATCCCTACGCATCTAAACTTCCGGCCATGGGTTATTCGACAACAAACTATAACGTACACGAATTATTTCTTAAACAACCACGTCTCCAACTAACATCGCTAGGAGCTTTATTAGTTGATTCATCTGAAGAAGATACAAAATCTACGGTTATTGTGGGCCATTTACGTATGCTTCACAAATTACATGGACTGTTATAATGCATTATACTGATGGGATTTTTTCGATATATAAGTATATATAAGGAAACACAACGGAAAATGAGTGTTCACTCTGTTTGATTGCTATGTCATTATCTAAAAATAGTATAAGCTTTTTGACACTTTCAAGGCTGGTAAATGAATGCACACCTTAAATTCAAACCGTTCTGCTGATTACACATAGTAATTACATAGTTTAATTTTTACATACATTAATCTTTGCGTTGTTCTAATAATTACAGATGAAGAGACAATAGTAATTTGGCAATAAGCAGTCGCTTCGGGAAAATAACAAGAATGAAAACATGAGGACAAAGCCAATATCCCAAACAGTGCAGACAAAATCAATCGCTAATAAGGACAGAGTTAAATCCGAATGCAAACGAATGCAAGAACTATCACTTTTATAATAGATACACATAACCGAAAACATACATTCGACGTTCCAAGGCGGTGACCCCAGCTTTATTCTTATATATTTTATGTTGTTTTGTATTGTGCTGTTTTGTACTGTTTGGGCAATCGGTCACTTGCCTTAAATAGAGGACCAACTAATTGTTTATAATAAGAATTCAATACTGCTCCAGCAGCTGGAGTTTCACTTCTTTATAATTTAATCAACATCTACTTTAATTCAGCACATACATCTTCTCATAAAGTGTCATCTTGACTACAATGCAGTTGAACCCATTAAAACATTGATTAGTTTAACAATTTAAATGCGGCGCAAGTACTGCTAATTTATATTAAAGAATACATATGTAAATATGCATTTACATATATATCATTACAAAAGATCTTTATTGACCAAGTCTTTATAATATGTAGTAATACGGTGGTATAAGTTTTATTGGCATCATATATTTCCGTAATCATTCATTTGTCAAATGTGAGGAACGTGTTTGTAAATTCCGATGTTGGTAATAGGCACTTTTGAGAACTGAATTGTTTTCTCACTAACTCTGGCATCTTAATTGAGACTTTATATGCGAAAATTTTGAAACTGTTAAATTTAGTCAGCTAGAAAGTGTACACCTTAAAATCTCGCTGTTTTGCTGATTGCACATTTAAATTACTTCCACGTTGTATAAACAATCCCAGATACATTGACCGTGAAATAGTCGTGTCACAATTAGAACTCACTTCGGGAACATAAAAAAGGTGACAAAGTGGTGTCGAAAACCAATAACACATACAGTGCATTGCAGAAAAATCAATATTTACGTTAGAAAGTCTTTGAGAGAAATGCGAACATAAGCAAGGTATATCAAATCAATCACAGACGCAAACATTTGAAATCACTTCATAGTTATGTATATCGGTTGAAAAATGGCAAATAAACCTTGTTCACTTTATAACTTTTAATCGCATCTACATGAAACATAGTGACAATAGTTATGGGCATTATATATGACCAATATTGATATATTCAGTCAGATTGTCTGCTGAACTTCTGAACTATAGACCTTGAATTTAAACAGCTCTGCCAATAAAATGCCTCATGCTCTCCAACAGGTGGTCTCGGGGGAAAACAAACGTTCGTTTGCATCAGTAAATCTAAAGAAACCTTTTACACATATCAATGTTATATAAAGACCTTACTCGGGATCATATTTGTAGCTATTCGAGTCAACGTCTATCTAGCTGTTAAATGGAATGGAATAAGTGAGTAGATGATCTGTTATGTAAGTACTCTGATTAATAAAGCATATATGCAAATTATCATAGTCATGCATATTTTGACGAAGGATTGTCAAAATGAACGTATTTATTCGAGGATCGGGTTTTGAACATGTTCAAGGGGTTTTATAGATTTATGTTTATAAATTAAAAAAGTAATAAGGAAGAATCGTTCAAAATATGCGCCATTTACCTGCATGTGCGTTAATTTAAGTTAAATGGTTGCGATCAATTATCGAGAATTTGATCACATTGTTATGATTGCTTTCGAATTTTCTTTAAACATAACCAAGCAGATTACGATTTAAAATTGCACTATTATTTAATCTGGATCTTAATTATGTGGTTAAATTTGACTAATCAGTTGATAGAAACAACCTCAAAATCATGTAAAACGATTTAAAGGGATTTCAAATTAGACTATTTGGTTTGTATTAACAGATCAGTGAGATTTTCCAAATACATCACACTCCTGAGTAAGTATAGAGCTTCCGAAAAACTATCTGCTGAGACCACCAAATTTGTAATTGTGTATCGAATTGGCTATTGACGAGGAATTAGCACAAAGAACGTGATATCATTATGGGAGCAATTCGTTTGCAGACGGCAACACAATCTGATTGCATTATCTCAAGCTTTATATCTTCACTATCCAAATTAGCACACTTCGTAACATGTTCCATAATTGCGATGGCTGTCAGACAATCTTTCCTGTTTATCGTATAGATCTATATCTTGTCCATTTGCAAATGAAATACCCATAATGGTTACTACAAAGAAATGTGTAATTGGTCCACATATGTTTATTCCACAGCAGTATTTTTTCTCCGACTGGGGTGAATAAGTTTTTATATTTTGTTTCAAACTTGGAATAACCAACACACATTTAGCCTTAAAACAACTATACTACAATTGGCTTCTCTCCTCGCAGTCCCTTATTATGCGCATCAACAGCAAGTCCCTTCACGAGAAAAAATGAAGACATTTAGTATGTTGACACTGATTCACATATAGTTAACCGCGTTATTTAAATTTTAGCAATTTGCTTATAATACATTCACGTTTGTTAAAATAAAATGAAAGCAAGGCCAATTAAAAGACAATAATTAAAATGTTCCAAATATTTTCAAAACGTTTACGGAAGCTTTCAGAAATAAAGGCGTTACATGAATAAGACACTTGGCGCCAAAGTGTTGCCGTATTAGTCAACCACTCAAAGCGCTTGCGATGGCAAACAAAAATATCAACACAGCGTTTTTATATTGCTTCCTGTTGTTAACTAAAAAGCAAATCCGAATTGTGTTGATTTCTTTCAGTGCACGAGCTTTGCGATATCTTTGTAAAACAACTAACTTCTGAAATCATCGTCCATTACATTGCGGATAGTGAGACAAGGTTGAAGTAAACATCAATTAATCTATATCTAACTTTCAAAACAGCAACCAAATATGAAACACATTATGTTTATGGCACATGATAAATAATTTAAATTGAACCATCGGAGGGAGCAATCAGTTTACTCGAGAATAAATGCAAAAATACGGAAGGGTCAATACAATGCACATGGGCTTAAAACCTGTTCAGCTTTTCATGGTGACGCAGTACAGTGCTGTTTGTCCGTATTAAAGTGTAAATGAACATTAACCGTTTTAGCGCTGGAACCGAATTTTGAAGGCCTTTGCAAACAGTTTGGATCCAGATGAGACGCCACAAAACGTGGCGTCTCATCAGGATGCAAACTGTTTGCTATTCTGAAAGTATTCTTTGAAAAAAATCGAAGAAAATGCTAATTTTAGAAATTCAGCAGATGACATTTTAGCAGACGACAAATTACCCAGCATGCAAAGGGTTAAGATAGATGGTCTATGTATAACAAAACATATCATTAAATAAACTTGCTATGGTGTCTCCCATATGTTCTGTTAACAACTAACCGTGTAACTGCTACGTGTTAAGTATGCAGCTTAATACACATATTATTATATAAGCAGTTTAATTTGTATATCTTATCTTTATACAAACATAAAATATTGCTAAATATTTGATTTTGTTAAAGTTTACAATTTCAGAGGTGCCGTAAACTGTTATTTTTATGACATAGTTATGTATATGCGAACTAAATATATTAATTCGAGCTTTAGTCTACAAAGCCTGTAAAAGAAATTGCAAAAATCGTTTCTAAAATACAAAACAAACGAATTAAAAAAGGTAATAAAAAATGATTTAGTAGTTATAAATAAAATAGTTTTTATACAAAAAAATTAAGGGTGAAACTACTGGAGTAAAATGAGTTAGTATAAAACGTTCATTCGAAGCGTATAAAAAGTGTTTTTTTCGATTCACACCAAGCGCTTTCATACACAGTTTGCAATCATTGCATTCATTTTATATCACTATAGTGTATGCCATTCTAGCATACATTGGATTATTTTCGGACACCAGAATCGAGAACACACGGACTTATTTGTAAATATCGATTGACATTTTTTGTTATAAGATATGCCTCTATGTAAGAAACCTCATTCTTAAGAACTTTCTCAGTATTTTTTAAGCATTCAAATGCGTTTATTATCTGCGCGGTTTGTAAGCTGATACGCGCAAGAAGTGTTGATATTCTACAGCGCGAACACGGCGCGCTCAATACGTGTTGTCGTTTAAGATGATTTTGTTTAAAATATATCAAATTAAAACACAAGAATATCATAATTTGCTTATCTGATTTTTTTACGCACAAGCATCATGACGGGACATGGAATTTAAGAGCAAAGGTAGTTTTCCGCCATGTGTGCAAAAGGTCTGCCGCCAATAGCCCTTCCATCATCACAATCAAGTAAAGATTTAACAGTGCTTGAGGGTAACGAGCTGATATAAAGCTAGAAGCTGAACAACCACAGCCTTCGCATAGTGTTCTCGATGTAAATCGCAGACAAATTAATTGTTACAAAAGAAAGACGGTGATCCGAACGCAAAAGTGTGCAAGAACTATGACATCTAGTACAGCTGTACACAACAAAATCATATATTCGACATGTTTCCAACATCTTTTTTAATTGAGCACATAAACTGCTCATATTCTGTCATCTTTACTGCAAATCGGTTGAACTCTTTAAAACATTCGTAAGCTTAACAATTAAAATGCGGTAACAGTACTGATATTTTAATATTAAAAAATACAAAGGCAAATATTATTTTTATATCCTGACAAATGATTGGCATCGATTAAATCTGAAATCGTAGAAATGAGATGTTATAAGTTTGATAGGCATCATATATTTCTGAAATCATCCAATCGTTTCATGTGATAAACATATTTATAAATTCTAATTTGGGCACTATGCATTTCGTAGAATTTAATTTTATTCGCACATTCTCAGACATTGTAAGTAATGCTACAGTGATTTCTTTTAAACAGTTCAATGAAATAAGCTAGTAAGTGAACACCTTAAAATCTCACTGTTATGCTCTAAGTATACATTTTAATGGCATCAAGTCATTTTTATAAATATTGATTTCCACGTTGTTTAAACAATTCCAGGTCGGTTGAACGCGAAAATTATCACTCGCTCCGGGAACATAACAAACAGTGACAAAGTGAGGCGAAAACCAATAGGCCAAACAGTGCATCGCAGTCAAATCAATATTTACGTAAGGAAGTCTTTGAGCGGAATGCCAACGTTTGCGTCACATACATCACAGACGAAAACATCTGAAAACATGCGCTTGACATTCGCTCAACATATATATACTTTAATTAATTGTATACACATGTTAATCTTTGAGTTTCTTCGTAACTGAAGTGCAGGTGAGACCATTAAACAATTGTTAAGTGAACACATTTGCGTTAGAACTTGGAGTGTAATAAAAAAAACACTCTGTTAAATATGCGTTTATACCACACCAAATGAATAGTTTTGACCGAATCGTAATAATCAGGTGTATATGGTACTTATATCACGGTAATTATCCATTTGCACCATCTAAAGAACACGTTTATTAAGTCCTATTTGGGTCATAGGCACTTTGTGAGAAAGAACAAAATTTCTTTTGCGCTGACTTAAACTTACTTATTTGACTTATTCTGTTCCAATAATTTAGTTCAATGAGCTTTTTTGTCAACTTAGAAGGAAGAGAGACAGAAATGAAAGGAACAAAAATATAAGCCGTTTTAAATTATATTAAAACCTTCAATAATATGCTATTGAGAGCCTACTGGATAGAGTGTTTACCTAGGTAGTGATAGGGGATCGTTGGTGTTAACTCTATTGTTGAAAAATTATCAGATCGTTTCCAGCACACACGAAAAAACTTGTTCTACCAGTAAGCCGAAACTAAATAAATGAAAAACAAACGTTGGGCTGTGAAGAAAAATAGAATGGTCGGCATGTTTAAAACAAAATATCGTCATTCACAACAAAACGCATTCAAAATTCAAAGCATGTATAAAACGTACATATAAACGTTTTTCTTCTTAACAATAATTGTGCATTAAAATGTAAGATCTTTCAAAAATATACAATAGCTTGTGTACTTATTTTAATAGAAAAGGGAAAATTAAGGAATTTTGGATAATGTGTGATGAGTAAGACGACCAATATTTTTAGCGTGACTTTGATTTCATACTGTAATTTCCTGATTACCTTTGTATTGCGAATTTTAATTCAATAGTGAACTTTTTATTCCAGACTGTGAATGCCTGCAATAGCTTTTGTTTAAGAAGAGCAAAACCAAAATTCGACACTTTTAAATGTTAAAAGAGTGTAACTTACTCAATTAAAAGATAAACCAAATCTTGCTATTTGTAAAGGGGATATATTTTGACGAATATAAGCAAAATAATCAGAGTCCTTTAAAAGCGGCCTTTTCACGATTTCGAAAATTGCCAATTACCAAAACGTGAAAAGGCCCCTTTCAAGGTCTTTATAAATCGCGATTTATTCTTTTAAGATACGTATCAAAGTAATCTTTCAGATTACAGTGTTCAGACAATGCTAAGATTTGAGATGGAATGAGTTTTGTTTGACGTAGCTAAGCATTGATTTTGTTGCATATAAACCATCTCTTTCTAATGATTTAGTGTGCGTTTAATTCTTAGAATCGATTATTCTAGTTAACACGAATATTGATGTTATTCATGGATTTATCTCAACCTACAAATCGCCAAATACTGAACATTAAATGCTTCCACTCGATTTTAACGTAAATCTGATTGATTCAATGCTTGTCTTAGCAAATAATTAAAGCAAAAGATCGGACTTACACGTTTATAATAAACTAACATTTTATCATATTTAAGAAACAGTGTAATCAGTTACTTTACTCGGTGTCAGTAATACAAATTACATAAGTAATAACACAAAATTTAACATACCCTGCATTATATCGAATCCTTTCAACTCCACCCACATTCAAGGAAAACCTGCGGCTGCTAAATCTCGCGAAACATTTTACGTTGTTAACGTTCATTTTCATCTATTTGGACCGTGCTCTGTGAAAAGGGGATTTAATGCATGTGCGTAACGTGTCGTCCAAGATTAGACTGCACAGTCCTCACAGGCTTATACCGCTTGTGTTGAATTTTTCATTTAGAGATAGTCTCTTCTTGCCACAAACGTGTAACGTGTTCAATCCATTATTTAAAAGTAACATTAAGCATTCCGGTTTACATACAGTTTCACAGTTGTAGAGACTCAAGTGACTGATGTGATAATATGCGTTGGTTCAACGGACGCCTTATATATGAGTCGCGTTCTGAGAAAACTGGGCATAATGCATGTGCGTAAAGTGTCGTTCCAGATTAGCCTGTGCAGTCCGCACAGGCTAATCAGGGATGACACTTTTCGCTTTTATGGTATTTTTCGTTTAGATGAAGTCTCTTCTACACGAAAATCCAGTTAAGGCGAAAGTGTCGTCCCTAATTAGCCTGTGCTAATCTGGGACGACACTTTACGCACATGCATTTTGTCCATTTTTCACAGAACATGACACATATGTACGCGATCTCTAAGCTTTTTATACACAGTTATCTTGTGAGCTAAACAGGATATACTATGTGCGATAATAGCATGCAATCTTTTGAGAATGCACACGCTTAAAGGGATCTTTTTACGTTTTGGTGAATTGACAAAATTGAAAAAACATTGTTTTAGATTCGCAAGTTTTCGTTTTAGTTATGATATTTGTGAGGAAACAGTAATACTGAACTATTTACCATGGTCTAATATAGCCATTATATGCATCTTTTGACGATTTAAAAACATGAAAATTAAAAAGCGTTGCAACGCGAAACGATTGAATAATTTGGAGAGTTCTGTTGTTGTCGTTTAATTTTGTGAAACTACAAAGATTGCTTATATAAACTACAAAAAAACGTCTGTCATACATACTTGGCAGGATGGCCGAGCGGTCAAATTGGGTTTTTTCTTCAGGAATCCGGGGGTAACTGATTCGAGCCCTGCTGCGGGCTACTTTTTTTCCTTTTTTAAATTTTATTCTTGATGTTTTACTTGAGCTTTTTATATCCAATGTTTACATTTATCAATATAAAGCATTCAATGACAAACTTCAAAACATGCCAAAATCTGTGAAAAGGCCCCTTTAAAGGCATCGGTAATAGAAATCCGCTAAGCGTCATCAGCAATGGTTGCCAAGGCGACGTGTACATTTCTTAGAAAGGAAAACGGCTAAAATTAGCAACTCGCCTACGTACAAAATTAAGTTTCAAATAAAACACTTAAACATCAGTTGTGTTGACGTGAAATGCCGAGAACCGCCATATGCATTTTACAAAGAGCAACAATAGATGCACATAACTTTTTTCCTTTTCCTACGTCATACCAGACTCGTCTGATAACTGTTATCAAAAGTTACAAAACATATATTATCTATAAAGTTCTTCGGAAAAGAAAAGAAATGGATTTGAACATCGATACATATTATGCTTGTCATAAAATTTCTTAAAGTTGAAGACCTCATATCTACTCACATCTCAATTCATGTAGTTTAAGTATTACTACTTGTTCATTATAAATTAGGTTTTCTGCTGCGCCCAAGAAGTTGCGCACAAAACGTTGCGCTCATTATTGTTTTGTCATATATGACATTGTTGTAAATCAAATATAAAATTCAACACAATGTAATGATATTTGTTTCCTACTCTGCATTTGATGCATTGTCGGACCGTATTTGGTACAAAAACGAATATGGTACAAGTTTGTATTATATTCGGCCGAATATGGTACAACTGTCTAATTGTACCATATACGTATCTGCAGTTTTGGGGTAAAATGCCTGACCGAATATGGTACAAACTTGTACCATATTCGGATGAAAAATGTACCACATTCGTTCCGAATATGATACACACTCATCATCGTAATCATCATCATCATCGTTATCTCATCATCATCATCATCATCATCGTTATCTCATCATCATCATCATCATCATCATCATCATCATCATCATCACATCAATTATCAACACCCCAATGATCATCATCGTTGTTATCTTTACCAACACCACCATCATCATCACCATCAAAACCAACATCATCATATCCATTATCATGATCGTAATGGTGATCACAAAAGTTTTTTTTGTGATGATAATGACAGCGATGTTTTCGGTCGATAATGAGGATGTTGTGATGATGATGACGACGATGAGAATATCATCATCATCATCGGCCAATAAACATCGCCATCATCATCATCACAAATATTTTGTTATCATCATCATCATTATCATCATCGTCGGCCGATAAACATCGCCGTCATCATCATCTAAAAACTTATCATCATCATTATAACCATCATCATCGTCCGATAAACATCGCTGTCATCATCATCCCAAAACGTTTGTTATCATCATCATCATCATCATTATCATCATCATCATCATCATCACCACAATCATCAAACCCCAATCATCATAACCACTGTCATCATCATCACCACCACCATCATCATCACAATTTTTTTACCATCATCATCATCACAAATGTTTTGTCATCATCATCATCACATATTCATTTTACATTTTGTATTTTATAATTTGTTTCATTCAAGAGATTCAACAAACTTGTACTTTTTTCATTTATTGGTATACTGACAGGATTTTTCAAAGTAATATTGAAGAACATAGAACAGCATTTAAATTTTAATCCAACTGTAGCATTTTGACAAGACATAATATACATATATACATTCATTTTAGTAGCAGCCAAAATATCCCAAATGTGCTACGTAAAAAGTTACCAGTAAATGAGCAAATGACAACAAATTTCCGGTAGAAGAACATAATCATCAATCACAAAAATAACATAACAGGTTTCCAAACACCGATATACATGTATATTTCACCTGTAATGTCTGTACATGACATCTATGATATCATACCAACCGATTCCACTAACACGCAAACGCAGCCATGCGTTTGCCCATTTTGGCCCCTTGATGATTTCTTTTATTGCCGAAATAAGACCGCTGTTTCTGCCCGCTCTTGTTAATAGGAAACGAACGCTAACAGGATTTCTGTTACTAGTATCTAGTCCAATATCCGGCCGAATGTAAATTCTAGGTGTTTGCAAACTCATTGACCTTATTAAATCTCTAAAGGGTTTGCCGACCTTCGCCAACACAAACTGGATTGACGGGTTTGATTGTATGCAGAACTTAAAAATTTCAACTTGAATGTGAAGTGGTAACATCAGAAATGGAAAAGTCGTTCGCTTCTGTGCCCTCCTATTGTTTATCATATCTTGAAGCTCTTTCAGGGCTGAACACACAGAGACGTCACCGTTGTCGCCAGAGTCACCGTTGTCGCCGGAGTCACCGTTGTCGCCAGACGCAGCGTTGTCGCCGGAGTCACCGTTGTCGCCGGAGTCACCGTTGTCGCTGGAGTCACCGTTGTCGCCGGAGTCACCGTTGTCGCAAGAGTCACCGTTGTCGCCAGACGCAGCGTTGTCGCCAGATGCAGTGTTGTCGCCAGACGCAGCGTTGTCGCCGGAGTCACCGTTGTCGCCAGACGCAGCGTTGTCGCCGGAGTCACCGTTGTCGCCGGAGTCACCGTTATCGCTGGAGTCACCGTTGTCGCCGGAGTCACCGTTGTCGCAAGAGTCACCGTTGTCGCCAGACGCAGCGTTGTCGCCAGATGCAGTGTTGTCGCCAGACGCAGCGGTGTCGCCGGAGTCACCGTTGTCGCCAGAGTCACCGTTGTCGCCAGACGCAGCGTTGTCGCCTGACGCAGCGTTGTCGCCAGACGCAGCGCTGTCGCCAGAGTCACCGTTGTCATACGACTGTTCTAAGCGTGATATTATGTCCTTGTACACGCGTTGATTGATACGGATACTAACGTTATGCATGCCAAATCCTTCTGGGAAATACCCCAATGCAATTGTTCCAACATCACCATCGAACTTTCCATCTGCTGACACAATTGATGAGTGTTCTAGTCCTCGGGTAGAAACTACCAGGCACTGCAAATTATATTCTCTCATAAGTGCAATGAGCGTGAGGTTGTCGCCGTATGTCCCATTCTTAGACATATTCTTAACGTATTCATCAAATGTTTCATCATAGACAAAAGTTTCATAGAAATATCTGTTTTCTACAATGTGATGGACTGCTTCCTTACGTAAAGCATCTACGTCTTTGTATATACCAATTTTACCAAGTTGATGCGATATAGCAGCAAATTGACAATTTCCATCCGGATTTGGGTCCATGGCAATATTCACCCCATCCAACAACTGCAGATTTTCATGGTGTGTTAAAACATGATAGTACTTAGTTCTGTGATTTTGTTTCTCTGAGCGGTTCTGTTTTAATGAATGTTTTTTAATTTTTCGTTGTTTCTCTAACGCAACAGTTAGGCTAGTCATGTTTTCGACCCCAACCGATTTGCTTACGAATCCAAGTTCGGGTTTGTTCGGTACTTGAAATGACACGATATAAACACCATTTCGTTTTACTTTTTCTACCTTGCCTTCGATAACATATCTTTTGGTTGGCACCCTGGATTTTCGAAAGGGATAGCGAATTAATACTGTCTCTCCTACTTTGTACTTGCTTGGGGAAGTTGCGTTTTTCAACAGCGACCTGTAAGCCTTTTTATTTGCTCGCCGTATGGTTTTCTTTATTTCACGAGAACTATGACGTTCTTTGGTAAAAACATGACTTCTTCCGTAGTAGGCTTCAAAGGGCGTGAGACCCCCAAGAACTCGTTTGAAACTTGTGTTTATGGCATAGGCTAAATCTTGAAGCCCTTCGACCCAGTTAAATCCACGTTTACTTTTTGTTGCAAATAGAATCTTGGCCTTTATAACACTGTTTGACCTTTCACACTTGCCCTGTGATTGAGGATGATACGGCCTACTATTGATCAGTTTTGATGTTGTACTTGTTCAACAAAAGTTTCATACTAGGGCCTTTAAATTCCAGTCCGTTGTCACATTGGATGATGTCAGGGGCAAGGTTAACCATCAACACGTCCTCTAATGCCTTTGCAACTTCACGCGAACTCTTCGTTTTCAGGGGTTTTGGCATAACGTACCTAGAATAAACGTCCACGACTTGTAGAATATAACTGTATGTGGACCCCTTGTAGCTAACACTTTGATTTTTCATGTTAATTATGTCAATCTGCCATCTTTTGCCTGGTTCCTCTTCTGTAATTGTCTTTGGCTTTGGCTTGTTTGTAAATCTCGGATACTTCTCATGGTAATACTTGCTATTGTACAGTATTTCAAGGATAGCTTGTTCCGAGAACCCCGTGTAATTTACTTTCAGTTTGTTGTAAATAACCCTTGCTCCACATCCTTTGTTTTCCATGAACATCTTCTCAACAAATCTAGGAAGATCTTCTTTCACAAGGACTTGCTTTCCGCCACACAATAAAGAACCCCGGTCACCAAGCTCGAAGTCCTTACGTTTTCTAATCATGGCCAAACAATTATTCTCTTCAGGTGTCCGTTTCTTCACAGGGACATCGAACGATCCGTTTAAACATCTGACAATAATGTCGTACTTCGACCTGGGCAAGCACCCTAATTGCTTCCTTTTTCTCCTAATTGCTTCCTTCATCTGAAATAATATAATAAGTTATTATACATTTATACTTCATTAGTTAATAGAGCTTGTATTGAACACCGCGTGTCGAAAACGAATGTCTCACGACATGAGCTGAGCTAAAATCACTCGTCTGATAGCTCCGCTAAAATTTACAATCCGAACTTCCGGGCAATATGCGCAATGAAAGTAGCAAGTACTTCATGTAAAGTTTCATTGAAATCCAACCGAATTCAAATTCAGGGGAAAAATAGCGGGCAAACTTATGGCGGTCAACGGACAAACGGTCTGTAGAAACCAATGCTACGTGGATGGAAGGGATATAAAGAAGGGGCCCTGGGGGCCTAGGTCGCTCACCAGAAGTCACGACTAGGCAGGGTTCGAAGGTCAAAGACCTATAAACTCCATAAAATTTAAAATGTTCAAATCTACAGATTACAGGAGCTCGATCTGATTTTGGTGGAAAATACACTTTCGAAAAAATGACTGCGTGCCAATCTGACGCGCAACCGACTGAGCTAGCCGGCGAAACAGTTACACAACCAGCAAAATCCATGTAAAGTGTGGTAAGGTTAGCTGTTTCTGTTACTGCTAGTTACGACGACGACGACGACGACGACGACGACGATGATGATGATGATGATGATGATGATGATGATGATGATGATACTTTTGTCACTTCCAATATTAGGTTAATACAATGTATTTGAGTTTGAAAAAAAGTTTACACATCGGCAGACTATTTCATTTATTAAGAAATACATAATTTATGTACCATATACGTAGGCCATTTTCATTTTTATGAGTTTTTTTGGTATGTACCAAATACGTTTTGGCGAGCATAGAAAAACTTATTCCAACCGAATACGGTCCGAGTATGGTACATTTGTACCATATTCGGCCGAATATGGTACAAATGTACCATATTCGTTTTTGTACCAAATACGGTCCGACATCGCATCATAATAAAGTGAAGACATGGAACTCCAGGCAACTTGCAGTTTTCAGGAAGTAGTATATGATGCCTACCGCCAGCAGACATTCCTTCAACACAAGAAAGTTGTGAGGCTGAGCCGCATGTGGTTTGCTCCAATCACAGACTTCTCTTGGTAAACACGTTGTGCAAAAGTACCACACGACTTGACTGATTTAAAGGCTCTATAAAGGTGAAGATCCGTAATTATTTACCGATTTTAAATATTTTTTTCATATTTTATGTATAAAGGTTATCAAAAAACAATATATATATGCTATTGGACATTACAATAAAAAATAAGCAAAACAACTTGTTTTCAGCTCAAAATAAAGTAACCTCCAAGTCAATTGTGTTTACAAACAATCAGTTTATTTACATCGCTGTTTACTCGGAAAAGAGAAAGTGAAAGTGACTCGGGTCACCAAAAATATAACGATGATTTTTAACGTTTTCCGGTATCACCCACAAAGTAGGTCTTTTCTAAATGGTTAAAACGTTTGTAGTGATCTAATAAGTTACTTTCTGCTGGTAAAAAGTTGTTTAAAATAGAATTACAATTAAATTTTCTTTCGGCTATTTTAAGCATATGTCAGCGCCCTGAGGCTACACATCACATCAGTTGCAAAAATGTAAACATTTCTTCCAATTATGAAACGGGTTTATCTTCCATAATTCTTGACAACGTTGTACCTAAGCTTTTTTATTAGCAGTTTTATGCAAGAGTAACTGAAATCCGGTAAAAATCAGACCAGTTGATATGCATAATAACTGGATTTGTCAGCTTTATAGAGCCTTTAACACCTGCTTTCATAAGAACGAGCTGATAAACAGCAAGAGGCTGAACCCTCAGAGCGTTCTCAATAACAATTCATGAAATCGACGTTATGTTTAACTATATGGTGGGTTTACGTACTTGACACATATTTGTGTATGTTTATGCATACAAGGTTTGGGTTTCAATTAATATTTATCTCATACATGACCTTTCAAAGAAAGACAAATTTAACTTTAAGCCAATTAACAATCAAAATCAACAAAAAAATCGTTAATATTTCGAAAAAAAGGTTAATAATTAAAAAAAAGCAATGTTTCTTATGGCAATAGGCAAAAATTCAACGGTAGATTTGATCTGGTAACCTAGATTCAACGCGATACAAAATGCTCGTTTTTCTTCACAATATTTTCCATGTGCATTTCCGGCTATGAAGACATTGTTCTTTCGACACTGCACGAAACCAGTTCCTGTTCGATCGTAAATGTTCGAATATTGTGATATGAATAAGATGGAATACATACTGTGACACACACAAATAACAAGAGGGCCATGATGGCCCTGTATCGCTCCACTGCTGAGAAAAAAGGCTGAAACAAATATTCTCGGCATGTGCAAATACTTAAATATAGGCCCTATTTAAGCACATGTACACTTTCGTGACCCCCTCGGCTGGGTAAAATTTAACCCCAGGGGCATAATTTGAGCAAACTTTGTAGAGGTCTACTATAGCTCACTACATACAAAATGTGGTAGCCCTAGGTCCTAGAGTTAAGGACAAGAATATTTTAAAAAATTTCACTAAATAAGCAAGATATAAACGTATATAATGTTCAATTTTGTGACCTGCGAGTCAGGGTCAAATTTGACCCAAAGGGCATAATTTGAACAAACTTGGTAGAGGACTATAAGATGTTACTACATACCAAATTTGGTAGCCATAGTCCGAATTGTTTTCGACAAGAAGATTTTTAAAGATTTCACAAAATAGGCCCCATATAAGCGTATGTTCAGTTTTTTGACCCCCCGGGCAGGATCAAATTTGACCCAAGGGGCATAATTTGAACAAACTTGGTAGAGGACTATAATATGTTACTAAGTACCAAATTTGGTAGCCATAGTCCGAATTGTTTTCGACAAGAAGATTTTTAAAGATTTCACAAAATAGGCCCCATATAAGCGTATGTTCAGTTTTGTGACCTTCCCCCCCCGGGCAGGATCAAATTTGACCCAATGGGCATAATTTGAACAAACTTGGTAGAGAACTATTAGATGTCACTACATACCAAATTGGGTAGCCCTATGCCTTATGGTTAAGGACAAGAAGAGTTTTAAAGTTTTCACAAAATAGGCACTATATAAGCATATAATCGATTTTGTGGCCCCCAGGGCAGGGTCAAATATGACCCCTGGGGCATAATTTAAACAAACTAAGTAGAGGACTATACAATGTAATTACATACCAAATTATCTAGCACTAGGCCTAATGGTTATGGACAAGAAATTTGTTTAAGTTTTCACAAAATAGGCATTATATATGCAAATATTAAATTTTGTGACCCCCGGGGCAGTTTCAAATTTGACCCCAAGGGCATAATTTGAACAAACTAAGAAGAGAACTGTTACATGTCACTACATACCAAATTTGGTAGCCCTGTGCTATACGGTTATGGACAAGAAGTGTTTTAAAGTTTTCCCACAATAGGCCTTATATAAGCATATGTTCAATTGTGTGACCCTCGGGGCAGGTTCCAACTTGACCCCAGGGGCATAATTTAAACAAACTTGGTAGAGGACTATAAGATGTCACTACATACCAAATTTGGTAGCCCTAGGCCAAATGGTTATGGACAAGAGAAGTTTTGAAGTTTTCACAAAATAAGCCCTCTATAAGCATATATTCAATTTTGTGACTCGCGGGGCAGTTTCAAATTTGACCCCAGGGGCATAATTTAAACAAACTAAGAAGAAAACTAATACATGTCACTACATACTAAATTTGGTAGCCCTATGCCATACAGTTATGGACAAGAAGTGTTTTAAAGTTTTCACAAAATATACCCTATATAAGAATATGTTCAATTTTGTGACCCCCGGGGCAGGGTCAAATTTGACCCCAGGGGCATAATTTGAACAAATTTGGTAAAGGACTATAAGATGTCTTTACATACCGAATTTGGTAGCCCTAGGCCCAATGGTTATGGACAAGAAGATTTTGAAAGTTTTCACAAAATAGGCCTTATATAAGCACATTTTCAGTTTGTGACCCCCGGGGCAGAGTCAAATTTGACCCCAGTGGCATAATTTGAACACATTTGAAAGAGGTTCACCCCAGGAACATTCCTGAGAAAGTTCATTAGAATTGGACAAGTAGTTTAGGAGATGTTTAAAAGAAAAGTTAACGCACGCTGGCACGGACGCACGCACGAACGCACGACGGACACAGGACCATGACATAAGCCCCGCTGGCCTTTAGCCAGTGGAGCTAAAACAAGCATTTTGAAAAGAAAATACCCAAACAGTGCATCGCATGTAAATGAATAGTTACTTCTAGTGTTTCATAAGAATGCCAATGCCAGGAACCATCAAATTAACCACATATGCAATAAGTATCTGTTAATTGAGCGCATTAAACCCCTAATACATTATTACCTTAAGTAAAATGCGGTTAAGCACATTTAAAAATTGAGTTGCTTAGCAATTTAACGGCGACGAAAGCACTGCTTATTTCATATTAAACATAACCCTAGTAAAACAAATTTCCACGTAAAAAAGTTTATTGACCTTATCGTTATTATCGGGTGAAATAAGTTGTATAGGCACAATTTATTGCGGTATTCATCTATTTCTGATATCTAAAACATGTTTGTAAATTGTCAATGTGGTCATATTCATTATTTTCAGTTGAGGTGACTTAAAAATGAATGCTGTCAACGTGATTCTTTGTAAAACAGAATACGCATTAGGCATTTATATTTTAGTGTTTTTTTATTCTTAAAAGAGCTGCAAGCATCCAAAATTATTAACTTAGCTGACAGTTTAAAATTATATTGAAACCTTCTGTAATGTGTAATTGAGAGTTAAAAGATAGTGAGTGAAATCGCGTGTTTTACCCCTTTTTCGGGAAAAAATTTGAAAACCAGTAACATTTATGCTCGATAAAAGAAATAAAACTACGACGGTCTTAAGACAGAAATAAATTGGTCCTCAATGAAATACGAATAATACAATTTCTCTGTTTGCAACAAAACATATTGCTAATGTCAAAGCATGTCACCAATAATGTATAGAATCGTTTATTTTTATAACAAATAATTGGGCATTACAGAATGAAAAATAACCAATTATGTACCTTGGCATAATACAAATTATTCCACGGTTTGTATCGCCGTATCTGTTCTATACACTTTTGGATAGTATGGAAACAATTAGGAATTTTAAACAATTGCATTTTACCAACAACAAAGGGCATGTGAAATAACACAAACATAAAAGTCTACATTTTCCGGACACAAGCAAGAATCGCTGCCAAAATATCTTATTGTTGTCGGTTTTGGTTTTCTTTAAATCAAAATGAATTGCAATGAATAGGCAACGTGAATTTTTTATGTAAAATGCGTTATTTATATTAAACTTTTAAAGTGAACTTGATGTATGTGGGTTTTTTTTTAATAAAGTTATTCCTCAAGTTTTAAATGACAAATTTAGCCATGCAACATGTATGTTACCTTTGACCATGTTCAACTTTATTAGAAATGAGTTTCTGCCAAAAAATGTGGGTTTTTTCAGAATGTCTTCAAACTAGTCGTATATCAGAAGATATCAATTGAATAATAATTATGTCGACCTCTTAAAACTTATATACTTAAACTGGTACACACATGCGCATATGTGTTCATGTTTAAACACGGATATTTATGTATTTGTTGATTTATCACTGGCTATTCTTCTGACCTAACGGAGAAAGTTATGCTGAACATATAATGATAGTTACTGGGTTTAAAGCAAAGCTAATTAAAACTCTGATTGTTAAGTTAACAAAAAAGTAAATAACTTAAACAAATGATCGTAAATAACGTTAACAGATAAAAAAAATAGCACGTTACATCATATTTAAGAAACTATATAATCAAAAACTTTATAAGGTGTCAGCAGCATAAAGCATGTAAGAACGAACGTTACGTTAACATACCAAGCGCAATATTTGATCCTTTCAGGAGCTTTAATACTTCCGGAAAATCTTCGCTTGACAAATCTTGCAAAATAAAATTCGTCGTGTACGTACATTTCATTTATTTTCTCGTGAAAAACGTCTATTTTTCAGAAACAAAACTTTAAAGTAATATTGAGCAATCCGGTTTGGAAATAACATCGACAGTTTCAGAAATTCCAGTGAAAGTGATAATATAACTAGGATTTTAACAGAACTATTCAACATGTATGCGATCGCTCTTTATGTTATCAAAACAGTTATCCGGTGAAAAGGACATGACATACCATGTTCGATAAAAACGTGCCGTAATATTGGTTACCAGGGCGAAGAATGGAAAACAATGCAAGCACAAAGACAAAGAGTAAGTAAATTAAACGTAAAACATAATGTTGCAAATAACGAATAATACTAGCGGTTGTATTAACTTCACAAAATGACAATTGTAAACAATTGCAAAAGTGTGCATTGTACAAAGTGTCATTTATAATTGTGGATGTGAAGGAACTTAATTAATCAGTATCTACTGAAGTCTATTAATTGCGGTACTTTTGATGGTGCTCCAAATCTTGTATTTACCTACCAAATCCTCTCTCTTTTACGCCACGTGATGCTTGGCATATGCGCCCATTCCAATTGAAGTGCTGTCCAATGCGTAAGCGTTCCATGTGATAGTACTATGATAAGTAAATAGGTAATTTAACAATGCTCACTCATTTCAAAAGACTACAACTCTTGGCCTATACAAGAAATTGTATGTTTATGGCTAAAACCGAACGGTTCAAATCGACCAATTGTTTTGACTGAATAAAATGTTTAAAAAAATGCATAATCGTGTTAGTGAAGTAGGTTTTACTTTTTAAACTAAAAGCTGGAAATTGCAGATATATCTCAAAACTCGTCCAAACTTAATTTATTAAAATAGTTAAATATGAAGGAGTTCTGGAACACAATCCGAGTCCTCACATAATAAAGCCTCGGGCCCGAAAGAACCTCATCGACTTTGAAATACAAATTATTTCAAAGGATTTGAAGTTGTTATATATCTTGGATGTATGTTATATATGGTCTGCTGTTAAGATTTCAGTTATTAAGTAACTCGAAAATACAAATCTCTTATTGTAATTAGAGTTATGAGAAAATGTCGGCGTTGTGAAATAAAAATTATATAATTATTATGGTTTTTGTTTGAGGTGAACATTATGCTACGTGATTAACATTGTTTAGCTCCCAATCTATGTGTACATTGTTAATTACCTTTATCTTTATTACGAAAATTGCTAGTTTCAAATTAAATACTGTTTGTCCCTTAACAGTTTTTGTTTTTGAAATACTTAATTATGTTTGCTGTTTTAATGTCTGTATAATAAGTCGTAAGTGCTGGCAGGATTTAGACAGCGTTCCATATTCAAAATACTATATAAGGGAAGCGACATAAAACTGACAGAATTAAGCAAAAACATATTTTTATCAGTTGTAAGCTTCATTGGTATGAAAAGATTTGTAAATTAATACTAAGCTTGTTTTTTGCCAAATCGAACTTTGACCTTGCTTAAATGTACAGTCTCATGGGCACTTTTATACCCTCAAACTTGGGCTATATGTTTTGAGCGCAGATTGATCATTCACAATATATATATATATATATATATATATATATATATATATATATATATATATATATATATATATATATATATATATATATATATATATATATATATATATACATATATATATATATATATATATATATATACAAACGTCTTTTAATACTTCCGTTAAACGTACAATTTATGTTTCGATGAGACATGTATAGTTGTAATTCATTAGAAAACTTAATTGTTCGGTTTAAATAATATAAAGTGTACTGAATAATCCGGTTTAATTATAAGAGATATATGTTCCAACTAATAGTATACTTTTTGTTTTGTGGAAAGCTCAATTAATATGTTTACTAACCAAGTGATGCCAAACACAGATTTACCATAGAAAAGAAATGTCCCTTATAAAAAATGATGATTGGAGATGATTTCTTTAAACGATACTTATAATGAAGTATGGAAGGTGTTCCGGTTTTACGAAATAAATGGTATTGAATTTTAATGATAAATAGTAATTGTAATTTATCAGAATCGCTTATTACTCATTAGTCTTTAAAATTGGTACGTAAGAGTGGTCATTTGGTTTGTCTAGGATTTCACCTAACTTTTGTACAAAGATGACCCAAATTTAAACTTTGTCAAGATATTGCCAAGATAACAATTCTTAAAAAGTTTCAGCAATATTCATACGTATGGCTTCGAGAGTCGGAACAAGACTTTTCTTATCTTTTTTTACATAACCTTTGCCAGATTCTTACTCTAAATCTATGGTAGATATTATCAAGATCAACCCATAATCTGACCGCGTTCATCATCAAGACTGAGTAATTAACCCATTTATGCCTAGTGGACTCTCCCATCCTCCTAAATGGGATCAATTTATTTCCAAAATTAGGGATGTCTAGTCTATTTATTTCTATATTAAGAATGCTTCTGACAGAGATTCCTTTAAGCAAACAGCGCAGACCCTGGGTCTACGCTGTTTGCTAATGCCTTTTTTCAGGACGCTAGGCATAAATGGGTTAATGTTGCTTGTATAGTGGTAACAATTCTTTTTTGACTTGGTGACCTATTATTTTTACTTGGTGACTTAGTTATTTAGAGCACGTAACCCAGTTTCAAACTTGGCCTATCTAAAGTCAAAATAAAGATTCTCACCAAGTTTTATCAAGATGTTGCTTCAAAAGCTTTTACAATTTTTTTCTCATAGTTGACCATATGGCCCATATTTTAGACGCTCGTAACCTAGATTCTAACTTTGCTTAGATATAGTCAGGGAAACATTCTGATTTCATCGTAATATTTCGTTGAGATTCAATCATAGATATTGTCTCTAAATATGTAAAAGGGTTTTTTGCTTTCTAATTATTTAAATGGTGTCTTTGTTATAAGACGTACATAAATAGAATCGAACTCGCCTTAAATATTGTGAAGATAAACATTCTGATTTAGTGAAGATTGAATCAAATATGTGACGGTATGAGTTTAAAGTTTGTCTACGATTTTCCCTGTTAAGTTTTTGAATGCACGTGATACATGTTCATATTGTGCCAATGTATTGTGAAGATATCAATTCTGACCAGGTTTACATCAGACACGACTAACGATAAACTACTAACGACACTCGAGGGCTTTTGACTTACAAAGGGCGACCGCCATACTCACCATGCGCATTTCGTGCTCATTAGAGCTAAACATATGACACTGATTTTTTTGACAAGCAAAAAACTATCATATATTCTCTTTAATAAATCAAACAAGAGAGCAAACGGTTGTCAGACTCTCATTTGAGCCCTAAGGAAATTAACTGTTCTACGCAGATAGTGTTCAAACGGCTCCACAGCAGATTTATAAGGAAAGACTTACCTACACATAAACACTTTTAAACAAACACCAATCATTTTCGAACGTAGCTCAAATATGTTCATTTTGTACGGTTCTTTGAATGTGTCACGATGAGTGTTTTCTGTTCATTTGACTTCTTGGGTGTTCGAAAGATTTCACTTTTGAAATACATGGAACATTTCCCCGCCTCATGGAGGCCGATTTTTTCATGGACAGGAACACATTTACAGAGCAGGCCTCTAAAGTCTTCATAATCTGTTTTGTACTTTAATTTACATAGTGGCATTGTTTTTGATACCACTTTATCCACTTTTACCGGATATTATATAGGGACAAAAGTTCTGAGCAAGTTTCATGAGTATTGGAGACGGAATCTTGAGTGTTCAAACGCTGTTTTTTATATGACCTTATGACCTAGTTATTGACCCCACGTAACCCAGTGTAGAACATTCGAATAAATATTTGGATTAAGTTTCATGAAGATTTGGCCATAATTTTGTCCTAGAGTGTTGACAGGACACATCTTTACGACGTTCGACACATGACAAAAGACGGATTAAATGCGATCACATTAGCTCACCATGATAGCAGAAGAACACACACCAGTAGTTCCAATCCAATTTTAAATGGTAAGTTCAACAAAAAACATGGTTTCAATATAAATTTACGACTTATTTCTTACCGTATATAAACAGCATCGCTTATATTTTTCTAGATTGTATAAGCTTAAATGGAAAGGGATATTTTCTTATTAAGATGGATCATCCACTTGCAATTTGGTGCTGGATTACGAACAGGAGAACATGTGAATTACTATTTCCATTGCCACACAAAAGATTAGTCAGATCTGTTTACACATTTATTATTGGGTTATTGTGGTATTATTTTTAGAAAATTCGCTACTGTGAGAAATGCTTTAAAACGAATGTAATTTTTCAACATGAATAGCATAACTTGACTTGTTTTCAAGTACCCAGCTGATACCATCAAAATATTTCGGCTGGCAAACATGAAAAAGTTGATATACAAGTATCACCATATTTCACAACATTTAAAAACATTTCTTGAAGCTTGATATACATGTATGTAACGTCGATATAATTATCACTATTGTTTAAATTGTGGTGTCTATATTTCCAACTAAACAACAATTCTCTCATAAACACGTTTTAATTGATTGTGTGACTGCTCACTCCCATTATAAAATGTTTTAGTGTTGTTGTTTTTTTGCTATGACTTTGTGAGAAACAAATCCAGCTAAAATAATACGTGTCCTTTTTCCAGGAATATTACTATTTCTGTATATTGATAGTTATTGATCAGAAACATTTACTTAATTCGTATGCTTCTTAGAGAAAAGCATTGCTAAAATAGTATTCCTGAATTATACACAAGCGCTGCGCATTAATGGATAGATGTTATGTGATTATAAAATTATGTCTTTACAGATAATATAATTATTTAATTAGAATGGATTAGAGGAGTATGTTTGTAACAATTTAAGAAACCAATTTAAATTGGTAGAATCATTGAAGATGACACACACCATCGCAGTTACTAAGCAACCAGGAGCGACAATTGTGTCTAAATTTCTCAATTTGTTTTCGCTACTTAGTCGGGTATAATCAGGACAATGATGTTCAATCATTTTTATTAGATAAATGATAACATAAACACACATGTGTTAAAAGCTTAAGTGAAATATTTGATAATCTGGTAGTAATGTTTTTTTATCTTGTTCCATTAAATAATAATCAATTGCATGTGAATCTAATGCAAAATTGTGTTTACGTCATTCAACTACCTTATAATAAATTTATTCATTAGCATAATGAATAAACAATAAATTGATAGTGTTGTATGTTTTAGACATTTATCATAAAGATTATGTTTCATGATGTCTATAAAAATATTCTCGTAAATATATTCGTCTAGAAGTTATTATATAATCAAGTGCACTGTTGTTTGTGCTTAATGAGGATAGCAAAGTAAAATCAATTTACCCGACTGACCTAAATAGCAATTATACGAACCATGTAATTCAATGAGATTGATATACTCCGTTGTGATGCCTTAAAATAATAATATATGTTTTAGTGTTTTGTATAACACTTTATCAAAATGTTTACGGGTAAACAACAAGATACACTTTGAATATGTATTCAATTTATGACTCATAATGTGAGTCTTACCACAATAATAAGGCCCAATCGTACTTCTTATTTTTGCCAGGAACAATAAACAAACATACGCTTATTCCTTAAAAAAAGAGACAAAACACTGTGAAACCCCACCAAAGCAAAGTATGTTAATTTTTCTTTCTTTGCAAACATTCGCCCAAATATAGCTTTTGAAGACATTGACCATATATTATCTGTTCTATTATTGTAGATATAGTAAAAAGATAATAAAAGCATGCAAGAACAATCATTAGATGCAAACAAAAAATGAAACAAACAAGCATTTGACATAGTATGTGTATTTTGTGAAGGCGGTTTTAATCTTTTTTTTATAATAGCTGGAAATTTCAGCTATAATTTAAAATGCGTCCCCACTTGTATTAGTCAAATAAGTGTTCAATTAAAGACTCATAAGTTGATTGTAAGTTGACCACAATAAAAGGCCCAATCTAACTTCTTATTTTTGCCAGGAACATTAAACAAACGTACGCTTATTCCTTAACAAAAGAGACATAACACTGTGAATACCCACAAAGATAAGAATGTTAAGTTTTCTCCCTTTGCAAACATTCGCCAAATATAGTTTTTGAAGACATCGACCATATATTATCTGTTATATTATTGAAGATATCGTCAAAATGATAATAACATAATGCAAGAGCCATCCTCAGATATAAAAAAAATCAACTATCATTTGAAATAATATGTATATGTATTGATGTTGGTTTTACTTTTTTTCAAACTAATAGCTAGAATTTCCAGCTATAATTCAAAGTTCGTCCCCACTTAAGTGAGTCAAATATTTAATAAAATAGAAGTGCTTGGACACACTCCGAGTCCTCACATAATGAAGTCCCAGGCCCGGAAGACCCTCACTGACTTTGAGATACACATACAGACTTTGAAAGGTTAATTTGAAATACTCAGGATTCGGTCGATTCTGCATAGCTTCATGTGTTTTTTATTGTTACGATTTAATGCAACTTCCAGAGATTATTAACGTTTTTCGATGGTGTGTTTTTACTTCAAAGCATCTGAAGTTCTTATTTAATATACATATCATGCAGCTATTATGAAAGTTAACAAGTAAGTGATAGCAAATATGTCTCTCTTATTGTTATTAGATGTTAAAATTTCTGCTTTGGGAAATAACATTTTGTAATTTGTGTTCGAGGAGAATATGTTGCATTACCATTATTATTTTTTGGCTCCTACTTTAGTTTTATATTTTTTGCTTACCTTAAACTTTGTTAAAAAATGCTTGTTGTCAAAAAATAGTGTTCGCCTTCTTAAAGTATCTATTCATGAAATGCTTTACTATATTTTTGCATTAGTTTCTGTATATGAAATGCAATAAGTATGGCGTAATTTGTTTAATAACTGTGCATATGTTTCTGAATTGATTTACTCATCGCAGTAGTCTATATTTTTTATTTATGTTTTGTTTCGTTTAAAATTATAGTTTTAAGTCTCCGTTCTGCTTTTCGCGTAATAACGTTTGTAATATTAGCAGATAGTCTGGTGGTATTTTTTTCAAAAGACAATACACATGGTGATGTCAAATAATATTGTATAAGTCGTAAAAAAAACTAGTGCTGACATGATTAAGACAGCATTTTATACTAAAAATTTAGGGTAAGGCAAAAAATAGAGAATTTGGCAGAAGTAAACTTTTTCAGAAGGCAAACTTCATTTATGTTAACGGGTTTGTCAATTAATATCAGTTTGTTATTTTGTTATTTCTTGCTTTTTCGAAAGCCCAATAGGACTATAACCTGGCTACAAGTTTACGGTCTGATGGGAATTTTTATATTTATAGAGCCACAGTCGTGGGATATATGTTGTGAGCACAGACTGCATCTTCCTGAATAATTCATGGTGGGTTTTAGAACAACAGAAGAAACGCATTACAGCGGAAGTGTATTCAATTAATCTGATATGAGTATGTATGATCAATATATATGCATGGTTAAGTCATTAAGAAGCTGTTGGTCAAATTCTAAAACTTGTGTTAGCTGAAAGTAATTGTTTGTGTGATTTTTACTTACATATAAACATTTCTGCCAGTCAACAACTAAAATGTAAATCACAAGATTACAAGAAAATACCTAACATTATTTAAGGCGTGCAATTTTAAGCATAAATGAACAATTGCATCAAAAGAAAGTTTAATAATGAATTGCTAAACAGCAATATTGAGGGTGTTAAACGTTAATGCAACACAATAAATAAGTAAAACACGAAGTGGCATTTCGTTGTTATACACGAACTTCTGTCAAAATATATGATTATTTCATTCATTGCCAGATAGTCCTTCAAAACAATCTGAATTACATTTAAAAACATTTCAATGACAGTTTTATTATGCAATAAAAACGATATAAATATAAACGATTCAATGTTGCAATATAAGCAATAACTATGTAAATATGTTCATAAAATAATGTCATATCGGGCCCCACGCTACAAAACAAGTTTGACCTTAGTTTCAAAACAAACTGAAATGGATTATTTCTTCTAGTACATAAACGGCACGACCTACAGTTTTCTAGATTTTATACGTTTTAATAGAAAGAGAGATTTTCTTAAAACGATAGATCATCCACGTGCAATTGTTGCTAGAATAAAGAACAGGAGAACATGTATAAGTGAATTAATATTTCAATTGCCACAAAAAAAGTCATACAATTCTGAATTTTCCGTCACCAGAAGTAATTAAAACTTAAACAAATCCATTTTCATCGTGAGATAATATTTGATAACATTTCATTTAAAAAATTTATATATTTTGAGTATGAAGGGTAATGTTACAAATCACGCTAAACAAAACTGATCTTTGAAAACTACAAAGATATGAATGTCCGACCCAAGAGCAAAATCGACTCAAGGGCGAGTTACCCGATCTACCTACATATTAAAGATTGGGTTATTGTGATAATAATCTACGAAAATTGAAAAATGCTTTAAAACGAATATTTTTTTTATGGAATAGCATTTCTTGACTTGTTTACAAGTACCCAGCTTATACAATCAAAATGTTTCGTCTGGCAAACATGAAAAAGTTGACATACAAGTATCAACGTATTTGACAAAGTTTATACAACATTTCTTGAAGCTTGAAAAGCATGTATGTGAACGCGAAATATAATTATGCATAATTGATTATGTTGTGCTGCCTGCATTCCTTACCAATCAAAAATACTCATGAACACGTTTTAATTGATTTTGTGACTGCTCTCTCCTAAAATAAAATGTTTAAGTGTTTTTCGTCATGACTTTGTGAGAAACAAATCACATTCAAATAATGCGTGTCTGTTATCCAGGAAAATAACTTTTTCTGTAAATTCATTAGTATTTATCAGAATCATTAACTAAATGTTTATGTTACTTAATGAAACGCGTTGCTAATATAGTTCTTATAAATGATGGCTACTAGCACTAGCGCTGCTCAATAATGGATGGGTGTTTTGTGATTTAATATTATGTTCTTTGTTTTTATTATGTTGAATACAGCCTGTGCTGCACAAAACCACTGACTCATCAGCTGGGAGCCGCCCATCAACAAGTTTTCATCCTTTAATCCCAGGACACTCTCCGGGCGGTGGAACCGCAGTGCTGATCAGGCACTACGGGTCAGTGGTAAGCTGCCAGCTCTTCTACTCCCTCTTGATCCATAGCCAACTAGACGCTCTCTCTGCTGCTTCACCCAGTCTCCCAACAGCTCTCTTTCTCTCTCCTCCTCTGATACCTAGGGCACTTAGCATCCTCCACAATTATTGTGCGCCAATTTCGATCGGGAACAGCCATGTTTTCCAACCGCGGGAACTGCACTGGTCTAAGAGATCAGTGTATTTGGCTTTCTTCCGCTCATATGCCATGTCGCACTTTGATTCCCATGAGACGATGAGTTCAATAATCACCAGCTTCTTGTGTTTGGTGGACCATATCACTGTGTCAGGCCTCAGTGTAGTTTGGACGATCTCGGAGAAGACCAGCTTCTTCCGTAAGACGACTTTCATCTCCCATTGGTCAGATTCATCTAAGATCGACGTGTTTCTAGGAGCTTGCTTTGTGCTTGTTTCCCCTGCCTTGACAAAGTTGATCTTTGTAGATGCTGTTTTCTTTGCTGTTCTTTTCTTCCTTCTCTAGCGCTCAAGTACATCTGCTAACTCCCTAAGGACAGCATCGTGTCTCCATCTGTAGCGGCCCTGTGTCAGCGAAGTCTGACATGATGACAGGATGTGTTCCATGGTACCTGGCTTGTTACAAAGACTGCATCTTGGGTCTTTCACTAGACCCCATCTGTGAAGGTTGGTTGGGGATGGCAGCAGGTCGTAAACTGACCTTAACAGGAATTTGAGTCTTAGTGGCTCATACTGCCAGATGTCTGCCCAAGTTAACTTCCTCTCTGTTGTTGTTCATTTGTTCCATGCACATTGTCCTCCCATTTCAACTGATCGGGCTCTTCTGCTCTCCTCTTCGCTCACCCTGATTTCCTTCTGCACCATCTGACTCCTCTCTCTTTTATCTTCCGTGCTCCATCGCTGTGGTTTTATCATACCAAGCCCTTGTCTGCCCTCCGAAGTAGTTCCGACGATGTCTTTGTGTCTCAGTATACTTTCAGCTTGGGACACCGCCTGGCTTGCCGACCACTTCCTTCCGGTTCTAGTCTCTATGCCTGCCATCCAGATCAGGTAATCAGAAGATTCTTTCAGTGCCACCACCATCCTGGCCTTAGCAACTTTGTACTCCTTAACAACTGATGTTATTGGGAGTTGGAGCTGGTTGGTCCTCCCATACATTCCGATGCTGGTGAAACTTGGTGGGACTCCTAGCCATCTACAGAGGTATCTGTTGATGACCCTTTCAAAGCCTTCCACAGTAGAAACTGCTATCTCATACATCATTAGAGGCCACATGAGTCTTGGTAACAATCCATGTTGGTATAACACCATGCCTTGAATTTCCCAGGAAGTGGTGTCTGGTCTATCTGCTTCAGACCTTCTTGGAGTAGGTTCTTGGTGCGGTTTATGCTGCTTTTGTCATTAAGGCTGGCATCGTACCATTTTCCTAAGCATTTGATAGGATTGTCTATTATGGATGGTATGTCTTCGCTCTGTACCTGGAGGGTGAACCTTTGAGTAACCTTTCCCTTCTTGATTACCAAGCTCCTCGATTTCTTTGGTTTGAACTTCATTCTTGCCCAAGTCACTGTCTCATCCAATGCTCCAAGAACCCAACGAGCTTGCAGGTGTGTCGTTGTAGTTACGGTGAGGTCATCCATAAAACCTCTATTGGATGGAAGGTATATCCCGGAGGCTGTCTTTGGTCCTCTGGTTTCCCTCTTTGCGGCATTGATAATTAAGTTCATTCCCAGTCACCAATCTATTCTCGGTTGCAATCTAGTCTTTCCTAGAAGTCACTGGTTTCCCAGATAATTACAGATAATCAGTATTTATAAAGAATGGGAAGGAATTGTGTGTGTTACTATTTGAGAAACCAATTTAAATTGTTAGAGTCATTAAAAATGACACATACCATCGCAGTTGCTAAGCAATCAGGAGCGACAATTGTGTATATCTTAATTTATTCTCAATTTTGTGTCGCTACTTCACTTGGATAACACACAGATATACAAATATTCACTTTATTTCTTTAATCAGTTTATAGTTTATACAGTTCGAGGGACCATGCAATTGCAACAAAAAGTTAAACATACACCAACATAACGTCTAAAAGTATTCTTCAAACGTTGACTTAATTCAAAGGCACATAACTATGGAAAGAATATAGCGAAATACACAAACAAAATGTTTTTTTCACATCTACATATTATACATAATTCATTTCTAAAGTTTCATGATTATACACAAACAACTAACTGACTAGTTCGGGAGAAGGGTTCATATAAAAACTTGTACAAAGCTTCCAAAATCACAAAACTCGACGAAACATATCACGACATACATGAAAATAACGTCTAGTACATGATATAAAAATAACTCTTACAAGTTTAATGTTGATGGGCTGAAAACTGAGAGATTTGTTTATTACACGAAATAAACTATTCAACGTACTGTTTTCCCACTCGCTACGCCACCTTCGAGTTGAAGTAGTTTTAATCATTGCTCTGCTCTAATTGGTTAAGAACGGAGTTGTGGCTTTTCAGTCTATTGTGTACGGGTAAACTCGAAGATGGCATGGCAAGCCTGAAAACAACCCGTGTAATAGTTGAAATAGTTGAAAAGCTGATTACCGCAACAGATTGGAGTTTGGGATATATTTTTGTTAGTTAGTGTAAACTTAATAACTTTTGATTGTATAAGATGTGTAATTAATGTATGAAAAAAATGTAAAACAGAATTATGCATGCTTGCAGTGTGTTTCCGATGTAAGAACATCGAATATAGTAAATGTGTTGCAAGTTTGCTGTTTGATGACCGCTGTACATAGTTGTGCGAACCGAAATCGATTTAGTCCTTTAGTAAGATTTCTTCGACGTTATTTGGTACCAAATTACAGCAAATTTGCTTATATTTTAAAACTAATTCGTCTCACTTGATTTGTTTTGGTTTTGTGTAAAACAAAAAGACAAGTTTGAGGCTTTGGGGGCACTTGGAAGCAGTTGGGGGGGGGGGGGGTCTGTATATTGAATCCGATTCTGTGCTCAGCTTTTAGTTATACAAAAGTGATTTTTCCAGGCCACCTTTCCGAAGTATCGTTGGTATTTCGAAAGAAGATAAAACATTTTTTAACAGATTGTAAGTCCCTTTCAGAGCATTATTCTAATATACAGCTTCGACAGTTTTGCAATTAAATGAGCATAAATCTATGTTTACACTTTGTTTACGAAAAGGCATATGCGTTTAAATTGTGTGTGTATTGTAAAGGTTGATTTATACATCGTTTACGCTTGGGTCATAACGACTGACACCAAGATGTTCATAATAGTTGTGCATATGGAAGGATCGGTAGCAGCCATAACAAATGACGTTTCAAATCAAAAGCAAATATAATTTGAAATCTAACATGGCACTTGTATATATATCATTTAATCCGATTTTGAAAGCAAGCATCAGCGTGACAAAAGTATGTGCACAGCTTGTCTTAACAGATAGTTATATGAAAACAGTAAGCTAAAGCATCACAAAAACTAAACTAAGTTTGCTTTCGGGCTTATGCCGTGAAATAAGTTTTCGATAAATTGCCATCGTTTAAATATTTTATTTGCACTAGCGCTGGTGAAAATACTTATTTTCATACTTTTTTACTGAGAACATCGAAAGCAAACAAGTTTCTTAAATGTGAAGGTATATAAATGCGTACGGATATACACGTATGTGTAACACGACCAATAAAGGTTTAAATGAGAATGGAGATATCATTATAAATGAAGATAATATGTAACAATTTACTTTAGTTGCATTTCAACTTTGTTGGGCGCAGGTGCACTTTTGCAATTATTTCCGTACTTGGCTTCGTATTTCCAGCTGAAAACTACCCTAAATGATCAACTATGCGCTAATAGTCCCCATTAAGTGAAGTAATGTGGTGAACAATCACATTCTATGTACTACTATTGTCGTTCAAAGGTAAAGACGAATAGGATCTGTTAAACAAATCACATTATGAGTAGGGTGACCAAGAGATTAAAACATCAATAAAGTAATATCAAACTCGATCAATACAATGTTCTGAGAATTGGATACAATAGTGTACGTTATAACATACGTCTTTTTAACTTATAAAAAGATACGTTTATTGGGAACAATATCAATCATTGTACATATATGACATCTTTTTTAAAGGGACCTTTTCACAGATTTTGGCATGTTTTGAAGTTTGTCATTAAATGCTTTATATTGATAAATATTAACATTGGATATAAAAAGCTCCAGTAAAAAATCAATACTAAAATTTAAAAATGAAAAAAATGTAACCCTCAGCAGGGCTCGAACCACTGACCCCTGGAGTCCTGGAGTAAAAATTCTACCACTTAGACCACTCGGCCATCCTTCCGGATACAATGCCAGGCGTATTTAATACTTTAAATAATCAATCCTCGTAGTTTCACAAAATATAGCGACAACAACAGAACTCTCCAAATTATTTATTCGTTTCGCGTTGCAACGCTTTATAATTTTCGGGTTTTTAAATTTGCGAATCTGAAACAATTTTTTTTCAATTTTGTCAATTTACCCAAACGTGAAAAGGCCCCTTTAATTAAGTTCAACAAAATACGAATCCCAGAATATGTGTGTTAATCGTATGCATCTCACGAAATACTGTTTTTACTATATAGTGGAAGTACGCATTGTTGTATAAGCATATGTTTTATTATATTCCAGTTTGAGTACAGGCTTCATTAGATGACAAAAAATGAAAGTTAAAGAGCATATTATAGAAAATTATAGTATGTTCTTTTTTGCGTAATCCGTCCGAAATGGAAATCAATGTGTATGTATGTTTTCTTCGTAGGAGTGAACCCCTTTAATAGATCATAAAAAGGTGTATTTGAGTTACCTAGGCATGTGTTCGTACCAATACGTTATTTTTCACTTATCAAATTGAAAATGCATAGCAACTTAAAGAGTAAGTTTTAACTTTGAAAACAAACTGCTTATATTATGAGTAAAATGTTCCGGAGGAAACATCCTGTGTACATTTTATTTAACATAACGCGTATTATTTTTATAGAAGGACCAACTACATGTATGTTCATTAAAAGCAGATTTCGACTAAGGGATTTCTATTTAGAAATCTGTTTCGTTCTAGAGGTTTAATTCTTAACATATAAGAACAACACTACTTAATATCAGTAGCCCTCTAGTTACTTGCTTGCAATGCATTTCACTTCTGTAATTTATGTCAGGAAATGTAAGAAAACGTAAACGTGATGAGCAAGCGAAACCCAGGGTATAATTTCAGTTACGTCATCACGACAAATAATCTTCATAAAATAATAAACTTACCGCCCGGGATTTATTATGGCACTGCAGCTACCAATAATTGCGGAGATGCATTCATCGATTTCGTGGTAAACACAGTCAAATATTCTATAACCCGATCTTTATTTTAATATACGGTAATAAAGGTCTGGCATCATATGAAAGCCCTATGGTATAAGGTATGTTTACTGAAAAGCTACGGTCAACATTCTAGTAGTTGTTCAAAGCTTTTCTTTATTTCAGATTGTGCAAGCCTCAAATACATTTAACGATAAATATGTATCATTTCTAGAATTTGAATAAAAAGATATTTCCTCTAAAACTTCTAAGAAAATGCTATTCGATAAAAAAGGCAGGCGACCTCAGAAAACAGGGGTTTTGCAGAGAAAAGTCGATGAAAGAACTGCACATCAATAAACGCATCCGAGAAATTCACCTTTCAATGCAGGCATTAATGAAATGCAGCAAAATGTTGCAGACACGCTTAGGAATCAGGAAATGATACCAGAAAGAATTGCATTGCTATACGGCGTTTATTCCAGATGAACTCTTTAAAAATAGGTACTACTTTAGGGATATTAAAATATAAACGAGTTACAAATTCAAGAGCTTCTATGCTTGGAATGGTTACGTAATTCGGTATGCCATTACAGCTTACCATTCTGTATTGGTTTGCTCGTCATAGCACTATTTGAATTTTTGTTTTAAAGCACTCACGAACATTTACTAGGGTTGCATAGGAATGTCATATTCGGTAAGAACAACAAGCGCTTTTAGATTACATACAAATCGCCTATAAATCATCATCATCCTCATTACTTTGGTCGGTGGGGGAAAATAATGGACGTCGCCAATGAAAACTTCCGCCAGTCAGGTTGTGGGCTGATGAGAGTATCTCGTCTTATGTGGATTAGTAGACTCCCGCAAAAGACAATGTAGGAGGGCTCAATACTGGAATCATTCTTGACGAAGTAGTAAAATCTAGGACAGGGAGCACAACGCATGCTTCCAGAATTGCATTGGTATTGACATTTATAATTGTTTTCTACTGATCTATTTGCTTCGGCTTTAATAAGTGTGAAACATTATAGATTTTCTTAACATCTCTCCGCTCTACGTCTTACAAACATATCCGAACTTGCGATGTCCCACAATAAAAGTTACGAGAGGCTTGAAGTAAATTGTTGTGTATTCATGATTGTAGGTAGTTTTTACAAAATATTTCACTCATTTTACAGCGGAAATTTACCAGGAATTTGTTTTCCTTGTTCAGTTGGTTTTTCAGCTATTAAGCGCGCATTCTTATGGCAGCCACTGCCAAATGCCTTATGAGGTAGGAAGAAAATTACCGTTTACAGTATTTTATTACATTCCCACATAAGATATATGACTAGGTAAGAATTCTGACCATGCAATTATCGGATTTGTAGCACAGTAATCTTCCTACGGAGCTCGCCCACCAATATATTGATAGCCTGCACTATGTTTATCTTTGTAAGGGATACCTGATCAGCGAAACTATTACACTAAATTGACACATATGTTTCACTTTCGCTTAAAACTTAAGTAGCTATAAGCAATCTAAACGTGTTATATGTTTCGTTGTAAATCAATTATAGAGCTTAAGTTTGCATGGATTCGCACAGATTCACCGAAGCAGACGAGCACACAAAGCGTTTAATTATTTATGGGAGCAGATAATTAACATAAAGAGGCGTTGTAAGGTATTGTCAAATTGTATGCACACAGTTGTTAGTATCAATAATATTGTTGTGTTACAATTAAATTTGTCGAATAATTATTACGATACACTTTAGTAAGTTTGATAACATAGAAGGCCTAAAAAATGTAACGCATATTATTGTTGGCACGTTGATGCCACTCTATGTTATAAAGTTTAAATCATAATTAACAACCGGAAATATTATGCAAATAGTAGTAAATCTTCTTGAGAACTATATTTGGTTATCATAATGCAGACAATGTTACCAGAAACTTGACATTTATTTGAGTAAAAGTTATTATTGATAGCATTTGCCTTATTGATTTTTCAAATAAATACATATGCAACGTTTTTATTGAAACGACAAACGAACTTCTTTCGCGTAATTAATTAATAATATGTTTCAATTTGTAACAAGCCATTTATCGGCCATCTTGTAATCAGTCCATATGCATTTAAGAGCGGTGTGACTGACGTAAAACTATGTCAAATAACACTGACTATTTTTCCGTCGAGTTCGTAAAATGTTGTATTAACATCTAGACCGAAATGTGGTACCTTGGTGCCTACTATTTATAAATATTTATTCAATATTTAGTCGTTCGGTCCTTTCCACTGGATGACGGATGGAATCGTGTGTTTTCTATCGTTATATCTGACTAAACCAATCAGTGATATGTGATAACAGATCGGGCATCGTGAACGTATAGTATGTTTTACATCGATTTTGCCACTTATGTCAATGTCGTTTGATATACATCCCGTTCAACTGAAAAAGGACAACTTTCATTGTACACCCGTCTGTCCGTCCACCTGCCGTGGTATTTAACTTTCTTGAACTTTCATACTTTGCATCGTGTTTGGTCTTTTATTTTGTGCCCGTAGGTCACGATCACTTTCACATCGGCGTGTAACTTAGACATTTGTTTCGTTCTGGGTCTTGCAAACAATTTGTTTTGTTGAAGAGCATTCATAGTTCACATGGCGATTGGTCTTAATTATTGCAAGACACATGTCGATTTTAAGTTCAGTAGGTCAACATATGGCGCTATGTTATTGTCCAAGATCTTATATGTGGGACATACGTCAAATAACCAACACGTACTGTTATTTGGGGTGTAATATTTTCATTCATAAATCCATGTTTTGATTCAGGAAACATTGACACTTGAATGTGAGCGTTTAGAAATTCTGATGATGTACAAAATTATTGCAGACGTCTACAATATCAAAATGCACTTCGTGGATCGACTTGAAAGCAAGAACCCCGCATATTCTTAAAAAATACCAGTATAACAAAAGACCCACATGAAAAACAATACTTGATATATGAATATCAATATATAATAAAAACTGTACACATGATTTCCAGTGCCTTTAATAGCATACAGAAGTCAAGTATAATGTGCACCGGAAGTACTGTTTGTGTTGCGTCAATGGCATTACCTTCAAAACAACAATTATAACATGGAAACGTTCTTATTGATTTTTTGACGGTTCTGTCCCAATATAACTCGGACTGAAACTGTGGGCTAATTGAGTACCATATTATCCATCAATTATTAATATTTCATTACTGGAATCTACCTTTTTATCATATGCTCTATCTTGTTATCAATATTATACTAAACATTACGAATAATTTGACTCACAGATCGCTTAAAGCTGTTGCTGAAATAATGGTCCAAGGTTGAGTAAATTAACGCAATGTCAGCAATCTTCTTGTTTTATCATGACGTTTTCGCAAATATTAAATGTCCTCTCTAATTTAAAGCATGTGATAAAAAATATCTGATACTCATTGCCCTTACATAAAATAAGTTATTCAACTCTACATGCCTACATGAAAGTTCATTTGCAAGCTCTCCAAAAACAATAAGAACAAACATATATCCGTAAGTACCATGTGCGTTCCATGTACCTAAAAATGTATCTTTACAGTTCACACAAGTTAAAAAATCGTGTTATTTCATGCCCGAATTACCGATACTTGTGAAATGGAATTACAATTATAAAGACACATTACAAAAACAATTACGAAGAACATTGTTGGATTAGTGAAAACTAAATTGTAAGACATGATTAAAATTATTGATATGTCTAAACAACGAACGTGCGTTACATATAATTCAAGCAAACGTATCACACAAATGGCAAAGCACTCATAAAAATAATATTTGTTGCAACAAAGCTTCAAAGTAATGATTTAAAAGTTTATCACATGACTTAATTTTGATAAAAATGCATGCTCTTTTGAATAATGTTTGCTAATTTTAGAGAATCAAGCAAATTAGTGTATAGGAAATTATAGGAGATAGGATGAAACTGTTAATTAATTTTGAAACCATACGTTTTGATAGTTCTTTAATTCATTTGTTTGTTTTAATGTTTTGAGTTTAAAAATAAGATCAAAATCCTTCCAATTTTAGTTTACTTGTTCTACAATTTAGCACAAGTTGTGTTTTGTTTTAATTTTTATTTTCATTTCTTTCCCTCTCCAGAAACCCTCGAATTATTTGTTGTGAAAAAGGTTCTTCAAAAACGAATAATAAAATGGCGTAATTTGAGCAAGGTTTATACAAAGCATTGTTAAGGTTTGTCGGGTTTATAAAATATATGTAGAAAACTATAATATTACAAGGGTTTGCAACAAATATTTATATTTATAAAAAAACAGCGATCACGTGAGAAATGTTTCAAATTGTTTACTTTGATACCAAATGTTTAATTGTGTTTTTTTCATATTGGAGACAAATACAATACAATCGTAAGTGTATAATGTGTTATAATAAAACAATCACGCAACTTAGTATGCCAAGGGAAAAGTAGTCACGAATGACTCCGTGCAAAAAAAATAATTAATTATCACTGTTAATAAAAGTAAATAAATTACATGAAATTATGTTTTTGGCGATCTGTATCCACACAAAAATACAGTATATCTAATGTATGTGTGCTAAACAGCTAAATAGAGCTGTGACTTTTCAATACGTAGGTCATCTTCGCCAGTCTCTCATAGTTTCCCGATATGTATGGTTGACATTTCCCGAATCGATTTTTATAAATAAAAAAATACAAGTTGACAATCATTAACAATTCATAACTTTGTTGAGTGCAAGTGTATATTCCAATGTACGTCTTGCAAGCCTTAATACAAGGCTGATTGTTTCCGTATTGGTTTTATGTTTCAGCTCGGAATTACTTTAACGGATCAGCTATGTGTTATTGATAGTCCATTTCGTGACCGTACTTGGTGTAATTGTATGTTCTATTAACCGTAATACGATTGTCGGTCAATTATCAATACCAATATGAACTTCTCTACAAATCGGTTGAATCTTGTTCAAGACGCGTATGCATGTCATAGCTAAATAGGTCAATACAAATAACAGTATCAGAAAAGTGTGTAACCATCTCAAAATAGTATCGATATCATTTGAGTCAAACAATATAAAATGACTGCTTACACGTCAACTACACATATTTAAGTATCGCGTATAAATTGGTTTGTTGTATCCAACAAACCCTATTCACTCAGTGATAGCACACAAGGATAAACAAAGAAAAGTGACAAATATAATTATCGTATAATAGAGACGACTACAGGACATTACCTTGTCATACTGTGAAACCATTATTAATCGTCAGGCATTAATTTTCATAAATTTCGTCAGTCGACCGATCGGCGAATTTAAGATCCTAACGAACAATCATGCTCTATGTTTGAAAAAAAACAAACACTAACATGAACAATATTTTAAAACTTTACCGTATACATGAGGCATTAAATTCCAACATAATCCATGCACACATTCACTGCTGTTTCGTAATCAAGATTAATCCGGTTTTGACACAAAGGGATGTAGATTTCACAAGTTACTTAACTGACACGTTACACTTCTTTAAAATGCGTGTGCAATACAGCTGTATCGAATGCGTTGACTTCGTTTATGTAGAATGGTAATAAATAAGCGCTAATTGTTTATAACTGTATTACCCATTAGGTGCATTGTGTTTTTCAGGGGTGTTGCATATTAGCCATCACGCAGCGAATGCCGATGAAAGACAATAAACCAAATGAAAAGATGACGATGTGTGATCAACATGCGTATTTATCACAAACTAATAAAGAATATTTTAATTTCTGTTTGTTGTTTGATTGTTTGCGTTTAACCACACTTATTACTATTTTATATGTATCAATTTATTTATTTTTAAATTATCGACATTATTGATTTATATACCGGCAGTTTACTTTTTAAGAACAAACACACACATAGAATTTATAATGTTAATGTTGATATCAGAATAAAAAAGCTTTTTATTAAAAAAAAACACTTAACAAACTGGAACCTCTTTCGTATAACACAAACAGTTTTAAAACGGTATTGACAGCATTTTAATAAAAATCATACCAACTAGAACACATACCCATACGATTGTTATCAGTATGGCCATTATAATAATAGAATATGACTAATTGGTAATTGGCTTCGTTGTTACAAACACTCGTTAACGGTTATTCGATCCCACTTGTCCGCTAATCATAACAATGAACGTGTGAATGGCATACATTAAGAGGGTCCATTACTGTCCCTTGATAACAAAAGACTAGTTAATTGGCATGTGACAAACAGGCCCCACCTCCTGCAGTGATTCTCAAGTGTGTTGCGCATTTGTATCACGAATTTTCGCAACTGCGATTGATCGCGATTATGTATTACACACAAATCGGATATTGACTGACGCATTTTTTTTAAATTCAAAATCAGAAATCGGCGAATTTAAGTGCTGACGAAATCGTCATTTTTATAAAAATGACGAAATTTTGTGCTGTCGAAAATAAATGGTTTCACAGTATTTGCATGCACAATATTAATATAAAGCAACCGTCCAAGAAACGAATACTTTGCATTCAAATATCTAGTGGTCGTTTTATTCTTGATGTGTCTAAATGACGGAGAAGCTTATGTTTATATATATATATATATATATATATATATATATATATATATATATATTCTCACGAATTAATACCAAATCACAATCTTATTATTCTAATTCTTTTTACAAAATTGAATTCAATACAATAAATTGTATATTTAAATATACTTTGAAGGTTATAATTTACAAAAAAGGTAAAGCTAGAATTTCCTTTATGGTTATCCGTGGATTTGAGTAGGCATATGTTCATAAAAACTAAAAAATATTTTATAAAAAAAAAAATTACATTCTTGTTCACCAGGATGCAAAACAAATTAGTAATTCAAAGGTTTCAGCAACTTTTGTATAGTATGTTTTTCCCTATAAATAAAATCTGTGAAACACTTTGTAAAATGTTCTGGTGGACAAATCGGTTATCGTGTTTTTTATTTCTTCGTTGCATTCCCTTGGGACAGATACCGTCATGAACAAGATGTCAAGAAAGATACAAAAGGAGCAAAGTCGGAGCAATGCCACAGGATGTATGTCAATTATAATTTCGATACTCGACGTCGGCACTTTTTCCGCAATGCTTTTAATTTATTTTTTCCTAGCACACTCACGTAAATTTTGCGGTCAATTTAAATTATTTTCGTGTAAGCTCGTTTTTTTACCGTTAATTGATTTTTAAAAAAAACTGCGGCATTCAATCCCCACTTTCTGTTACATATTATGCATGCTTGCAATAAATTCGTGTACCGATATTTAATTACAGTTACAGGGTGCAGAATCAATGGGGTTTTCAGGGGTTTAAACACGGGATGGACAGAATGTAATCACGCCGTTAAGAACTTTATTTTTTGCAAATATCTCAAGTTATTGAAATACATTTGCAAAAATCTATAGTTCATAAAAGACAGGTTTTCTCGCAGTTTGTGACGATATCTTAAGTTATGAGAATAAATCATTGAATACGTCCGATATCGGTGACAAAATTTCACGTTGCGTGACACATTGCGTACAATGTATGCAGTAAAAATGTAATAAAAAAAGCAAGAACACAGTTTTAGTAAATAAAGTAATTCTAATGTATTTCGCATTGCCATAAGCAGCATAAAAATCTGTCTTGTATGCACTAGTTGAAACTTGTTTCTACAAGTTATGTGAAATAAAACACCAATTTCCGTCGTTTAAATCCGCAACAGTTAAAAGGTGGAACCCAAAAAAAGTTACGTGATCCTGCACCCTTTTGAAGTATAAGTGTTCAAAACGATGAGCAAATGTGTGCAAAAAAGAAGATTTCTATGCACACGTGTTTGATATTTTTACTTATGTAAATTTTACAAACTAATAAACAGTAAATTCAAAGCATATATGTATAAAAACATTTATTTACGAGACCAAAATGACATCTTACCGAAACAAATCGAAGTTAATTCAGCATTTAAGTGCAAATGTTTGCAATATAAACAGGCGCACGCCTGTGATATTTTTATTTATGTAAATGTTAATTAATAGTAAATTCAAAACATATACGTACAATACCTTCATCTATTTATGAGACAAACATGACATCTTATCGAAAACACACGAAGTTTATTCAGCATTTTTGTGCAAATATGTGCAACAAAAGCAGAATTCTTTTTATCTTTTTTGCCTATGTAAATGTTATAAACTAATAAACAGTAAATTCAAAACATAGAAGTACAAAAACTTCATTCATTTACGAGACAAAAAAGACATCTTACCGAAAAAATCGAAGTTTATTCAGCATTTCAGTGCTGGAAAATATCCGTAGTGCTCTAGTCACTTTTAAACGATGCATTTTCACTCCTACAATTTAAGTTCCAGAAATGTAAGACAAAGAAAACGTGTTCAGCAATCAAAGTGCCGGTTAATTCTCCACTAAACAAGTTTGGTAGGATGTCACTTATTCACTTAGGTTACTAACATTATCAACTATCCGCCGGGGATTTATTGTAATACTGCAGCGACCAATAACAGCAGAGATACAAGCGACGAGTCCTTGGTAAACAGTTTAATATCACTAAGTATTAGTCCTCCGAGTTCGGGAAGGGCTGCATAAATAGTCTGACCTTTATGGCATTTGTTTATGCATCATATATATTGCAATACACCAGTGGTCGAGCAATTTCGGTTAGCATTAACAGAGAGACGGTCTGACCCTAAATTGTGCCGTACATAATCATTGCCACTTTTAAAGGGGCCTTTTCACAGATATTGGCCTGTATTGAAGTTTGTCATTAAATGCTTTATATTGATAAATTTAAACATTTGACCTAAAAATCTCAACAACAAAAAATACAATAAAAAAGGAACCCTCAACTGGGCTCGAACCACTGAACCCTGTAGTCCTGGAATAAAAATTACCCCGTTGAGACCAATCGACCATCCGTGCTCATGCTATGGTGAGATGTATTTTTAGCTCACCTGAGCACAAGGTGCTCATGGTGAGCTTTTGGGATCGCCTTTTGTCCGTCGTCCGTCGTGCGTCCGTCTTGCGTCCGTCGTCAACATTTTGCCTTGTGAACACTCTAGAGGCCATTTCTTGTCCGATCTTCATCAAACTTGGTCAGAACATTTGTCCCAATGATACCACAACTGAGTTGTAATCTGGGTCATGCTTGGTCAAAAACTAGGTCACTAGGTCAAACAAAATAAACACCTTGTGAACACTGTAGAAGTCACATTTGATGCCCAATCTTCATGTTACTTTGTCAAAATGTTTGTCTTAATGATATGTATGTTGAGTTCAAAAATTGTTCCGGTCTGTTGAAAAACATGGCCGCCAGGGGGCGTGGCAGTTTTCCTTACATGGCTATAGACAAACCTTGTGAACACTCTAGAAGTCACAATTTTTGCCCAATAATCATGAAACTTGGTCAAAACATTGGTTTCATTGATATCTCATATGAGTTCGAAAGTGGTCCGTAGCGGTGGAAAATCATGGCCGCCAGGGGGTCACATTTTTTGCCTAATCATCATGAAATTGATCAAAACATTGGTTATGTGGATATCTGGGACAAGTTTGAAAATAGTCGTGAACATTTGAAAAACATGGCCGCCAGGGGGTGGGGCAGTTTTCTCTATATGTATATTGTGAAATCATGTGAACAGTTTATAAGACATATCTTTTGCCCAATCTTTATGACATTTGGTCAGAACATTTGTTTCCTTGATACGACGGTTGAGTTCAAAAATGGTTCGGATCGGTAAAAAACATGGCCGCCAGGGGAGGTCTTTTTCCTTATATTTGTATATTAAAAAAGCTTGTGAACACTCTAGAAGTCACATTTTTTTGTCCAATCATCATGAAACTTGGTCAAAACATTGGTTTTATGGATATCTTGTTATGATATCTAGGCCGAGTTCCTTTATGGCTGCGGTCTGTTGAAAAACATGGCTTTAAAGGGGCCTTTTCACAGTTTTTGGCATGTTTTGAAATAAGTCATTAAATGCTTTATATTGATAAATGTTAACATTGGATCTTAAAAGCTCCCGTTAAAAATCAAGAATAAAATTTTAAAAAGGAAAAAAAAAGTAGCCGCAGCTGGACTCGAACCAGTGACCCCCGGCGTCCTGGCGTAAAAACGCATTAGCCTGCTCGGCTATTCTGCCAAGCATATTTAATTGATGTATTTTATGCATTATATGAGCAATCTTCGTAGTTTCACAAAATTTAACGAAACAACAGAACTCTCCAAATTATTCAATCGTTTCGCGTTGCAACGCTTTATAATTTTCAGGTTTTCAAATCGTCAAAAGATGCCTATAATGGATATTTTAGAGAATGGTAAATGTTCAGTATTACTATTTCCTCACAAATATCATAACTAAAACGAAAATTTGCGAATCTGAAGCAACTTTTTTTTAATTTTGTCAATTTACCAAAACGTGAAAATGCCCCTTTTAAGGTATGTGCCGTATACCGTTAGAATAATTTATTTTGGGTTTTGAATGGCATTTACTCATAGTAATGAGTTAATTTATCATTTTCTCAGAATACTCGGAAAACATCATCAGCAGCAGGAGTCTTATCATAATCGTGAAAATCATCGTAATCATTGTTAGACTAAACAAATACATTTTCTTATAAATAATTAAGCAAAGACAAATGAGTTTTTGGTGTTTGTATTTGGGTTTTGGGTGTTTGTATTTGGGTTATTGGTGTTTGTATTTGGGTTATTGGTGTTTGTATTTGGGTTATTGGTGTTTGTATTTGGGTTATTGGTGTTTGTATTTGGGTTTTCGACATATAAGTGTAAAAAAGTATTCATCTGCCTCTCTCAGTTCATTAATTTTATAAACGCCCATGGCACTGCTCAGGGCGTCCATAAACTTTGCGCCATCCTGCTTCAGAAATGAAACCGATTTTGGTTAGGGTCCCATCTGGTATGAACAAGTAACTCAAGTTAAAATAAATTACATTGCAACTCTCTTTAAATCATCACATAATTCATCTGTTCGATTATTTTAACAAGCGAGAATATTAAGTAGCTGGAGGGTTTATAACCAGTTCTTTCTCCATCTACGTATTTTAGCTCCGTTAAATACACATCTCGAATGGCGACTCAATAGATTTTCGACGCATAGAAATAACATAACCGTGATATTTTATATATATACCTTTACCGTAATGTCTTTTCTGAATAGCATTTTTAATACCAAACAAAATACCGAATTGTTCAAACAGATAATAACTTCACAATACTACCCGGCCCGTTTACGAATTATCATACGACAAACTAACAATATAATGAATTTTACCAAACATTGAACGAACAATTTTAATTTCAAAATATTTTCATAAATATTGTACGACAAACTTGCATTACGATACTTTTTGCTAAACGTTTAACGACACATGCATTACGATACATTTTAATAAACATTGCATTGAAAACTTACAGTACTTACATTCATTTATGTCAACAGTGTTCAACAAATATACATTACGATGAATACTTGGAAGAAGCATGATTATTACAGTATGAGTTCATGTTATTCTGTACATGTCCTTTATTTTATTAACCTATTGCCTATAAGTTAGAACATTAGTGTTAACTGTAGACACTTCAAACGTAACTTGCACTTGTGGTAAAATCGTTTATAGGACAGCGGTCTTAGCGTCTTGTCCGTCAACACGATTTATTATAATGCACAACTATGTACAACTATACAAAACTCAACATATATATTAATTGCAAAAAAATAAAGGTTCAACATGTTACACCTCCACATATTTAATTTACGAATGTATAACATTTGCTATGTTATATCGTACAAGTATTCTCATACTCGCAATATTGAAAAAAATTAATTTACTGCCAATGTGTTGTTTACCCATTTGCAGTATCTTTGATGTACGTAGAGTGTTGATTGCACTATTATGTGTGTAAACTGCAATCATTAATTGTAACTTAACACGAGCATCTAATGCAACATCGCCATAACAATTCGTCCACGTTCACTATCTTACACACTTTATTGTTATATAAAATGACAAAATCAAGCACTTAAGACAATCAAAACACTTTACGATAATTAAATTACATGAAGTATGTGTACATAATTGCGGTCAGAAAATGACAAGTTTAGTATAACAGACAGTGACAGAGATACTTGATATTTCAACCAACAATAATCAACAACAAAAAAGACATTCTTTTTACCAGGAATAGTTTGTTGATTACAATAAACATGATTTAAACAATAATATTATCATAATCCTGAATTTAAACACATAACAACAAATGACGAGTACGAAATTTACAATTAAGTGTTTTCTTTGAATAATGATTGATCTGAATAAGTAATTTGCAGAAAAAAAACTCTTTTTCGAAAATGATCCATACATTTATAAATTTTAACTTCTTTACATAAGCTTGATTATTATTGCAACATAAAGACCATTACAGTAACTGTTGTATTTTTCAGCTAATTTTTTATTAATCAATAAATAATTTGCAAAACATAATATATAAAACAACCTTTAGGCGCAATCTGACTGTTCAACAAGCAAATGCTTTACTGTTAAAACATGTTTGACATAATTATCTGACAAGACGAGCCTAATATTTCGTTAATATGGCTCTATTTTGATACCATGTATAAGTAGCGATTGATGCCAAAATCGATCATGTAAAATTTAATGGTAAAGCATCGTTAGTTTCATTTACTAAAACATCTAATAACAAAAAAATATTCTTATTAATATTTATATAACTCGGTTTTATATTGAGCTTCACAAAATATACAAATGCATTGTTTTATCTCGCTCTTGAAATACGTGTTTGTTCATCATCAACAACTTATTTCACACACTTTTATACTTGCTAAGTCAATCATACAGGAAACAAGTTTTACTTTATGGCCATTATTACAATGAAAATATACTATCGTCACAATACAATTATATTTGTATTAACGAAGCTCAAAATATGGCGAACATTAAAACACCAGAAACTCTTTTAGCAGGGAAAGTCTTGTTCGTATCCACTACTTGTCCAAAAAGAACTCTAACAATAACAAAAAAATGACTTAAACTGTAATAAAACCGCCTAGATATGGTCCATGCAAACGATTTAAATCGGTTTGTGTGCTAGTCGAACCTCATTCTTACCTTAAAATTACAAACCAAATCACAAACCAAACGCGAGCCTTACACAATCTCAATCATTCTATACATAGATGGTGACGTCACTACGTTATTGTCACCTCTATACTAAGACGCATCACATTCCCCTGGCTTGGGGAATTATGCCTCCGCTAAAGTAGTTCTGCGTAGAAATGAAAATGTTAATAATAAAAGAAAAATCGTTTTTTATTGTGTGTTTTAAACGGAATGTTGTTTAAAGAAATGTTATTTAATTATGTTTAAATGTGATTTTTAATCTCTATTAAGACTGATGGCGACTATCAGAAGCACGATTACCTGACATATTTTCTCTTTCACTTTTCACTCGTAAAAGAAGTGCTACCCACAATTCCTTTCGCGTTCGTACACAGGTCAGTAAGACCGGTGTGTACACAATGACCTCTATACTAAGACGCATCACATTCCCCTGTTTTGGGGAATTATACTTCCGCCAAAGTAGTTCTGCGTAGGAATGAAAATGTTAATAATGAAAGAAACATCGTTTTCATTGTGTGTTTAAAACGGAATGTTGTTTAAAGAAATGTTATTTAATTATGTTTATATGTGATTTTGAATCTCTATTAAGACTGATAGCGATTATCAGAAGCACGATTACCTGACCTACTTTCGCTTTCACTTTTCTCTCGTAAATTAAGTGCTACCAACAATTCCTTTCGCGTAAGTACACAGGTCAGTAAGACCGGTGTGTACACAATGCAATCTCAATCTCAATCAAATGTATGTATGATGACAAAAAATGAAAACATGAATGCCTAAAATCAGATTAATTGAATAATACACACATAATTTTGGTGTAATAGTACGTGTCTTAAGTATCGAAAATATATTAAAAATAGTAGCGGTGTAGGTTTTCAAGTTATTAGTGTACAAGTGATTATGGTATATCTATCTGTATAATATATTAAACTTGCAGCATAGTGATTTATCTACACAAAATTGCCATGCAAACTAGATGTGATAAATCGTAAATATCGCTCATCCCCATAACTAAACAGTCTCTGCTGCTTACAGCCTCTTAAGACTGAAATATGACTGTCACTGAAGATATGTGCGTTCTACTGCATAACTCTGCACATAATGAATCATTTTAGTTGGAAATATAGCAAACAATTAATATTTTTCAGCAATTAATGTCGTGTTCTTATCCGTTATCTTTCTAACAGAACACCAACTATAAAAATACAAAAAACCCTCGCCTTGGAACGGTCATTGAGAAGCATTGGGGTTTAAACCGGTGTATTTGAGAGCAAGGAACGACAACTCTGCGTGGAGATTGCAAAAACTCAATTAAATGAACCTATGTAGACAGAACATGGAGACATGAATGCCTAAACGTGACGTGACTTTCACTTCTTTATATTTAATTGATTTAAACACGACGGTAAGTGGTGATTTATTTCAATTTTTCTTAAGAATTTCAACTAGATCTAGTGCATAAAAGACAGATTTGTATGCTGCTTATGGCAATGTGAAATACATCAGAATTACTTTATATAATAACCATGTGTTGTTGTTCAAAAATTCAATTTTTGCTGCATTCATTGTACACCGTTATGTTTCACGCAACTTGAAATTTTGTCACCGGTTTCAGACGTTTTCCAGGATGTATTCTTATACCTTAAGATATCGGCATAAACTTCAAGAGAAACTGTCTTATATGCACTATAGATTTTTGCAAATGCATTTCAATAACTTGAAGGGTGAATATAACCTGTACTTCTTTTGTGGAACCTACAATTATAATTAAGTAAATGAAAATAAGTACTAAATATAATATGCAATTACTAACATAAACACTTGCTACATTTCTGTCATTTTATATTTCTGTTTAGTGAATACGACCTTTCGGCTCTACGGTGTTTGTGCTCCCCTCGGTTTTGTTTGTCAATACCGTTGACGTCGGAATAAAAAAGTTATTGAAGCAAAACCGTCCACAAATTTTTCGTTTGATTTCTTGACCTTCGATGTTTTTGATGTTCGAATATCAATTTCTCTCATAACAAACAGTATTTGTGCATGTTTACAGTAGAATATAACATAACTCACGATTATGTTATTATCTCGATGCGTTTTTATGTCTATTAATTCATTTAATGCCGAATTATAACGGTTTACTCCCCCTTTTGGAACTGACTTCCTTTTAAGCATATTTTGGGACTTGATTTCGAAATAACAAACAGTTCTTTCCTATGCTAGAAGGTTTTAAACGAAATAACTGTCGTGAATGATTAGATGCGAATGTTTTGGAGAACATTTCCTCTTTAAAAATCAAGAGTTATTATTTTTTATTATTTGTATTAATTGTTATATTATTATTAATTATTATTATATGTTTTCTCACATACTAAGCGCTTACATTTGGTGTGCGTAATATAAGGCATTTGACTACATTGTTTACACAGTGTAATTTTTACCTGTTTATTTTAACACATATGAACATACTTATGTTTGAATATGCCTCAAACGGAATATACTATGCTTACCATAAGGAATACTAAGCTTACCATTTCGAGGTATCAAGACGCACGTTAAAGACGTTGAGGATGCCAAGATTTAAAAAGAAGGCGTTACGAAGTGTGAACCGCTCTAGAAAGCGAAAGGAACACGAAAACCCACCAATCAAACAAAAGAGATAACGTGGAAGTACCACGCCAGTTAAACACACACAACAATCACAAATATATGAAATATTACTGATACGTGTATGTGACTTTGATGTGACACATTTTGGACGACCTTCTTTTAAACAAGTTCTGATTTGGTGAATATATTATAATCGCAAAAAAGTGAACTTGTAGTGGATATATATATATATATATATATATATATATATATATATATATATATATATATATATATATATATATATATATATATATATATATAAAGATTTGTGCAAATGCAATAAACGATATATGATTTCAATGGAAGTAATCAATAAATGCATGTGTATTTTTTTTCTCATTTATACTTATGTGAATATATAATAGTTGAGACTGTTGTATTGATGAAATAAAGTATTGGTTCACTTAGATACGCTATTTCCTATGTTCCTAACATTGCCTTCTAATCTTAAGTCATGTTAATATATCAAATGCATAACGATTTCATTCCGACCCAAATGTGTTTGATCATGTATGTAAGTGCTGAATACATTTTAAAATGTATGCAGAGACATCGTTGGCAGAAATGACGTCACACAGCTAATAATTTAAAATTATTTTAATTTACAAAACCAACGTGAGAAACTAGCATCATTACATATACGGAACAAAACGTGTAATTAAGAAGCACTCATAGCAATTATATGTCAGACGTGTCTATGTAAAAACTTTTATTAAAAAACTCTACAAACATCAGCTCAACATGTTTTTGTTTGGTTCGTGTTTTTTATTTGCTGTTTTAGTCCGGCTCTGTTGAAGGATTCTTTCTTGCATATTCTACATTTAAACTCGTGTGGTCCATTAATGGGGCATGGTATCTAAATCCTACCCTAATGTAAAATTCCTCATTACATATACTGCAACGAAAGATGCACTTATTTTCGCCCTTTAACCTGCATCATCAGCAAAGACAAAAGAATGCATAAACCAAAGACCTATAGAATATTCTATAGGTCTTTGGATAAACAAAAGTTCATATCAGAATAAGGTCGACACGTCATCAAATACATTAAATTGAGTATAATATTACTGAAAGGGCTGATAAACGTTCTAGTATGTCGTACATCAGCCACCCCACAACCCATCTTCTTGAAAATAGGTGAATTGATTCCATTGCTCGGCAGGTTTTTCGTACAGCATTATTATAATTCTACAGTAAGTAACGTGATAAAGAAAACACTTATATTGCACCACATAACATGCTATAAAACTATAATATTGAAGTTCACATATAAACTTAATTAAAGATGGGTATGTATTTCGCTCTTTAACATATGAAAGAGCTGTTTGTCAGGAAGTCAGGTCCCAAGATGTTCTTTAAAGGAAGTAAGTTCCAAAAAGAGGGTTTAAACCAATATTTTTGCAAATAAATTAGTTATCAGAGATAAAACGGCGTCGGGAGAACGAAATAATCATTATTTTAGTTATATTTCACTGTTCATGTGTGTTAATACTGTGTATTAAAGGAGAAAATGATCTTTGCACATCAAATTTCTCGAAAGTCCCGTAAGTAGACAACAGATTTGAGGACGGTTTTCCTTCAATAACATTTTTATCCCAATGTCTACGATCTTGAAACAAAATCAAAGTACTGGCAGTACTGGTGTGACGATGCTTTTGAAGAGGATGGATATAAAACATCAATTTAAGTTTATCTATATCACCACAATTGTGTATGTTGATACGAACATTTGGGTACGATAAAAAATTTGGGTACGAAAATTTTGGGTACGAAAAAAAATTGGTACGAAAAAAATTTGCGTACGAAACATTTTTGGTACGAAAAAAAGTTTAGGGGTACGGGGGAGTAGTACCCGTGGGTAACTTGACCCATTGAGCGAAACTGGGAGGCGGGTCACATTCTTGTTCATTAAGTATGGCAATACATTCATGATGATTCTCGAAAGTAGGTATGAGCACATAGCCGGACCATGTGAGCTCAATCGTATGAGCACTTGACTATCCAAGTTCGCTCACGAACATATGGATAAGTTAACTAATAGCGACATGACCTTATACATGTATATGCTGAAATCTAACAATCGAACGAAATATCAAACATGGTATGTACACTTAGGTGGTTGTGTAATTTCTGTTAGAATATCGTATTCAATATGTAAATTTTAAATGATTGTGCCCGCACTTGAGTTTGTTGCCTTGTTTGAGTCTGTACGCGCCTAGGCTGCACCCAGTGTGTGTATTTGTGTTTTTCCAAGGTAATGAGTTACCTCCGCGCTGAGGCTGCATAATGTTGGGACCCGGAGTGTGTCCAGCACTCCTACCTAATAAGATTAGATTGACGACAGTTGGGACGAATTTTGAATGATAGCTGCAATTTCCAGCTTTGTACTGAAATACTTTTTAATTTTTTATATGGTCGAATGCTGCGGGGGGGTATGAGATTTTCCGGAAAAAACAACTGTCAGGAATGGTGACCACAAAACATACAAAATATAACATTGCGCCGGGAGCGGGAATCGAACCGGTGTCGTAAGGTGAAAAGGCGAACGTCATTACCACTGCGCTAGCGGGACGGACTATTTCGCCAAGCAATGTTGTTTTATATATATATATATTATAGCAGTGCAGCGTTTACAATTTGCAGGTTCGAAATCGTTCGCATTCTTTAGTTTTGTGATCACGTAAAAATTTAATTTTACATGTTTTTATTCGCAATTTATTTACTAAATGAGAACAAATATCAAACAAAATAGAGAAAATATTGGTCCATAAAAATAAAATGGATGTAAAATTACTAATTTGAAATTAACGTTCTGATACACTTATTGAATCTGTTTCCCCAGGATATGCTGTTCTATTAATATTTACCTATATCAACACGAACGACAACTCTGCTAGGAGAATGTTATCATTGAAAATCAACGAGCAATTTCCTACGCAGTGGCGAATGCCAAGGGAAGTAACTGAAAAATCGAGTTATCTCAATTACTGGCTCGGTCTTTTACATAGGTCGCAATTGTGAAGATTTTTTTTACTGGTCATCAAACCTTGGACGCTGCTGTTCCAGCATCGTCAAAAAGCGAGGGAAGCACAAACATCGTAGAGCCGAAAGGGCGTATTCGTAAAAAAACGCAAACAAACGCAAATTGATAAATTGTCACACAGAATACAATACCACCAGTTACAATTCAACTAATCTATTACTTATGAAAACTGAGAGTGATTACTTTGATTAAATGAGTGATAACATGAATGAATGTTTTATACATTGATTGATGAATGAATGAACGAACGAACAAATGAATGAATACATCTATTAATCCAAAACAACATTAATCCAACAAATTATCAATCCATTATTCAATAGGAGGTTTTGGTGTGACGTCACAAGAGGGGTTTTCCGTTACTAAAAATAGATTGGCCGTCAACCTCTTGATCGCGGCCAATTACATTGTATCAGAGTAAAGGTCGTCGGAAGACTTAATACTTACAATTTCACAAAACAAAACTATAAATACTCGTATTCTTTTTTAAAATAAGAATTTAATAAATGATTTTTCAAAAATAATAAAACATATAATAATTTGAATATTATTATAAGTGGTGTGGATGCGATAGTGTTATTTTTCATCCGCGATTGAAATTTAGTGTAAGGGATGCATTGAATTAGTTTTAATTCCCTAAAGCCCTAAAATAGCTCAATACATTTCAATTTTGAAATGTTTTTTAAATTTACTTTTACATTGAATGAGTTTTCGTTTCGTTAACATTGAATGAAAATATTAAAAATAATAAGCATTCAAATTGAAAAAACACCTGCATATTTTGCCATTTGAACTGTCTTTGCATGAACGCGTATATTGAAAACTCGTCTGTAGTGATAATGAGCGATACAAATCTAGCATTTTATGATACCATTAATCTACAAATTAATTTATTTAACGCAAGTATTTTATATCCCTATAATGACCAAACGCGATTGCTTGTTTTCATGATGATGTGTCGAACACTGCAGTAACGCAAGATCTTTACACATTATAGCAGAGTTTACATTTGCAGGTACCCGTTAAATACGTTAATTGTGTAGCAGTAAATGTGTACAATATTTTAAATGTATAGTTAGTAAACACTACTTAAACTGGCTAATATATATACTTATTAGTTCCTTGCTGTTACTCCATTTCGGACAAATGTCTATTTTTAAACATGTTCAAATATTTTATTAAAGCAACTGTTAAGTTTTTTACTTAATATGTCGAGAGATGACATGGAGGTATCATAAATTGTGTTTAATGACCAGACACATGTGGTTTATGCAGAGACCCCATACAGAGTCATACAAGTATAGGTCCCTGGGTTTATGACACACTGTTTTCTTAGTAATTGTCTGGACAGTATCCGATCATATCGAGATAATCGGTTTGTGATAAACAAAGGGGCAATTAAACACTGGGTTAAACTGCTGAAACAAAGAGTGTCAAAATGGGTGTAAACAATTAAATAAATAAAAACATTTACATTTATCAAGAGGATTTAGTTAATCTGTAACATGGTAAGTTTTTACAGGCATATAGGTTCAAATCAGTTTCTTTATGTTGATAGCATTAATTCAATCTTTTGTTGTTTATTTTCGTCCTTATTTGTGTTCGTTCATAAAATTGAATTTATTCTGAAAGAATTTCAATTTCTGAGTATTTTGTTGTTCTTTAAAAGGGTCGTAAATATGTGTCAAGTAGATATTGTTATGATAATCTAATCACGATGCGGTTCATCAAATGCAAACAATAGCCAAATGGCCGCAGTGTTGACGGCCAAAACTCGAGCATGCGCAAACGTGACGTCATTATCGGAATCCCCAAAACCTCCTATAATTTATGTGGTTACCGTCTATTTAAATACAATTATCTAAATCAACTGGAATCTTTTTGTTGCAAAGCAGGTCTATTATCTGTTTAATAACAGCAATACTAACTGAAAAATAATAATTAACTTATGCACACGAACAATAACGTTTCAGCGAAAGCTCATCTGATGTCAATGACGACCAAATCATTCGAACGTATCTATTATGTCATCAATGGCGGGGATTTGATAAAACGACTATCAAAACAATCATCTTAGACCACTATTAAACCATACTGTAAGTTAACTGTAGTACTATCTATAACAAAAACACTATCTTCTAGTTATTTCAGTAATGAAACATTTAAGCGTTAAAGCATAGATTTACCAAATGTTATGCTTTAACGCTTTTAATTGTTGGGTTCGTACTGTCACGTTACGTACCAGTTTACCCAGTAAATATACACACTACACATTATAATATGATTATCGGTGCTACCTAATTTACGGGCAAAAGCTTTTTAAGTTTAACCATGTATTTTTAATAAGTATATGGACATGATTGTGTTCAAAATATTATAATTGTTGCAATTATTAAGGTTCATGTAAGTGTAAAAAGGCGTATTCTTCACATAGAAATACTTCAATAAATATTATGGCAATAAATTCAATTTATAAGTCAATAGCCTCGTAAACACTTGTAGAACATATAAGAAAATGCTAAAAAAAAAATATGATTCAAAATGTTGCTTTTGAAGAAATATACAGCGCATGCATGAAATTATCAAAATAACAAACGGAGTTAAATTGAACAAATTCCTTTGGTCAAAATATTGTATACACTTAATGTTAGGTACTACAAATGAAAAGTCCACACAACACACACCAACAATCCTAAAATAAGGAAAAGAAAAACATAAAAAAATGTCAAAAGTTAACACAATAATTGGGAACTACTTTAAGTATGGTGGATTTACCAGTGAACCTTCATTTTCAAAATTACTTATTTATTCGCAATACAGTACTCATTATAGTCACAAAATGACACAATTACAAAAAATAAACTATATTACCAAAAGGGAAAACACTTTGATTGTTCATTTGAAATATATAGGACTCGGAAAGACGACTAATTGGCTACCTTAAAACAAATTACAACATGTTTATGTCACATCTCGAACTCCATACACGTTAGTTAAACATGTGGGGCATAAAACATCCGGTTTCAAGGAAGTCGACATAACAATATTTCAATTAACGATCTAGGCATAATATTTGTGGGATCGGAAAAATGAATTATACAAATGTTGGGCACACGCACATATTAAACCAACTGAACACTTACATTTCTATAAAAACCTTGTCATCGATGAAAAAGTGCATTTGTTATTGTCTTGTCATGTTTACTTGTTCAGGAAGCCATTATTTGCCGGAAGTATATTCGAAAAATATTTCGTTTCAAAATCGATCATTGATAAATTACTCACGATCCGTTTGTTCTAAAATTTGTATAATTTGTTTATGAGGTAATTTAAAGTTATGTTATAAAGTAAATATTTAATATAAGCAATATTTAACAAATTCGCAAATACGAATCAATACACATTTCTGACCAAGATGGACGACCTATGAAATTAAATCGGGAGGAGAGTTTATTATATCAAGATTCTTTTCAAATAGTGCGTTTCAAGTAAGTGTCATTGTTATGGAGATATTATGAAAATGATATATTTTCATTAATTTTATTTTATAAGATCATAACTCTTATTGATCGCATGCTATGCGCGAAGAAAGTTAGTATTTTTCCAAAATCTATAAATAGCGACTCATGGCATTGACATGTTCATTTTGAAATACGCATAGTGTCTTTGTGGGGCTGTATTGACGCAATTCAATGCTGGGAGTACATTACATATAACTTGCATATACTGTTGGTGTCTTTATTTGGCACATTTGTGTTTTTTTTAATGAAATTGAGAATTTGCCATACCTTGCAATATTTTTGATAATAATTACATTATTACTACCATTTGTGAGTGTTTTTTTTTTAATTGTGTACATATATGGAATAAAAATGTGATTATTGCAACCATATGTAAATTTCATTAACTTATTTTGGGTATAACTGATCATTTTTATATTTTAAAATTTCATCTATATGGGGTCATTTTGGGACTTTACATGAACCTTAAGTAATGCATCCAAAAAATCAATCTTAAAACGAGTTACATGTTCCTAGCTTAAAGATCTAGCATCTTTTTTTTTCTAGCCACAGGAATTTAAAGCTGGTTCGGTGGCTGTGGTATAGTGGATGGGGTGTCTGCTAACTGGCTTAGTCACTGGGAGGTCTCTGTATTGATCCCTTAAGTGGGAGCATTCTTTAGATAACCCTAAAGACATACTATGGCGTACCTTTTGGGTTGAAAGTCAAGAAGACCTATAAGGTAAAAAGAGAAATGTACATCGAAGTACAATTATTGTACGTCGATATACAAATATAAAATACACTTCAAAGTATATATTTGTACGTCAAAGTACAATTTGAACTTCGACATACATGTTTGTGCTTCCGCATACACATTTTCTGAACAGCCAATCAAAACACTTGTCTCTTGAGCCACTTTTCCTTCAAATTTATTCATAATAATTGTTAAAAATCTCTTTTTAATTGTGGACAAAATGAATAAAAATATCAGAATTGCAAAAAGCACATAATTTTCAAGTATTTAATGCATTGAAATAGATGATATACAGTACAGGCACCGTTAGTGCTGCAACAATATACCGGTATATCGGTATATATCGCAATACGCAATCCGCATATTGTAGTGCGATACGATTTTCATCATACCGTTACGAAAATTTTACAAAAATTCATTCACATTTCGTCCAGAAAAGCCATCCGAAATAATGATAACAAGGTAAACAAAACAAAGCAGTGTATTTATTTTTTTTGTAAAAATAGCATTCTGAAAAGTATATTATACGGAGTAACGTTGTTACATCGGAGCATTCGTTCGATGCTTTTGAACAGATTATCGTTGAATTATCAGGGTTTTTTTTCCACTTTTTGGGAAGATAGCCCATGGCTTTGGAATTGGAAATTTTATCGGCATTTTCATGAAATTGGGAAAATAAATTCATTAGCCTTTTTTTCCACATGAAAAGTCCACTGATTAGGGAAATACTAAATTTGATATAACTCTTTATAATCATTCAAATTAAAAGAACAAAATCATATAATACTTTGTTAGATGTAATTGAATTGAAATTGAGATAAAATACGCATTAGACTTTTTTTGGAAATTGGGAATTTTTTGCCACATTTTGGGAAAAGAGTATACTTTTTGGGATTGGGAACATAGCCGAATTTCGGCTATAAAATCGGGCCAAAAAAAACCCTGATTATAATTTAATTGCGCACAGCTGTAAATGTTTCATTCGATTCTGAATTGAGCATTATTAAATGTGTAATCCAAATTTCGGAAATACGCTTCAAAATTTTAATGCTAATGCGACAATACAAAATTATAGCGTCAAATAAAAAGTGCTTTATCCTTTGTCTCATTAAAAAGCGCGCGAAAATTATACAGACATGTAGGATGTCGCATGGAAAGTATGGGTGTATTTTGTGTTGTATAAAATGGGAACATCACGTCAGGTGAATTACGTGTGTTCAGTGGAAAAAAACGCCCGGGTTGGACGTTATTTCATCACATCTTTAAAAAGTAACAAATGCCAAAATGTATTTGATACTTAAGAAAAGTTGCGAATGTTTGTGTTTTTTGTTATTCTTGAGCACATTTACCGGTATATAGTAAATATTTACCAAAATTTGCTTTAAAACTGGAATATACGGGATTATCGGGTAATTGGCAAGTTATAATTTTGATACAAGTTAGCAATATATTGCGATATATTGCAATACGGGTTTTTGAACTGACAATATATTGCAATACGGTTTTTGGCGTATTGTTGCAGCACTAGGCTATGTGTACTTAAACAAACGCCACTCGCCACGGTGTTCATTTCACTGTGTTCGCCAAATGAACCCCGTGTTGGGTGTCCAGATCAAATGTTCGCAGGGGCCGTTTTCAATAAGGCGAACACCGCGAATCACCGCGGACGCGTAATATCTGCCGCAGTGTCCGCTAAAAAAATAATAATTGAACATAAAAGTATTGTATTGATTCCTTTCATGTAAAAGTGATAATGAATAATGTTTTTCACACCCATGCTCATGACAGTGTTTTCTGTCTTTTTAAACGCCTCGTATAAAAGAAAACCATGTTCGCACGTAGCGTGTTTGATTATGCAATTAACAGTTTGAAGCCATGGAGAACTCATAACTGATTGTAGTAATCGTATTATCCCGAGTCTCTTGATTCCACGATGTATACCTGTCAACTGTCTCAATCGCATACATGCATCTTCTTCCATCTTTATCCATTACTTGACAATCCCATATATGCCCGATTTCCATTTGTAAAAGCAAATTATGGGTGTGTAATATAGACGATAATATTGACAAAAATGTCAATTACACAAACGTTAGCAATTTTCGAAAGTATGAAATGAATTTCGGCATATGATTCTATTTAAAGATTTGATGAAATAAGCGTCCAATCAAGACAAGGGTATTCCAAGGCATCGTTTACAGTTCATGTTCTGAAACAAATTGTAGCCGCAAATAAATACATGTATATGCCCAGATATTTTCGTGTCCAGTTTTTATCTACAAAAAGCGCACGAAAATAGCAGGCAACATTGTACAGGGCTCGGCCGTGAGGGCGACGTGGGCGACATCTTCGCCCGGGACATAATAATATCGCCCTTAAATTACATGAAGGAGAAGTTGACTTCGCCTTCTTTTTTACAACATCGACGTTTTTTTCTCTCAACTTTTTCATCTAAAAATTCTCTATTTTCACATGTCATAAAGTCACCGATGACACTTGTTATGTTATCAGTTTATTATAACAGCAAAAGATCGACTGCTGTGAAAGCTTATCCAGGCAACTAGCATACATGGGCATTCACTCCAAACAATAACGGTTTAGATCAAAAGATCATAGTGAGTGTCATTTCGCCGACAGTTTGGATAGTTCTCTGTTCTGCAAGCCCAATTAGTACACGCCTTGCAGGCGGAGTTAAGCGGTACATTAACATCGATAGTTACCAATGAGAACGCGCGCATTGTATATACATATGCAATAGTTTACCCGAGTGATGAAATGACGTCGTTATAAACATGTATTTACGCTCAAAAAAGTTTACACGCGCAACACATTCCCAACAGTAAATATGAATACGATTTATTCTAGTATGATCTACTGTTTACTTGTTTCGTGTTTCAAAACTCTTAAACACTAATTATCCAGTCGATGTGCAATTTATTTTGTCAGACATTAATTCATAACCATATAAATGAAAACTAACAACCCACCCGTGCAAATTGTAGTGCTAATTACCATAATTTTATCTACCGTATCCATACGTAAACGACTTTATTTTATATCCAGCAAGCTCTTTGCGCATGCTATAAGTTGTCTAATGATTACGTGATAATCACAGACTCTAGATTACATTCCATAATTACATGTTTTTGGCAGACGGTTAAAGAAAGTCGGAAAAGTTATTAAAGAAAAACAATATTGATCAAAGGTCTATTAATTACGTAGATCCACTACTGTAAAAGTCCAGCGAGTTTTGTCAGTTTGTTAATCCACCGATAATTACGAGTAACACCTATCTTATATAAACTGGAATCACAGCTCATTTTTATACTAACAAGTCCTAATACTACACAATAGACATTGAGAAAACACATTTCCTCGATTAGATATAAATTATCCGAGTATAAGAAAATTGCTACGTCATGACTCATGACCTTCGACATTGCACATGGCAGATGTATTGTAACATTAAACCCGCGTTCAATTCAAAGCTGGCGATTCAAATTACAAGTAGACTAATGGTGATTCAATAATGGAGAAGGCATTAACTGGATTTAACAAACATGTACGTGTAATATGGTTTGTTAAACCAGATAACAACAAGGAAAATTTGGATTATTAAATGAAACAGGTAAGGCATTCTCAAGTGTACATATTTCGGATATGTATACATTTTGGATAAACAGTAATAGATATACTATATGTAATCTATAGGTCTTTGGTCCCATGCATTAAGATTGTGTTTTGTTAAGACTCGTTTTTACCACAATTTGGTGATTTCATGAAGCGAAGAACTCCCAATGGCATTGGTACCGGGCCTTTTCCCAATTGGGTGAAAAAAATCACTGACTAATTATCATGTATTGATACATTATGATGTAAATAGGGTTTGGATTGTCATTGCATTATTAAAGTACTGTTTATTTTTATGATGCACATGGAAATCACAAGTTTTATTTGGATGAATTGATTAATGTGACTTAATATGTAAGGATTTATTGAATTTGAAAATAGCATTTGTTTGTCATTGATGATGATACTAAGGCTTGGTGTAATGAGGGGTATAAAACAAGCGAAGATTTTATTAAACGCCGAACAGAAATCACTTCTCCTTCTAGTGGCCTGACTTCTCCCTGAATTCAGCTCAGGGAGAAGTCACTTCTCCCTCAAGTTTGAACCTAGGCTGAGCCCTGATTGTAAAAGCTTTGTTGTGAATTTCAATTAAGTATCGGGGTACATGTTTCTCGCAAATGACTTGGAATTGGCATTGCACATTAAGTGCCGTGTACAGTTCATGAATATTCTTTTACAACGACCAATGAACAGCGTCATCTATATTTAGATTTCATTCAACATGTATAAGTCATTTTCTGGGAATCGGGAGAAAGTGAAAGCGATTTTTCGAAAATAAACCAACGTTTTGTTGTCTGTGTACGTTTGTTTGGTTCTCATTTGTTTTCAGCAAATCTTATGAAAATTAATATCGTAATTGTAAATGTTAAAAGCAAGTCCTGTTTCCAATATCATATACGAGAATTACTTCGATATGTTACATGAAAATGACATGTACAATTATTGTTTTGATAGATGACACGTGCATAGCTAAAGTTTGTGTTTCGTAAAACATATGATATTGGATTGTCGGTGCTTGTTTGGAAAATAAAACAAAGATGCAGTTGGCGGTTTTCTATAGTCCTTTTTCACTGACCAACATTATAATTAATAGTGCACGTGCTTAGTTAACATTTAGGGGGTAAGAAACACGGGTTCTAGACACGTTGGAAGAAAGTCATCACGGTGATCACCGGTGTTCCCGTTATCGATAGCGTGAAATCGCGGCGATTTCGGGTGTTGGCTGAACACCGCATTCAGTAGTGTGTCCATGGCACCTTTGACACAACCCTTACTTGTCATGTATTCTTGCCTGGATTTCTTTAACAAAATAGTGAAAAATATTTTCTTTTACCATTGATATAAAAAAAAACTTAATAAAAATAATTATTAAAAGAAAGAAATAATTGAAAAGAAGAGTCTAGAGTAGACCCACAATTGGTAAACATTATTTGTTGCCAAAATCAAGAATTTTGATTGCTTATTCATTTGAAGACCAATTTAACTTTAAAATAAGAAAACCCTCTTAATATAGAAAGGAGACAAGTTAGAAGTAACTATGAAATTAATAAAAATAATAGCAAGTTATCTCATTTTGTTTGAGTGAAATGAAATAGCCTAAGGGCAGATTTGCTTCATTGTCACTATCAGAGACATACCAGTGCATGCATCGTATTACCAATTAAGGCTTAGGGGCCAGATCATTTATGACCCTAGAAACCACAAGAGTTCTGTGTGTCCATCAGCTTATCAAATAGATGTATCAATAGATCAGTGAAATACTATGGTAACTACAATAGTAATAATACTTCAGTAACAGATGTGATACACTGAGATAAAGATATTGCCTTAGTTCTTTTGTATTTGAGACCGTTTCCATAAATAATAAAGAAGTATTTTTTACAGCTTTAAAGTTTTTTTTTTAACAATAAATAACTCAAAAAAAGTTTATCAATTACAGAATAATGATTGATTTAATATAGAATAGCTTAAATTCTTCCTTTGTCATGTTTAAATGCTACAATTTTCAATCGACCAGTATTGACCAATAATGACCAGTAATGACAAGTTTTGACCGTTTTTAACCGGGTATTGACCGCCGGCCTGGTCAATACTCAATTCACCGATCAATATGCCAACCCTGATCACGACCGTCCAGCGCATTACTGTGTAGGAAATTCCCAACGGTAACCAAACAGTTACCAAACATTAACGGGATAAATAATGTATAATAACCTCCCCGTTGGTCGTTTTTTATGATAACCATAACTTGAATAAGTCAGAGGTTAATTCCGCCACGCCAGGTCAATAAATATGCACGATATCTATGAGTTAGCGGTCGATAGGCGCATAATTTGGTATAAATTATAATACTGTGAAACCATTTATTTTCGACAGCACAAAATTTCGTCATTTTTATAAAAATGACGATTTCGTCAACACTTAAATTCGCCGATTTCTGATTTTGAAATTTAAAAAAATGCGTCATTCAATATCCGATTTGTGTGTAATACATATTCGCGATCAATCGCAGTTGCGAAAAATCGTTGTACGAATGCGGGAACACACTTTAGAATCACTGCAGGAGGTGGGGCCTGTTTGTCACATGCCAATTAACTAGTCTGTTGTTATCAAGGGACAGTAATGGACCCTCTTAATGTATGCCATTAACACGTTCATTGTTATGATTAGCGGACAAGTGGGATCGAATAACCGTTAACGAGTGTTTGTAACAACGAAGCCAATTGCCAATTGGGTATGTGTTCTAGTTGGTATGATTTTTATTAAAATGCTGTCAATACCGTTTTAAAACTGTTTGTGTTATACGAAAGAGGTTCCAGTTTGTTAAGTGTTTTTTTTCAAATAAAATGCTTTTTTATTCTAATATCAACATTAAAATTAGAAACTCTATGTGTGTGTTTGTTCTTAAAAAGTAAACTACCGGTATATAAATCAATAATGTCAATAATTGAAAAATAAATAAATTGATACATATCAAATAGTAATAAGTGTGGTTAAACGCAAACAATCAAACAACAAACAGCAATTAAAATATTCTTTATTAATTTGTGATAAATACGCATGTTGATCACACATCGTCATCTTTTCATTTGGTTTTATTGTCTTTCATCGGCATTCGCTGCGTGATGGCTTTTATGCAACACCCCTGAAAAACACAATGCACCTAATGGGTAATAAAGTTATAAACAATTAGCGCTAATTCATTACCATTCTACATAAACGAAGTCAACGCATTCGATACAGCTGTAATGCACACGCGTTTTAAATAGGTGTCACGTGTCAGTTAAGTACCTTGTGTAATCTACATCCCTTTGTGTCAAAACCGGATTAATCTTGATTACGAAACAGCAGTGAATGTGTGCATGGATTATGTTGGAATTTAATGCCTCATGTGTACTGTAAAGTTTTAAAATATTGTTCAACTTGGTGTTTGCATTTGTTCAAACATAGAGCATGATTGTTCGTTAGGATCTTAAATTCGCCGATTGGTCGACTGACGAAATTTATGAAAATTAATGTCTGGCGATTAATAATGGTTTCACAGTAATAATAATGTTTAATAAATACGAACAATATCTATGAGTATGCGGTCGATAGTCGCATAATTTGGTATAAAAAATAATAATGTTCAATGTCAAATATCTCGAAAAGCAACAGATGTAAGGTGTCTTCTGATTGGCTAACACTCAAGAGTCGGTGAAAAGTGTACATTTCTCGTTCTACCTAGTAAGTCTTAATTTGCATGGGAACTTTCATATTTTTTCAGCATAATTGCCTTCAAATTGTTAATTTAACAACTCTTTGACATTGTTTGCACATCTGATCTTATTATACCATAGCTGATTTTTGTTTATAGATAAACAGATATAGACTTTTCAAAGTTCTATAAAAGTTCACACATGTTCCATCCAAGTAAACCAACAGAACCAATAAAGATACAGCGTACAAAACAAAACCTAAGTCAATGAAATCAATTATTTCTTGCTTTAATGGTACCATTTGGATGAGTTTGTGGTTAAGATAGGTAAACTTTTATAAGTTCTTGCAGTTTCAGTGTTCCTTAACCCTTGCATTGTTGATAACATTGTGCAGCCATGGCCAAGACAGAGCGCATTGCAACTATCAGCAACCCATTGGGTTATAAAGCTGATAGTTCAATTATTGCAACTTATCCCAAATCATAACATTGAAATATACTAGGTAGTTTCCATCACCCTTTCAGGTTACAATACACTAAATGATCGCTTCATGTAGGGCTGTACTCTCTAAAAAAATATCATAGTTGACAGGAAGGCATGTTTTACACTTTTTACCATTATTCGGGTGTTATCTTGCGGAGATAATGGTAGGGCATGAATAGGACTGGTGTTCACTACTGAATCCCTGAAATATGATACACTTGAAGACTTTAGTAAACCATTGCACTAGAAAAGGTTACATTCCACAAAGAAACGGCCGAAAAAAAAGTTGCAAAAACAGTCGATTTTGATTTGTGTCAAGTTCTTTCTTGCATTGTACATGACATATCTTTTTTATGGCATAAATCGATTCTGCTTAAAATGGCCTTTAAGAAAAGGTATGGTTATGGGGGTCTCTATGTGCAAAATGTTGCATTTATTTTCGCTCAAAGTTGTCGCTTTTACATTGAATTATATAGGAAAACTATTCAGTGTATTATGACCTTCACACAAAAAATCCAATATGGCCGCCTTCTAAAAGCACCAGCTTTCGAACCGTGTACACAAATACAGTATAGTTCATAACTTTTGGTCCAAAACGATAAAATTTGAAACAGTTAATAACTTTAAACATTTAACTACTAAACCAGATCATGTTTATACTGATGTTTTTATTCTTAAGTGCTTGATTAGCCATGACAAGGGCAGAAGAATATGTCATTGCGCCGAATGACTCGCTCCTTGCAGAATAATATGAGATGTGTCCAATGTTTGCAGCCAGTGAAGTCACACTGTGCCCATGTCGTGATCACAAGGGACACACATTTTTTTCAGTTTTTCAGGTTGAAACTGCTTGCAAACACAGCACTTATCCTCGTCAGCAATATCAGAGTCAGAGTCATCTGAATATGAATCTGACTGAAGGTTTAAGTTTATGTGTGATGGAACAGGAACAGGTTCTGGAATGGGGTAACAACAGGATTGTTTGTTTTTTTGTGAGCTGACAGACCTTTTACAGCTTTTCAGGTTGGAATTGTTTTTGCGCTTCTTGGGTGCTGGCAGTTCACATAAAGGCTGGGACTGTGCTTTGCTGAAAATTTCCTGACATATGTCTGATCGGGTAATTTCTTGCCTGGAAACAACACTACTTAGTGTTTTATTGATCGCTGTTATATTATATTCTTTCTTTTTATCAATAACAGACTCTGCAGCCTTGAAATAGGAGTCATTGTCAGACTGTTCAGCAGCTGAGACAGGTGTAGGGTCTAAACCGACATATGGCTCGGAGGGCTTGAAGTTGTCAACAAGGACTGCTGTTCTGTCGAGAGGATATATACCAGCTTTCTGAAAATACATCTTTAGATTGCTATTAGAAAGTGCTTTGACATATGCATTTGAAGCCAGTGCAGCTACATTGAATTAAGTGATTTTGGAAGATGGGTTGTCCCTCACAAATTTTTGACACATGTTATTATAAATCTTTTGTAATGGACCAAAGCATCTAATATCCAAGGGTTGTAGGCAATGGCTTGTATGGGCAGGAAGCACAAACAAAAGCACATTATTCTTTTCTGCCCATTCTAGTACAGGAACATTGATATGTGACTTGTGTCCATCAAATATCAATAGGATTGGCTGACTTGCATTTTGCCTTTGAATGTAGCGTACAAAATGACGTTTCAAGTACTCAAGGAATATGGTAGAATTGGACCAACCACTTTTAGACATAGTGCCAGCAGAGCCAGGTGTTGAACCTTGAAACAAGTCCTCATTCATGCGCTGCCCCTTGAAAATAAAAATGGTGGAATTTGTGATCCTAGCGCATTGCCACCACCAATGATTGTGGTGATTCCTGACCTTGATGAGGTTATGGCCGGGACACATGCCTTGCCACTGACAACATACAGGGGAGAGTGTTCAATTTGTATACCTTTCTCATCAATTTTGTATACACATTCAGGCTTATTTTGTAGATTATTATTTTTGATGAGAGTTTCTAGATTGTCAAAGTATGAGTATACTGCCTGCTCAGTTGTGGATTTTGCTCTTCACTGACTAAGGGCTCTAGGTTTCACTACCTTTATTTCAGGCCAACGTCGTCTGAAACCATGAAACCACTTGACTGACGATGGGTTGTCATGTGTTCGCTTCTTCAAGAACACTGCATAGTCAGTTGCCTTGGCTACAACCTCAGTTATTGTGAAACCATACCCAAGGTTTGCCATAAATTTAACATGGTCGACAAGTTTTGCTTCCTATTCAGTGGAGAATAATGGACCCTGTCCTGTCATGACAGTCTGCGGATCTACCCTGCCTTTCACTCTATCTCTTAGGGTGTTGTGTGGTACACCGTACTGTCTAGCAGCAGTTTTTACTGGTGCACCAGTTTGCATTACCATTTTGTATGCATTCATCATAGCTGATGGTGAGTATCCTTTGTGTTTTGATACTCTTTTTTTGTGGAAACACCTGAAACATAATTAAATTGCTACCAGAAAAGAGGAGAGAAAAAAAGAAAATGTTTCTCTAATGTCAATTTTTGCAAAGTGGATCAGATATGTTGAACTGCACACTAACTTAACTGTGATGTAACCTATCGCCATGTGATTTACCATGGTCATGTGACACTTGACGCAGACCAAAATGTGGGTCATCTGTCAAAAAGTTGTAAGTTTAAAATCATTTTGTATCTGACTTTTATATATATATATTTTTGTAAATAATATTAAAAATAGTTATTTTTGTTCAAAATTTATGAAAATTTACCTGTTTATATCGCATTTTAACGATCGATAGCTACGATCGTCTGATTTGTAAACAAAAGCATCGGTGCACACAGATTGATGACGCGTACACGCTCGCGCATGCGCGGTAAACAGAAAATAGAAATAGGTTCGAAAGCTGGAGGGGTTCGAAAGATGGTAACTGTACGATAATATGTTTTATTGTGTTTTTCTATTGGTTTTCATATAGAACTGATAACTCATGAATTTCACTAAAGTTAATTAACGGTTTTAACACACTTTTAACTTGTTTTTTCGCTTTGTCCTTATGATCGCAATCATTATGATTACACTTAAGGAGCATTGGAGAGTCCGAAAGGCATTTTGTTAAACTCAAACAAGCCTTTGTGTGTAAAAAAGGCAGTTCTCTTTGTCATTTTCGTCCATTAAAACTTGCCAATAGCAACTCTTTAAATCTTAATATGTGAAGAATTTAGACAATTTTTTTTAGCAGTATTAAAAGACCGTATACTGTACTGTATAGGATACATTCACGGAACATACCGGTATCGGCGCGTAACGAGAACAGGACTTATTTTAGTGCAGTGTGCAATAATCGCCAATTAAACATTGTTTTGTTTGGTAAAAATGTGTTAAAACTTGAAATTTAAATCATTTCGGCCAGAATTGCCACTCGCCCTGCAGGACTAGTGCTGCCGGAATATTCTCTCGTCCGGAGCCGATTTCTACTCGTAATAACAAGCGGGCGAGTGGATTTGTCGATCCCTGGTCTTTATTTGTTTTTGCTTACCATAGTGTCAATAACTTTTTATAATTCTTCTTTTGGTTGTCCTAAAATTCACTTACACGATCAATAAGATCTTATTTCTAGCAAATATTGACAATAAATGTGTTAAAGAATTTTGTGAACACAAACGTTTTCCATTTTCCCGAAGTAAACACACATGTGCGCTATGCGGATGAATGCGTAATCGTTCAATGTGCTGTGCGGGTATCGAGCACTGTTTTTATGCAACCAATCATCTATTAATTCTAAATTAAGATTGATGCAATATGTATAAATTATCTGAAAATCAGTGAAAACGAAAGTAAATTTATATGAAACATCGATGTGTATCGGTTAGCGCTCAATTTGTTTGATACACAAAACTGCTGCTTTGACAGGTTGTTACAGTGGTTTTTTTTCATTCAAAATCGGGTCCGGTAAACGGACCCATTCCCAATGGGAAAAAGTATATATTTTTGGCAAATGAGAGCTTAAAATTCCTAATGGAAGTTTTTTTTTAGATCTCAATATTTTGTTCATCTCCCATCCATATAAGTTCAACCTTAGTAAATATAATACTGGACACACTTGTATCCTCAATTTTGAAGCATATTTTAGCAAAACAACAACACTAATTTCCCAACTTAGTCAAAACGACGCAAATTTTCCCAATCCACAGGGACCCAGCCCCATTCCCAAAACAGTGAAAAAAAACACTGTGTTAAGCCACAGGTGTTATAATACACAGAATGCCGCATGGTAGTATCTTTGGACTTGATTTTGGCCATGAAATACAAAAGCAGTCTGCTTTTAATTCACTACGATGCATCTCAATAATCAATAATTTGCCAATAGATCACTGATAAGGTGTCAAAACCAACACTGGATCACTGGACTAGTACAGCGTTTTTCCTCTATATAAAGTTGGTACCGTAAAACGGCACCATTCCCAATGAGACCATTTTCCCCAATTTCAAAATAAAAATTCCCTATTTCAAAATTAAAATTTCCAATTCACAAAAAATCCATTTCATAGAAAAGAAAAATCGCCGAAGATTTGCATACGCACATGTTAATCCCTTTTGTCAAAACATCGCAGTCTACACAATGAGGTCAGTATATACCGGCTAAGCATGTTTTCACAACACCCAACACTTAATCCAGTTTGTCCGGATTTTTTGTTTACTCAGTACTGTATACAGCATACAATAACTGCTTCAATAATGAACCATCGAAAAGACCGTTAAGATAAAGATACAGCATGTTTAATGGAAATTAATTTTTTATTTTAGTTAAAATGAATAACAACATTTTAAATTGAAATTAAAAGATTTCAATTGTCTCCACGCTACATGGTTTTTAAACAAAAATCAATACACCTATGCTTTCCATGCGGTAACGTGACGTTTTACATGAGCGGCCTAATTTTTCACGCGCTTTTGTCGAGACAAAGGAAATATGCATGTGTGATGTTTATGTGAAGTTAGATTTTGAAAACGTCGCATTGACATGAAGATTGAAAAGTGTGCTTTGGATTACAAATTTAATAACGGTCATTTGAGAATGCAACCAAACATTTACAGTTTTAGTTAATTAATTAAATAATTATTTGTAAAAACGATTATGTTTCGAAATACAAAATAAATGTTTTGACAATATTTAGCGTGAAATGTAAAATTTCCACGAGGAATGCACCAGGTTGCCATCAGCAGTCTTCTAAGTAACTGTCATGATTTTTTCGTGGAGGATTACACTGTAATGACTGATAAGTGTGGTAGGTATAGCTACGCCAACAAACTGCCACAAAGCCACTGAAATTATTCATTGGTAGTGAAACTGTGTTATTCAGCACAACTGATTCACAATCATTCGCATCTTCAATGCCTTGTAACCAATTTTAGTGTAATACAAAAACAGCCAAACAAATTACCGATGCTGATTATCTATCGCGCATTTATAAAATTCGAGTTTAAAAGTTGGGGAATATGTATTAAATATTGAGTCCAGTAAATAGTTGTCAGATGTAGATAATAGCAGCGTTTCATTGATGGTTAAGTCGACTGAAGCAAACCTGGTTCAATCAGAGGCAGGTTATCCTACGTAACCTGAGGCTACGAGTCCTGATTTAGACAGTTCATACTTTCAAGCACGGTTTCAGTAAGAGTGTTAAGTTTAATAAACTCATTGTTTAGTGTTAATAGAAACATGATTTCGTAGGAAATCACTCACCACTTAGATGTCAATATGCAACTTATTATTTGTACATGTTTTAAAACGTTTTCAGCATAATTAATAAATTTCCCAATTTGGATGAAAATGCCGCTAATTTTCCCAATTTGACCGGTACCAGTACCATTCCGAAAGTGGTGAGGAAAAACACTGTAGTAGATATGGTTTGTTAATAGGGGGCAATAAAGGGATTGGGGATGGTAATTTAAGCCAGACGGAGCTTGAATAGTGAATTTGATTGTGACCTTATAAAACGTATGTCATGTTTTAAGAATGTTGGGACAAATTGTTTCACATCGGGACACCGGGACAAACACCCCAAAAGCAGGACTGTCCCGCCAAGATCGGGACGCCTGGCATGTATGCTCTCATAGTATCGGTCCTTCTCATTATTACAACCTAGAATTTGATTCATATCATGGGATCCACACAATTCTAAAAGGTTAAATCCATTTAGATGAATGGTCTAACCTCAATTAATAACTTGTATTGCTTATGTAAAACATTATGCAAAAAACTTAGTCTCTGTGTTGTCATTTGGTTTGAAACATTTGGTATTGAATTACAATACAACATGTAGTACTCTTGTGAGAATTTTTTTCAGAGTTTAAAATCTTTGTCATCAATAGTGCAATGTCTCATGTGCATACGTTTCCCTAAAATTCATAAAGTTTTATGTTTGAACCATTTATTAATTTCATGAAATTCAGCCCCATTCCCAATCTCAAAAGGTATACATTTTATACTTTATATATCTATTTTAACTGCCCAAAATTCCAATGGAAGGTTTCCATACTGTGACACAAACAATCAATATATCTCCACATCTTGTTCTACACATATTCAGCTCTTCAAGTTGAACCTTAGTTAACCCTTTGCATGCTGGGAAATTTGTCGTCTGCTAAAATGTCGTCTGCTGAATTGATAAAATTAGCATTTTCTTCGATTTTTTTCAAAGAATATTATCAGAATAGCAAACGGTTTGGATCCTGATGAGACACCACGTTCTGTGGCGTCTCATCTGGATCCAAACTGTTTGCAAAGGCCTTTAAAATTCGGTTCCCGCACTGAAAGGGTTAATATAATATGGAAAACACTTTTATTCTCCCATTGGAAGTACATGTATTTGTTTGCAAATAAAAGCAACACTTTTCTCAATTTCAGGCAAAATGGGAGGATTTTCCCAATCCTAATGGCCTTATTCCCAAAATTGTGAGAAAAAAACTCATCACGTCATTAAGTCCAATATCCCTAGAGTAATGACTCTTTGCACTGTGAAAGGTTTCAATGCAGGTGCAATGGCTCAGATGAGTAACATGGGCATGCTGCAAGGGGGCCGGTTGGGACCTTATGACAGCATGGTGTTGCACCTATCTGTTAATGTCTACCTTGAGCTCTGTCAACAAGTATCACAATGCCAAATGTTTCTATGGTAGTTTCTGAGAACACTATAAATGGTTTCAGATCAGGTGACATGGTCCTGGAGATGTTACAATGCCCAATGTCTACAGGGTAGTTATTGTGAACACTATAAATGGTTTCAGGTCAGGTGATATGGCCCAGGTGATATCAGAATGTCCAATGTTTCAGAGTAGTTACTGTGAACACTACAAATGGTTTCAGGTAAGTTGACATGGCCCAGGTGATATCACAATGTCCAAATCCAGTCCAATGTCTCTAGAGTAGTTACTGTGAACACTATAAATGGTTTCAGGTCAGGTGACATGGCACAGATGAGTGCCCAGCGCGGGGGCCAGGTTGCTGCCCAGGAAGTGGAGGAGGAGACGTTTGGACCAATGCTACTGGCCAGACTGGAGGTAAGAACACACTCAATGCCTGTAGTCACTCAGGGCCCTCAATCAATAAAATCTGCCGCCGAATTTTGGCGGCAGTCCCCCACCTGAAAAGTATAATTTTCCCCAAAAAACTGATTATTTCCCCCGCAGAAAATGAATAAAAATCCCTGATTTATAGTTGAAAATTGACCGTTTTTTGCACACTGAACTATCTGCGCTATCTATGCTTATTTCATTCTAATGGAATTGGTAGTATGTAACCTTAATTGATTAGACACTCAATAAAATATCGGGTAAAAAACACTCAGACGATCAAGAACGGCCGGAAGGTGAAGGTCAAAACAACATCATATCTCATAACAGCAAGTCTTATCGTAAAAAAATCAACAGTAAAACATTCGCCAAATGTAAAAAAAAAAGATTTTCTGTTCAAGCAACAGTCCCTTGCCCTGAGTCAGATGCATATGCATTTTGTTCCACTTGTACTTCTAGTCTCATATGCTAGTGAAGTTGCCATGTCGAGTTCCCAGATTGCAGAGGCACTCCCTGACTCTGTTGATATTGCCCTTGTATGATATAACAATTTAAATAGGAGCATGGATCTTTTATTATCCCCCGCCATAGGCGGAGGGATATTGTTTTGGCGTTGTCCTTCCGTCTTACCTTCCGTCCGGAGCCATATCTTGGAAGTCAGGGTTGCCACTTAACTTGAAAAGTCAGGGAAATTTGAATTTTTTTTCAAGGTCAGTGAAAAGTCAGGGAATTTAAAAAAATGGTCAGTGAAAAATGAAATTTCAGAAAATTCAGTGAAAAGTAAGGAAAAAATAAAATTTGGGTGGATGCATAAATTATTAGTGGCTATGGCAGTCTTTATGTATCATTTGTATTTTTTAGTAGATTCAACGTTATATTTTTAGCTCACCTGAGCACAACGTTCTCATGGTGAGCTTTTGTGATCGCCTTTTGTCCGTCGTGCGTTGTGCGCCGTCAACATTTGCCTTGTGAACACTCTAGAGGCCACATTTATTGTCCGATCTTCATGAAACTTGATCAGAACATTTGTCCCATTGATACCTCAACTGAGTTTTAAACTGGGTCATGCTGGGTCAAAAACTAGGTCACTAGGTCAAAAAAAAAACCTTACCCAATCTTCATGTAACTTTGTCAAAATGTTTGTCTCAATAATATGTTGGTTGAGTTAAAAAATGGTTCCGGTCCGTTGAAAAACATGGCCGCCAGGGGGCGGGGCAGTATTCCTTATATGGCTGTAGAGAAACATTGTGAACACTTTAGAAGTCACAATTTTTGCCCAATCATAATGAAACTTGGTCAAAACATTGGTTATATTGATATCTCGAACGAGTTCGAAAATGGTCCAGATCGGTGAAAAAACAAGGCCGCCAGGGGTGGGGCAGTTTTCTCTATATGTATAGACCGTTCCATAATTTAGTCATTACATAATTATCTCCCCTGAATTCTCTCCGCGTCCGCCATTACACTGCTGCTTAACAATCGGTAACATATGTAAGAGAGCACCGATTATTCCACGGATGAATTTCTTTCTAAATTCTAAGGTCGTCATTACATGGTCTTGGTTGTCTTGGAAAACTAACACATTGACACATTAAAAAAGCATTTAATTAAATTACATGCATTATTTTCCATTTGATTATTTGCATCAATCTTTAAATCGTGTATGCCTTTGCATTCCAGTGTTTAATTGCCCCTTTGTTCTGCATAATCCGATTATCTCGTTTTGATCAGATATTGTCCAAACTTAACTAACCACATGGTGTCATAAACCACACTGGGTGGCAGATGACAGTCTGGTCATTAAACACAATTGATGATGCCACCATGTCTCATCTTCCTGGTAGTATTAAGCAGTCATTTGGTAAGATAATTTACCTCCGACATACTTAACAGTTGCGTAAATTAGATATGTTACATATTTTACAAATTAAAAGTTATGTCCAATATAGAATATCAGAAATTGTACACCGTAAAGATACTAGCCCGTTTAAAATTTTATGAAAAAATAAAGTATTTAAAAAAATATATAAAAATAAAACATTTAACGTATTTAGCGGGTATCGGTTAATTAAAACTACGATATTCCGTATGAAGATTTGATGTTACGGCAATGCACGAACGATATCATAAAAACAAGAAATTACATTTGACACCAAACAGAGGTAAAAAATATTTAAAAATATATATATATGTATATAAATATATGTGTGTTAAAATGTTCGATATGTGTCACTCATACTCACTAGTAACGAGTTTTCAATATACATGAGTGCACAGTTCAATTTGCATCATATGAAGTTGTGTTTTTTCAGTTGTATGTTAATATTCCTCAATAGCGTCATTCTTTGAACAAAACCCATCAAATTAAAATTACATGTTAATACTGTCATGTCCTTTGCTTTTAATATGGCTTTGTAGTATGTTTATTTTCAAAGCACTCCTTACACTTTCTAACACTCATTTATTTATCACACTAGCGTACTCATGCCATTGATAATTATATTTTTATAATTAGATGTATTACTATTGTAATTTATTGAAGCTTTTCTGCAAAAAAAATATTACAGCTCTTTGTTGTGTCAAATTGTCGGCCTTTCAGTCTTCAGATTATCTTTAATTTGATGCTTATGCCGCGTTTTTAAAGTTGCAAATAAATGTATTAATAAATTCGTTTGGCGCTTAATAATATATTTTTGAAATATTATTTAGGTGTTGTTGTTTTTTTCGGATTTTTTTGTGTGTGGATTAATTGACTAAACATTTGGTGTCGTTATCCATATGTTTTGCGTTACTTCAAAGACCTATAAAATACATTTTTTAGTATTTAAGCTTTATAGCTGTTAAACGATTCAAAGACGAAAATATAGATATATCACATAGATCACATTTTCTTCATCTTCCGAATAATCACATAAAAGATCGTCAAGATCAATATCACTCTCCCATGATAAAAAGCTCGTTTTTTAACGTGACACAATTCCATCTAAAAAAAATATAAATCCAAACCACAATTTTTTTATCTCTGATATCAGTTAGAACAAGAAAAATAATGGAAGGCGTATCAAAAATATCATACTTAATATAATATGTTATGATTTTGGAATGTAGATTTTTACCAAATGAGACCAATTACAAACAATTAGCGGTAATTAATTGCACGATAATCTTTTATAAGTATTAATTAAAATATAATCTGCTTGATGTTGCGGCTATTAAAATCAACACAACAATACATGCGTGAATTGTTTGTGAAACGTTAAAAGTAACAAGTCTAATCAAAGACATAGTATGAGCGACTGAACCGGCAAATTTTCGCCGATGATTACCACTTGATTACAGATAAAAAAAAACAAATACACGAAAGCATTTTAAACATTTTATTTGTAACAATCAAATGTCAACTTCAAACAATCATTTAAACAACAAAAATGTGATAATCGCCTCACATTAGTTCATTAAGTAATTTATTTATCCGACAACTGTGAAGTGGGTATTCTCTACGTCTTTGACTTTTGGAATCGCAGACTCGGACAAGTTAGCAGCAGTGTAATGGCGGCCAGTCACGTGACTGACAATATGGCGGCGGTCAATTTATCGATTATGGAACGGTCTATATAGTGAAAACATTTGAACACTCTAGAAGTCACATTTTTGGTCCAATGTTCATGAAATTTGGTCAGAACATGTGTTTTCTGGATATGACGGTTAGTTTGAAAATGGTTCGGATCGTTAAAAAACATGGCCGCTGGGGGGGGTCATTTTCCTTATATTTATATAGTAAAAACAGCTTGTGAACATTCTAGTTTAGCATATCAAGTGAAGTTACTGCAAAATGGCTTTTGAAAAATTATTGAATTGACAGAGTTGTCTCCCTTTTTAAAATATTTTTTTTAAGCACAAGAAGATTAAGTGGAATTAATTATAAATGATAGTTTTACATTCTGGAAGTTAGCAAACTTTTGAATATGTTTTTTATTGTTTGATGATTCTGTACAAATGTCATTCTTTTGTCAAATGATTAAAGCGAGACTATATGATTTTTATATGTGTTAAATTGTAATATATTGATAAATACATGTCACAATAACACAAAAAAGACAAGACATTGAAGACGAATTTCATAAAATGCAGCAAAGACAAATTAGCGCCCCGAGCCGGTGGTGACGAAAAGATATTTCGTACATATTTTCCTACAATAACCGAAGAATTCGTCTTTTTATTAGGATCGGAGTTAGTGTTTGTGTGTCGTATGATTTAAGATTCACATTGTACATGCATGATATACATTCTGGCGAATTCGACTGTACAAACATTTTTGATTTCAGAATTAAATATCTGGCTTATTTTGCATTTTTCGACACATGTTCTTCTTAACTTTTATTTTAAATTATATTGAAATGTATGACCTTGTTAACACTCTAGAGGTCACATTTATTTTCTGATCATCATGAAACTTGGTCTGAAGATTTGTCCCAATGATATCTTGGATGAGTTCGAAAATGGTTTTTGTTGCTTTTAAAACATGGCCACCAGGGGCGGGGCATTTTTATGCCCCACTTTGAAGAAGAGGGGGTATATTGCTTTGCACATGTCTGTCGGTCCGTCCACCAGGTGGTTTCCGAATGATAACTCAAGAACGCTTGGGCCTAGGATCATAAAACTTAATAGGAACATTGATCATGATTCGCAGATGACCCCTAGATTTTGAGGTCACTAGGTCAAAGGTCAAGGTCACTGACCCGAAATAGTAAAATGGTTTCCGGACTATAATTCAAGAACGCTTATGCCTAGGATCATGAAACTTCATAGGTACATTGATCATGACTCGCAGATGACCCCTATTGATTTTCAGGTCACTAAGTCAAAGGTCAAGGTCACAGTGACAAAAAACATATTTACAAAATGGCTGTCACTACAACTGAGAGCCCATATGGGGGGCATGCATGTTTTACAAACAGCCCTTGTAGGGGATATGTAACAAACAGCTGGAATCATTGAAATGAGATTTTCTTGAAGGCCTTTCTTACATATAATTTGATTTCTGACACTTGCTGTTCCTTCCAGCCTCATGAACTAATTTTAGCTGCCTGAATGAGATACACTAGACCTGGCCCTGTCACCACATATTCACTGGTAACAGTGGTGTAGACAGCCGCTTAGACAAAATGACTCCATCACACCTCATGAGCAGCCACAAGGGCGGGCTGAAATTACCAGCGCTCATTTTATGGTTGCATACAATCAATTTTCACCACCCCACATGCATAATAATGGTCATTTTGTTATTTGACGTGAAGTGTTGAGTTTCAACAATCTTTTACGCAAAGTTGTCACACTATTAAAATGCCAGCAAAATGTCTTGCTTTCCAGTTGTCAAGAAGTCATGATGAAGGGGTTTCCGACCTGATGCAGATCAGGTTAATTTGTTAAGTCAAGATTCTGTTCAGCCACATTAAGTCTTCAATTACGTGTCTGTAATCCAATCAGCAGTAAACATTGTGTAGAAAATTAGCTTGATTTTGTCTCCTAATAAGGCTATAATACTTTATGAGCCAAGTTAGGTCTCCGTTTACATCCAATTTCAGCCATTAAACGGTCAATCTTTCTGTGCAATAATGTTTCTTGGTGTATCATTGTACAAGTTCAGATTCCCTTTAAAGATGTTCAAAGGTTAACCTTTTTGTTGTAAAACATTTTAAAAGTTTGTTTAAATTTTATTGCCTGACATCTGAAGAAAATAATTGGATTTTGTATTTTACCAGTGTTGGAACAGAGGGGCATGTTTGATCTCCATCGCAGGGCTGTAAATTGAAGTCATTAACATCAGTCTCTCCAGAGCTATGTATTTGAGACACATTCTGAGAAAACTGGGTATAATGCATGTGCGTAAAATGTCATTTATTAGACCCAGCCCATAGACATATTATTTAAGACATAGCATGCACACTGTCTGAGATGTGAGAGACATAGCCTGCAGATTGTCTGAGATCTGTTGTCAAAAGGACGACATGCCAAAGCAAGACTATCATAAGTTTGCATGTTGCCGTATTCTAATGAGGAATGGTTCCTTTCTGACAAGTGAGATCTATTATTTCCTAGTGTTTATGGCCTCTGTGACAGGTTGGTCCACACTGTCTCTCTGCCTTCAGATTGCTAGATCAGCAAATAATTTGCTTGCATTTGCCTAACATACCCAGCTAAAACAAAATGAGTTTTGCTCGGGGAAAATGACGCTTAAATTGGCAAATTTGTAGTCCCTCAGAAAGCTAAATTTAATTAAAGACCTTTCTTTCTAGATTCAAATTTTAAAAACTTCATTTCCAACCCTTAGATACTGATGAGCAGCAAACAGCATAAAACCTGAACAGACTGGAAGTTACTCGCAGGCTGTTCTGGTTTTATGCTGTTTGCACATAGCCATTTTCACTTTGTTTCTGAGTAGGAAAGGTTAATGTGCATAAAGTGTTGTCCCAGATTAGCACAGGTTTGCAGGGGACAAAAATATTTATAAATTGCACTCGTCCTGCAGGACAAGTGCATTAAAATTTTCACTCGTCCTGCAAACACATGCACTTGTCCTTTAAATATGTGTGAAAGAAAGATGGCAAAGGACTGATATGACTAACAATGTTTCCTATATCACTGCTAAAATGCTGCTTACTTAGTTATTCATGCCAGCTGATCACAGAAGAAATTTTAACTTACTTTATTTATGAGGAACACAAAATAAATAAATGAAGACAATAATTTTTAAAACTTTTTCTAATGCTTGCGTGCTTTCCATTTCGGATGGTTGAACATTGCTCCTGCCCCCCTTTAAAGAACGCTCGTATGTCAGACATTTTTCAGATGAAATTCAGACTGGTTTAAAACCGTACTTCGCAGTAAAATAATTCTTTAAAAAAATCAATACTTACAGTGAATGAAGTCAGATGGTTCCCTGTCAACATGGACGTGCAAAGTTTACACCAAAAAGCCAATATTTACTCGGGACACAGTCTCGCATAACAACGCGCACCTGCTGTATAAAAATTTACAATTACGATTTCCGGTTCATTCTCGTTCTACTTTCGAAATAGATATGCTTTAAGAAATGATTTTATTTAATGAAAAAGAGTCTTACTGGTCAGAAAATATATATTTTAACATCAGTTTTTTTTCACTCGTCCTGTAGGACGAGAGCTTTAGGAAAATTCACTCGTCCTTTCAAGATTTCACTCGTCAATACGAGCGGACGAGTGGAATTTTTGTCCCCTGGTTTGATATCAATCCGCAAATAATAATCAGGTACAACACTTCGCCTTGACTGGATTTGTGTAACAGAGACTTCCTTAAAACAAGAAATTCCATAAAACAATAAAGTTCTGCACATGCATTAAGCCCCATTTCCACAGAGTGTGGCTAATATTTATGCCCCCTTCGAAGAAGAGGGGGTATATTGTTTTGCACATGTCGGTCGGTTGGTCGGTCCGTCCCACGAATGGTTTCCGGATGATAACTCGAAAACTCTAATGCCTGGGATCATGCACCTTCATAGGTACATTGATCATGACTTGCAGATGACCCCTATTGATTTTCAGGTCACTAGGTCAAAGGTCAATGTCACGGTGACTCACCACCAGTAAAATGGTTTCCGGATGATAACTCAAGAAAACTTATGCCTAGGATCATGAAACTTCATAGGTACATTGATCATGACTTGCAGATGACCCCTATTGATTTTCAGATCACTAGGTCAAAGGTCACGGTCACGGTGACTCGACACAGAAAAATGTTTTCTGGATGATAACTCAAGAACGCTTACGCCTAGGATCATGAAACTTCATAGGTACATTGATCTTGACGCGCAGATGACCCCTATTGATTTTCAGGTCACTAGGTCAAAGGTGAAGGTCACGGTGACTCGAACCAGTGAAATGGTTTCCGAATGATAACTCAAGAACGCTTAAGCCTAGGATCATGAAACTTCATAGGTACATTGATCATGACTCGCAGATGACCCCTATTGATTTTAAGGTCACTAAGCCAAAGGTCAAGGTCACAGTGACAAAAAATGTATTCACACAATGGCTGCCACTACAACTGACAGCCCATATGGGGGGCATGCATGTTTTACAAACAGCCCTTGTTCCTTATATGGCTATATATGGCTTTAGTAAAATCTTGTAAATCTAGAGGCCACATTTATTGTCCAATCTTCATGAAATTTGGTCAGAAGATTGGTCTCAATGATATCTTGGATGAGTTCGAGAATAATTATGTTTGCTTGAAAAACATGGCTTCCAAGGGGCGGGGCATTTTTCCTTATACGGCTAATGTAAAATCTTGTTAACACTCTAGAGGCCACATTTACTGTCCAATCTTCATGAAACTTGGTCAGAAGATTCTTCCCGATCATATCTTGGAAGTGTTCAAAAATAATGCCGGTTGGTTGAAAAACATGGCTGCCAGGGGGCAAGGCATTTTTCCTAATATGGCTATAGTAAAACCTCGTAAAACCTCTAGAGGTTTATTTTCTGATCTTCATGAAACTTGGTCAGAAGTTTGTCCCAATAATATCTTGTTATCTTAGGTAAGCGACTTTGAGCCTTTCATGCCCTCTTGTTTATTTGAAATGTTTTGACTATTTCTATGTACATAAAACATTAACATGAGTAAAGCATGTTCAAAAATGTGCATTTACTATATAGCCTAATGCATCATGCATAGTTTAGTGTACAAGTAGTACTACTTTGTTATTTGTTAAATATGTTATATTAAAGAATAAAATTAAAGAATAAAATAAACATTAAATGGTTGGATTTGGTCGGCTGTATGGGGAGGAGGAGGCTGAATATGTTGCGAAATAAGTCAGTGAAAACCAAGATTTCGTCAGGAAAAAGTCAGTGAAAAGTCAGGGAATTGTATTTCATCAGGTTGGTGGCAACCTTGGAAGTGCTTTGGTGGATTTCATTGAAACTTGGTATGAGTACATATATGGATAAGAGGATGATGCATTGTAAACCATCTGTTAATAACGGAGTTATGGCCCTTTGTATCTTGAAAAAATGCTTTTTTGAGTGTCAAATATAACACTTTTGTGTCCAGAAGCATATTGGTGGGGGATATCAAGTCAACGAATTTGCTTGTTTTAAATTATTTCAAGAAACGATGTTAAGAATAGTAAACTGCTTTGAGAAAGTTCCTGTTCTTGCATTTTTTTGCTTTAAAGTAAGTTTGCTTGGAAAAATTCCCCCATTAAAAAAAATTCCCCCTCCTAACGGCTGTGGACCCCTTCCCCCAAAGTAGTGTGAGGGCGCTGTCACTTATTTCATAAAATAATTAAAGACACATTCTGGGAAAACTGGGCTTCATTCCTGTGTGGGAAATGTCTGCACAGGCTTATTAGGGATGACACTATCTGCGTGTATGGTATTTATACCCCCACAAACGAAGTTTAGGGGGGTATATAGGAGTGAGCTTGTCTGTCGGTCGGCCCGTATTAAGTGTCCGCTCTCTATTTTAAGTAGTTTTCATCCGATCTTCACCAAACTTGGTCAGAAGTTGTATCTACATGATGTCTAGGCCAAGTTCGAACATGGGCCTTGTCGGGTCAAAAACTAGGTCACGGGGTCACTCAGTGCGTTTTAAACATTCAGCATGTTGTCCGCTCTCTATTTCAAGTAGTTTTCATCCGATCTTCACCAAACTTGGTCAGAAGTTGTATCTAGATGATCTTAAGACCAAGTTCGTACATCGGCCTTGCCGGGTCAAAAACTAGGTCACAGGGTCACTTAGTGCGTTTTAAACATTCAGCATGTTGTCCGCTCTCTAATTCAAGTAGTTTTCATCCGATCTTCACCAAACTTGTTCAGAAGTTGTATCTAGATGATGTCTAGGCCTAGTTCGAACATGGTGCTTGCCGGGTCAAAAACTAGGTCAGGGGGTCACTTAGTACATTTTACACATTGAGCATGGTGTCCGCTCTCTATTTTAAGTAGTTTAAATCCGATCTTCACCACACTGGGTCAAAAGTTGAAACTATATGATGTGTAGGTCAAGTTCGAACATGGGCCATGCCGGGTCAAAACTAGGTCACTGGGTCACTTAGTGTGTTTTAAACCTCACCATGTTGTACGCTCTCTAATTCAAGTAGTTTTTATCCAATCTTCACCAAAATTGGTCAGAAGTTGAATCTTGATAATGTCTAGAGCAAGTTTGAATATGGGTCATGCTGGGTCAAAAACAAGGTCACAGGGTCACTTAGGGCGTTTTAAACATCACAATGTTGTCCGCTCTCTAATTCAAGTAGTTTTCATCCGATCTTCACCAAACTTGGTCAGAAGTTGTATCTATTTCATCTTATGGCCAAGTTTGAACATGGGCCTTGCCGGGTCAAAAACTAGGTCACGGGGTCACTTAGTACGTTTTACACATTGAGCATGGTGTCCGCTCTCTATTTCAAGTAGTTTAAATCCGATCTTCACTACACTTGGTCAGAAGTTGTAACTAGATGATGTGTAGGTCAAGTTCGAACATGGGCCATGCCGGGTCAAAAACTAGGTCACGGGGTCACTTAGTGTGTTTTAAACCTCACCATGTTGTCCGCTCTCTAATTCAAGTAGTTTTTATTCAATCTTCATCAAAATTGGTCAGAAGTTGTATCTTGATAATGTCTAGAGCAAGTTTGAATATGGGTCATGCCGGGTCAAAAACTAGGTCACTGGGTCACTTAGGGCGTTTTAAACATCACAATGTTGTCCGTTCTCTAATTCAAGTAGTTTTCATCCAATCTTCACCAAACTTGGTCAGAAGTTGTATCTAGATGATGTCTAGGTCAAGTTTGAATATGGGTCATGCCGGGTAAAAAACAAGGTCATGGGGTCACTTAGGGCGTTTTAAACATCACAATGTTGTCCGCTCTCTAATTCAAGTAGCAGTGCTCCAGCTAGGATTTGAAAAGGGCAGGGGGGATTTTTTGTCAAAAGGGTACTTTCGACGCGCAGTATTTTGTGAAAAGGGCATGTACGAGCGCGCGGGTGTTTCTGGAATGCTTCCTATTGCATGTTAATTTATGTGTTATAAATAATTGTATTATTCCCATTATTATGGGGGGGGGGCAGGGCGGAGGTTCGGGGGGGGGGGGGGGGGGGGGGGGGGGGGGGGGGGGGGGGTTCAGGGCGCCCTTCGATTTAGGCCTAGCTGGAGCACTGAAGTAGTTTTCATCCAATCCTCACCAAACTTGGTCACAAGTTTTATCTAAATGATCTCTAGGACAAGTTTGAAAATGGGCCATTCTGGGCCTAAAACTCGGTCACGGGGTCACTATGTGCGTTTTTTAACATTCAGCATGGTGTCTGCTCTCTAGTTCAAGTAGTTTACATCCGATCTTCACCAAACTTGGCCAGAAGTTTTATGGAGATGATCTTAAGGCCAAGTTAGAACATGGGCCTTTCTGGGTCAAAAACTAGGTCAAGGGGTCACTTAGTGCGTTTTAAAAATTGAGCATGGTGTCGGCTGTTTTTTGTGAAGACGACATGCAAAATATTATGTGTCAATGCGGCATGTGGGGGTATTTGTCACGTCTGTGACAAAGCTCTAGTTGTCTTTTCCTCTTGCAAGTTGATGGCAAAATTCTACAGGTTGGCAATCAAATATTACTTACCTAAATTTTGCCTGAGATGAGTGGTTAGTTCATTCTAAGCTAGCAAACAATTTTATGTTTTAATACTAAACATAAAAATAATGCAGACCTTTGCTACAGTTTCTATTAAATGTATCTGATCAGATGCACGTTTAAAAGCCAACGGCCATATTGCTGGTCTGATTTTATGTTGATTTTTTTGCAGCTGATGTAATATACATGCTATTAATAGTCTAGTCCTGATAGCACACTTATATGTAATACAAATGGACTTGATTGTAATTGTGATAAAGTTAATTGATTTTTATGTGGTAGCTTTTTCACATGTTCAACAGGTTAATTGATGTCAATGTTATTTAGACATCAAGTCTACCACACTGCAGATCCCTTTAATATGGTTTCCAATGTATGGATTTGTGAATCGTCAGCCTTCTTAGGCCAAAATAACAAATAGGTCCATTTCAGGTCGACCAACCGTGTCCCCCAATCGGCGCCGACCCTCAACTTTTTATTGGGGTTGCAAAAATAAAAGAAAATCATTGTAGTTCATATAAGATGTAACAGGGATTTCAATAGACGCAGAATCCTGCGTTTTGACACGAGCAAATTAAAAATGACTCATTTTTGACGCAACCCTTTTTTCTGCTGTGCGTCATTTTGACGCGGCGAAAATTTGACCCGTGCGTCAGTCAGTTAACATCTCGAGTTCCATGGTAATAAATCCCGCTGTGCTCCTAATTGAAATTAATGTTTCAGTATTTGAAACTCGGTCTATAATCGAGGGAATACCCTGGGCGTTGTTTATCCTATCTCATCTCTTCCAATACACATGTCACCGTCTAAATAGTGCGTGCCCAATCACTGGGTAATTAGCAGCAGTGATTACGTGATAATTGATTGACCATCCGATAATTGCAGGTTTTTTGCAGACTTTTCAGACGGAACGGTTAAAGAAAGTCGGCAAAATTAATTAAAGTAAAAACCATATTGATCAAAGGTCTATTAATTACGTAGATCCAATAGTAGATCTAAGTCCAGCGAGTTTTGTCAGTTGTTAATCCACCGATAATTATGAGTAACACCACTCTTATATAAACTGGAATCACAGTTTATTTTTTATACTAACAAGTAACAATACTACACATAAACATTGAGAAAACACATTTTCTCGATAAGATATAAATTATCCGAGTGGAATTAAATTGCTGCGTCATGACCTTCGACATTGTAAATGGCGGACTTAACATTCAACCGGCGTTCAATTCAAAGCTGGCGATTCAAATTGCAAGTAATGGCGATTCAATAATGGAGAAAGCATTAACTGGATTTAACAAACATTTGATAAGGTTAGTTAAACCCGATAACAACAAGAAAAATTTGGATTATTAAAGTAAAACTACTACAGGTAAGGCATTCCAAAGTGTACATATTTCGGACTTGTATAGTATTCGGATAAACAGTAATAGATATACTAGATGTTCCATGCATTTAGATTGTGTTTTGTTAGAAAAGCTATCATAGGGATGATGATAATATAATGACGATAAATATGTGATGAAAAGGTGCTACCGGTACATATCTTAAATTATTTAAAAGTGTTAAAAGACTTAAATGTGTTATATCTATAAGGAAGTATATTTAATGTACCAATTCATTAAAATATGTTGTGTTATGTATCATGGTATTGTTATTTAATAAAGCAGTATAACTTTTTAAGATATTGTGTTACTCTTAGAGCATATTTTTATCTAAAAAATTGAATAATACAGACAAAAGCACAATTAACGCGCTTCAAAATTGACCCCACCATTTTTCAATTTGACTCCTCAAAATTTCAGTCCAGGGGTCATTGACTCCTGGTTTTTAAAATCTATTGAAATCCCTGATGTAATATCAAGCAAACAAAGCATACATATACATGTTTTTCTTATTTTAAGCTTAAGTTGCCTTCCATTCTAGTACCCGAGAATTAAAAAGAATCCATTCCTACAGACCCTGTTGTTGTTTTTTTCAAGGAGACCAGAAACGGACTTTTTTTTTTTTTTGGCCTTACCCACTTTCATAACTAAATCCAGTTTGGCGGCTGACCATCAATATAAGTTAGACGAATACTTGTTAAATAGTTCGACAAACAATGAACTGATGCACCCAACTTTAATGCTACTACTAGTATCACAGTTTAACATATTGTCAGCTAACATAAGCATGTTCTACCCTAAATGAATGACCTCTAGGCAGGCCTTCTATCTACTTTATATTATTTTTAACATAGTTTGAAATATCAGCCAGGGCTTCGGCTAGTGTATATCATAAACGTGCAATTTGCAGATCAAACTGACCTATATCAACACAGATTGACAGTTTGTATTGCACCAAACGATTGACAGCTTTATATATTGACCATAACGCTTAAAGCTGGTATGTACGATTTTGTCAAATATTTATGAATTTATATAAACTGTGTTAAAAACTTATTATATATATATATTTCAATATAAATTAAAATATAAGTAAAGAAGAACATGTGTCGAAAAATGCGAAATAAGCCAGATATTTAATTCTGAAATTGAAAACGGCTGTACAGCCGAATTCGCCAGCATGTATACCATACATGTACGATGTGCATCTAAACTTACGAGGGGTGTTCCAGAAGTTCGTGGATTTTCACTATAACTTTCATTTGGTAACATAAATGGACAAACAAATAGCATGTTAAGAATATTTCGTCCTTTCCAAATATACTCTCCAAATATCATGGAAATACAGAAAACAATAAATATATATCAGAGATTTAAACATGTGCACAATGCGCACACCGACGCACGTGTAAGGTTCTGTTCAACGTCAATGACGTTATGAAGTTAACAACTGTCAAATCTTTTCCACATAATCACCTCCAACGCGAATGCACTTTATGTGTCGGGAAATCCACTTGTCAAAAGTGTCTCTATACCAGTCAGCATCAAAAGACGACACGATTCGCTTTGCTGCAACTGTAAGTTCCTGTTTACTTGCAAAGCGAATACCGCGCAACTGTGATTTAACTTCCGGGAAGACTCGGAAGTCCATAGGGGCCAAATCCGGGCTGTAAGGAGGACTTAGGCGCTGTAACGTGAAATTTGCCGTAAATTCTGTTATCAACGACATTTAAACCAAATTTAAATTCGCGTAACGCTCATACTTATAATAAAATACACACGTGCGCCACATGTCGTTACTCAGGTCTCTATGGCAACGCGTTTCAAACGCGCTTTATGGAATTCATGCATTTTTAGCTTATATATAAAGTCCGTGATAATTGGTTTGTATAATATGTAAATTTCATTGACTTTTACCAGCAAACTAATAAGTTATAGCGAAAATCCACGAACTTCTGGAACACCCCTCGTAGTTTAACGGTTTATAATACAAAGACGAATGCTTCGGTTATTGTAGGAAAATGTGTACGTCACTATCGGCTCAGGGCGCTAATTTGTCTTTGCTGCATTTTATGAAATTCGGCTTTAATGTATAATTTTTCTTGTCTATTTTGTGTTATTGTAACATATTTTATCAATATATTACAATTAAACACACATAAAAAATCGTATATACCCGCTTTAAGGTATAACTTTGCTTATTAGTTTTTGATGAAAAGAAAATGTTAACTTAAGTTACTTGCAGGCTGTTCTGGTTTTATGCTGGTTGCATATAATAATTGTCACTTTGCTTCTGGGTAGGAAGGTATTAACCCTTTCAGTGCTGGAACCGAATTTTGAAGGCCTTTGCAAACAGTTTGGATCCAGATGAGACGCCACAGAACGTGGCGTCTCATCAGGATCCAAACTGTTTGCTATTCTGATAATATTCTTTGAAAAAAATCGAAGAAAATGCTAATTTTAGAAATTAAGCAGACGACATTTTAGCAGACGACAAATTTCCCAGCATGCAAAGGGTTAACCCTTTCCCATTGAGAGGCAAAGTGAAAATGGCTACATGTATGTGCAAACAGCATAAAACCAGAAAAGCTTACGAGTAACTCCCAGTCTGTTCAGGTTTTATGCTGTTTGCTGCGAATTAGTATCTAAAGAAATGAAGCCTTAACAATTTGAATCTAGTAAGAAATGTCTTTAATTAAATTAAACTTTCTGAGGGACTACAAATGCATGAAAATACGTATCTAAGTGGTAAAGGGTTAACGTGCTAACGCTATATTCCAGTCCCATGGAGTCAGTGCGACTGATATCAAGAAGTTGGAGGAGGCGGGGTTCTTCACTGTAGAGGCCGTTGCATATGCACCCAAGAAGAACTTGCTTGCAATTAAGGGAATCAGTGAGGCCAAGGCGGACAAAATACTGGTAATCAGGGAATTTGTTCTTCTCAGAGAATGACAGCATTTCTCATTTCTGAGAATTGTGTTTCTTATTTTCACAATTTTTAGCACTACTGTCCGAAGGCCTGAAGAGCTTATGTCATAGCGTGGTTTCCGTCGTCCGTGCGTGCGTGCGTTAGACTTTTTCTTGTTTAAGCGATTAAGTCCACTGTTTTCATCCGATTCTTTTCAAACCTGTTCATTGTCTTTATATTAATGAGGACTCGAACCCTATTAAAAATGGGTTACGTGAGAGTAAAAAGTCCAGAATTATCTCCCCTTGAATTTGAGAAAATTGTGAAAAAAGGCTTGTTTACGCAATCAAGTCCACAGTTTTCATCCAATCATTTCCCAAGTTGCACAGTGCCTTTATCTGAATGATGAGTCAAACCCTATTAAAAATGAGCAATATCGCAGTTATAAGTCCAGAATTATCTCCCCTTGAATTTGAGAAAAAATGAAAATCTTTAACATTTTGCCATAACTTTTGCAATATTGAAGATAGCAACTTCACATTTGGCATGCATGTGTATCTCATGGAGCTGCACATTTTGAGTGGTGAAAGGTCAATATCAAAGTCATCCTTCAAGGTCAAAGGTCAACAAAAAAATCAGAGCGGCGCAGAAGGGGACATAGTGTTTCCGACAAACACATTTCTTGTTTGTTTACATATAAAGTTCTATCCTTTTGAAACTTCAACGGATGTTTTATATCATCAAGGGCCAGAACCCCATTGAGAGTGAAGAAAATGTGTCCAACGTATTGTTGAAAAGGAGCCATTCGAAGCTTAAATTTTACGTTTCTTCTTGTCTATGCGATAAATTTCCCATTTTGGGTCTGTTTATTTAAAATTACTCAGATTGTTCATACTATCAAGGGCTTGAGCCCTATTGATTCCAGCCAATAGAGTGATTCAGGCCCTCATGGGCCTTTTGTTATAACTTTGTTCTCAAATTTGCACAATTTTGAGAAGTTCAAAATTCAATTTTTCACAATTCTAAAAAGTTTTTGACTTCACAAAGAAGTGGAAAAAAAAACCTGATGAAAATCCTTGAGCCACGTTTAGAGTTTCAGATTAGAAAAAGAAAGCCTTGTTACAGTTTGTGTTATTTCACCATTTTGGGAATTGGGCTGGGTCTTATTTCTGAAATGTTTCCCTAATTTTTGCAATTTTCCCTTTTATTTTCGGTTTGATCTGATTGTTCACCTCTAAAGTGGCTTTATAATATGCTTGCTTTCAGTCTTCTCAATGTGCGAGTAGGCTCCATGAAATCAACAAAACTGTTTGCCACTTACATTTACGCAACATTTCTGCAAAAATGTGATTCACTTAATTGGTATTGCACCAGAAATGCGACATAATCAAATACTTATTAAAACATTATTGATCCCACATACAGTGGAGGACCACAGTTGTGGTAATTGCCAAACCTGTCTTCTGCAAATGTCAATTGAAATATAGACTAATAGTGTTAATAGCTTGTTGTAAAGCCAATGAGAGAATGCTTGTACTGTGTATGTAACACAGTGACTGTTTGGCTGCAAGGCATACATCTAAGGCAACATAAGCTATTAGTTCAGTTTTGTTATCTGTCTTAAAAGGTTTGGTAGAGGGTGTGTATTTTTTATGCCACTGAAGGAATTCATTTAGTTTACACACTATCACTATCCATTAGTCATTCAACACTTTTTGGTTTCGGTTCTTTAACTCAAACATTTTTTGTCTGTCAGATCGTCAGTTAAATTAAAAAATGTTCATGAGCATTACACGGAGGCCAAGTTCAACCATAAAAAATCTCACGAGCCACTTTCATGTAAGAATTCCAATTGCCACAATCGGTATTTGCAATTGAATCATTAAATTGTCAATTAAAATAAGAATTTCAAAAGAAATTGGCGATATTCCCTAAAATATGATACATTCAATAAATGTAAAAAATGTATTTGAGTCGTGCTCTGTAAAAAGGGGATTTAAGGCATTCGCGTAAAGTGTCGTTCCAGATTGCACTCGCTGATCAGTGACGACACTCTCTGCTTTAATGGTATTTTTCGTTTACAGAAAGTAAGAGACTTAGCAAAAATCTAGTTTAGGCGGAACACTTAAAGCACATGTATTAAACCCCATTTTCACAGAGCACAGTTCATTAATAAAAATTCATTAAAAGAGCCGCCTTTACATTAATACATGTACATGACCAGCAATCACAATAATTGCCATAGGGGTAGAAGATAATCCCCTCCTAAGAGATGACATAAAACATGATGTGCATGCTGAATTTTGCATGACATTTAAAATTACTTATTTATTTGGGCTCACTTGCATCATGTGAAATGCTTGAAAGTTGAGTCAACTTAAATTGCTTAATGCTTATTTTCAACCTACCTCTCAAAAATTAGATTAAGAATGAATGTTGGGTTTACAGGTGGAGTCACATTATCTTTGGCAAAACCTTTGAAACTTAATAGGTTGGTTGATCTTATTGAGGGGATATGCAATCCATAAGAACCATAACTCTCCTTTTGTAATTGTTAATGTCCCTTGATAACTGTGTACTGAAATTTTAACAGTAGCAATGTGTCAGAAACTCGTAGAGATATTTACTAAAAACTTAACAAGTAGGTTCATCTCATGTAGGGACCGAGATATTGCACTGAAATTGTATATGTAGGTCGTTTACATGTAGACCTAGCTTAGCTTGCTGTTAGTCATTCCGGCTCAAGGTCAGGGTCACACTTGAAGGTCAATTGTTCAGCCTGCATTTAGCTTCATTATTTCACAGACTCATTTATGGATTTTCTTGAAAAGTTATTGTCATTAAAAAGATTGTAATAAGTCATGAGTTTATCACTCTCTCTGACTAAGTCAAGGTCATCAATTCAAGGACAAAGAATTTTTGAGGAAATATACCTGTCGCTTGGACTACCTTGTTATTTAAGGAAAAAGTACTAGGTCCTTTAGGGAATTAATTTTATGGAAATCAGCGTGATTCTGATCCACACAAAATGAGTTTTGCTCTAAATTGCTGTCCATGTACCTGTGGCTAAGGTGGACAAAACAGACGATCAAACCAATTGTATGCACTGTTGGATATGTGATAAGTACAATGTTAAAACAATTTGGTTAGACCAATACAAATAACCAGAACATGACTTTGGTATGACATGCCCGTCATTCAGACCACACAATTGTTATATGTGAGGTACCTTAAATGATTCAAAGTTAGAAACTTGGTCTTGGTGTTATTTTGCACATTTACACCTGAAAAACACTCCAGGACTCATCAATTAACCCTGTCCCATTTAGAAGCAAAGTAAAACTGGCTATGTAGTATGTGCAAACAGCATAAAACCGAAACAGCCTGCAAGTAACTCGCAGTCTGTTAAGATTTTATACTGTTTGCTGCTCATCAGTATCCAAGGGATGGAAATGAAGCCTTCAAAACTTGAATTTTGTAAGAAAGGTTTTTCATTTAACATACTTTCTAAGGGACTACAAATGTGTGAAACTACAAATCTAAGTGGTAAAGGGTTAAATGAATCGAAGTTAGAAACTTGGTAACGGTGTTATTTTGCACATTCACATGTGAAAAACACTCCAGGACTCATCAATTATTCTGAGTCTCATACATGGAGGCTTTCCTTGGGACTCGTAGTTTCAAATATGCGAGTCCTGGGACTCATTGAAGCAAAGTTCTCGATTAATCTCTGTTTTATGTTTGGGTTATTTCATTATGCTTTTCCAAAGAGAGACATCAATGTGTATTTACTATGTAAGGTTCAATTCTTTTGCCTTTAGACAATCTGCATGTGAACAAACTTCATGTAAACACTATTTAATGTTTTAACCCTTTGCATGCTGGGAAATTTGTCATCTGCTAAAATGTTGTCTGCTGAATTTCTAAAATTAGCATTTTCTTCGATTTTTTTCAAAGAATATTATCAGAATAGCAAACAGTTTGGATCCTGATGAGAAGCCACATTCTGTGGCGTCTCATCTGGATCCAAACTGTTTGCAAAGGCCTTCAAATTTCGGTTCCCGCACTGAAAGGGTTAAGTAACAGCAATGCTGTAGAACAGACAACACCAATAGACCACGTTAAGAAGGATGATGAAGAATAATCTTATTTTAAATTTAAGTTTGTGCAAAGTATTCAAAAGATTTATTATCATGTTTATCAGTCATCATAGAAAATAAAATCTGAATGTTTAACTGTGGCCAGTACATGTACAATGTTTATTTAACAATTTGCCAGCTTACTTCTTGACAGTATGTAATTTCTTGGCTATTTTTTGTAGCATTTCTGGTTCTATTCCAAGTTATTGTCTAAATGATAGCAAGGGATCAATATCTGGAAAAGTAATGGTAACTCTTATCTTTATGGGATTCTTGGTGATCTTCAGTATTTATCATATATTTCCATATAGTATTTGAGAGGATGTACTTTTTAGTGTGCATATGACTTGTGTGCCTGAAAGTAATTGATTATGTAGTTTTCTAATTAGTGGAGAAAATTACATTAATGATTGAATTCTGAAGATCAGATTAAAGTGGCAATCAAAAAGTTGTCTTTAAATATCATGCAAATTATGATATGCAAATATATCCATAAAATCCCTTGTATTCTCCTGTGTGAGTAGAATACATTTAAGTCGTAATTTGTTTACTTTCCTAAATGTGTTTCTTCTTTAAATTTTAAGAAAACAATATCTGATGTACCCAATCTAAATCAGTTTGTGTTTGCCCAAGCCAAAAATAAGGAATTGTAGCCATGGGTAAAAGCGATATTAACATTGCAAGTTGAACATCGAGCTATAGTGTATATGAGTATTGTTCTGGGAAAAAAGGGCTTAATGCATGTTCATAAAGTATCATCACAGATTAGCATGTGCAGTCTGAACAGGCTTATTAGGGGCAACTCTTTCTGCTTTGATTATATTTTTTTTAAAGGAAGTCTCTTCTTAGAAAAAAAATTAGTTTAGGCGAATAATGTTGATGTCCATTGTTAATCTACAATGACACTTTACGCACATGCATAAAGGCCAGTTTTACCAAGTGAGGCTTTAGTGTTTCGCCTCCACCCCCTAGGCTGAGGCCTCAAAGTTGGTGCCTATGGGTTTCACCACTGCAACAGAATTCCACCAGAAGCGGTCAGAGATTATCCAGGTGACGACCGGATCAAAGGAGTTGGATAAACTACTGCAGGGTAATTTAGTGTGAATGTTTTGGCTTGCTATTTTGCAGTTTGTATAATACTCATACTAAATTTTTGCTCAATATTTCATCAAAGTCAAAATGGGGCATAAATATTACTTAGATCTTAAATTCCTTGATTGGACCAGCCACAAATTCTACAAAAATTCATCTCCTACAAAAAATTATGATTCAACAGTACATAAGCACTCTACTTACATGTAGTTTCATCATACAGGGTTCCCTGTGTGCTTTAAAATGTTGAAGCCAAATTCAAAAGCTTGTTGCCAAACTGGGGCCACAAAAACATTGGGGATAATTTTATCATAATATGAACAAAAACTAAGCATTTTACAGCCTGTTAAAGGGAACATAAATAATCAAAATCAGCGAATATTTTGTAAAATAAAGTTAACCCACAAAAAAAGTGTTCCTTTTGGCAAAAGCCAATATTTCAAAATTTAAACGCTAGATGTGGTATGGTATTAAAGGAGATACAAAATGCTTGTTTTTACGTCCCCCGAAGGAGGGCATATAGTGATCGCACTGTCTGTCTGTCTGTCCGTCACACTTTGCGTTTAGGTTTCGAAAAGTGCTCATAACTTATATGTCGCTTCAGAGGTTACCTTCATATTTGGAATATATGTGTATATGGACTAGGCCTTTCCATACGCACAAAAATTTTGACCTTGAACTTAGGGTCGGCGTTTAGATTTCAAAATCTGCGTTTAGGTTTCGAAAAATGCTCATAACTTCTATCAAAGCGTTTTTCGGGGGCATATGTCATCCTAAGGAGACAACTCATGTTATTTGTTGTGCAACAATTTATTTCATGTCAGTTAATTTACCATCACCATATCTGAACATTTACGAGCGAACATGAGACTGGTTTAGGGCAGCAATGGAAGAACGTCCTATTCATGAGAACTACATCATGCTTCTGAAGCCAATCTCGCATTCACTCGTAAATGTTCGGATATCGTAGCCAGAAATGCACATGGAATAGACTATGACACAACAAAATAAAACGAGCTTTTTATATTCGTTTAATCTATGTTATCGGACCACATCTAGCATTGAAATGTTGGCTATTGCTTTAAGAAACATTGATTTTTTTGTGTGATAACTTTTCTTTTTTGTAACAAATTGTACGAAATATTCATTTATTTTTAGTGTTTATTGGCTTTTAATAAGTTTATCTAATAACAGCACATTTTTAGCTCATCTATTTTTTGAAAAAAAAATATGAGCTATTGTCATCACCTTGGCGTTGGCGTCGGCGTTGGCGTCGGCGTCCGGTTAAGTTTTGCGTTTAGGTCCACTTTTCTCAGAAAGTATCAATGCTATTGCATTCAAACTTGGTACACTTACTAACTATCATGAGGGGACTGGGCAGGCAAAGTTAGATAACTCTGGCATGTGTTTTGACAGAATTATGTGCCCTTTTAATACTTAGAAAATTGAAAATTTTGGTTAAGTTTTGCGTTTATGTCCACTTTTCTCAGAAAGTATCAATGCTATGGCATTCAAACTTGGTACACTTACTTACTATCATGAGGGGACTGGGCAGGCAAAGTTAGATAACTCTGGCGTGCATTTTGACAGAATTATGTGCCCTTTTTATGTCCCCCACTATAGTAGTGGGGGACATATTGTTTTTGCCCTGTCTGTTGGTCTGTTGGTTGGTTGGTTGGTTTGCGCCAACTTTAACATTTGCAATAACTTTTGCAATATTGAAGATAGCAACTTGATAGTTGGCATGCATATGTATCTCATGGAGCTGCACATTTTGAGTGGTGAAAGGTCAAGGTCATCCTTCAAGGTCAAAGGTCAAATATATGGGTCAAAATCGCTCATTTAATGTACACTTTTGCAGTATTTCAATATTCAAGATAGCAACTTGATATTTGGCATGCATGTGTATCTCATGGAGCTGCACATTTTGAGTGGTGAAAGGTCAAGGTCATCCTTCAAGGTCAGATGTCAAATATATGTGGCCAAAATCGCTCATTTTATGAGTACTTTTGCAATATTGAATATAGCAACTTGATATTTGGCATGCATGTGTATCTCATGGAGCTGCACATTTTGAGTGGTGAAAGGTCAAGGTCAACGTCATCCTTCAAGGTCAGAGGTCAAATATATGTGGCCCAAATCGCTTATTTTATGATAACTTTTGCAATATTGAAGATAGCAACTTGATATTTGGCATGCATGTGTATCTCATGGAGCTGCACATTTTGAGTGGTGAAAGGTCAAGGTCAAGGTCATCCTTCAAGGTCAAATATATGGGTCAAAATTGCTCATGTTATGTCACTTCTGCAATATTGAAGCTAGCAATTTTATCTTTGAAATGCATGTGTATCTCATGGAGCTGCACATTTTGAGTGGTGAAGGGTCAAGATCAAGGTCATCCTTCAAGGTCAAACATCATATAGGGGTCAAGGTCATCCTTCAGGGTCAAACATCATATAGGGGGACATTGTGTTTCACAAACACATCTTGTTATACTTAGAAAATTGAAAATTTGGTTAAGGTTTGTGTTTAGGTCCACTTTATTCCTACAGTATCAAAGCTATTGCTTTCATACTTGCAACACTTATTAACTATCATAAGGGGACTGTGCAGGCAAAGTAATGTAACTCTGACTGGCATTTTGACAGAATTATGTGCCCTTTTTATACTTAGAAAATTTAAAATTTGGTTAAGTTTTGTGTTTTGGTCCACTTTACCCCTAAAGTATCATAGATATTGCTTTCATACTTGGAACACTAACAAACTATCATAAGGGTACAGTAAAAGGACAAGTTGCATAACTCTGGTTGTCATTTTTACGGGATTATGGCCCTTTTTTGACTTAGTAACTTTGAATATATGGTTAAATTTTGTGTTTCGATCCACTTTACTTCTTAAGTATCAAGGCTATTGCTTTCAAACTTCAAATACTTTCATGCTATCATGAGGTTACTGTACCTGGCAAGTTGAATTTTACCTTGACCTTTGAATGACCTTGACTCTCAAGGTCAAATTATTAAATTTTGCTAAAATTGCCATAACTTCTTTATTTATGATTAGATTTGATTGATACTTTGACAAAACTACTCTTACCTGACATACCACAATAGACTCCACCCAAACCATCCCCTGTGCCCCCCCCTCCCCCCTCCCCCCTATTTTTTTTTTTTTTAAAGATCATCTCACAAATGACCACCACACCCTCACACTATACCCCCCCCCCCCCACCCCACCCCCCCCCCAATTTTTTTTTTGGAAACGGTTAAAAACACAAATATTTATTTTTATTATTTTATGTTTGAAATACCGTCCAACCATTGCACCCAAGAATCCCCCCACCCCCCCTCCCCCCACCCGAATCCACCCCCCCCCCTAAATTTTTTTTATATATATATTTTTTTTTTAAGATCATCTCACAAATTACCACCACACCCTCACACTATACCCCCACCCCCCCCCACCCCCCCCCACCCCACCCCCCCCCAATTTTTTTTTTTTTTTGAAACGGTTAAAAAACACAAATATATATTTTTTATTATTATGCCCCCCTTCGTAGAAGAGGGGGTATATTGCTTTGCTCATGTCGGTCTGTCGGTGGGTCGGTCTGTCAGTCGGTCTGTCGGTCGGTCCGTCCACCAGGTGGTTGTCAGACGATTACTCAAGAACGCTTGGGCCTAGGATCATGAAACTTCATAGTTACATTGATCATGACTTGCAGATGACCCCTATTGATTTTGAGGTCACTAGGTCAAAGGTCAAGGTCACGGTGACCAGAAATAGTAAAATGGTTTTTGAATGATAACTCAAGAACGCATACGCCTTGGATCATGAAACTTCATGGGTAGATTGATCATGACTTGCAGATGACCCCTATTGATTTTGAGGTCACTAGGTCAAAGGTCAAGGTCACGGTGACCCAAAATAGTAAAATGGTTTCCTGATGATAGCTCAAGAACGCATACGCCTAGGATCATGAAACTTCATAGGTAGATTGATCATGACTCGCAGATGACCCCTATTGATTTTGAGGTCACTAGGTCAAAGGTCAAGGTCACGGTGACCCGAAATACTCAAATGGTTTTTGGATGATAACTCAAGAACGCATACGCCTAGGATCATGAAACTTCATAGGTACATTGATCATGACTTGCAGATGACCCCTATTGATTTTGAGGTCACAAGGTCAAAGGTCAAGGTCACGGTGATCGGAAATAGTAAAATGATTTTCGGATGATAACTCAAGAACGGTTTTGCCTAGGATCATGACACTTCATAGGTACATTGATCGTGACTCGCAGATGACCCCTATTGATTTTCAGGTCACTAGGTCACAGTGACAAAAATCTTATTCACACAATGGCTGCCACTACAAAGGACAGCCCATATTTTTATGTTTAAAATACCCACCCACTTTAGTGGGGGACATATTGTTTTTGCCCTGTCTGTTGGTCTGTACATTGGTCTGTTGGTCTGTTTGCTCCAACTTTAACATTTGCAATAACTTTTTCAATATTCAAGATAGCAACTTGATATTTGGCATGCATGTGTATCTCATGGAGCTGCACATTTTGAGTGGTAAAAAGGTCAAGGTCATCCTTCAAAGTCAGAGGTCAAATATATGTGGCCAAAATCGCTCATTTTATTAATACTTTTGCAATATTGAAGATAGCAACTTGATATTTGGCATGCATGTGTATCTCATGGAGCTGCACATTTTGAGTGGTTAAAAGTCAAGGTCATCCTTCAAGGTAAGAGGTCAAATATATGTGGCCAAAATTGCTCATTTTATGAATACTTTGGCAATATTGAAGATACCAACTTGATATTTGGCATGCATGTGTATCTCATGGAGCCGCACATTTTAAGTGGTGAAAGCTCAAGGTCATCCTTCAAGGTCAGAGGTCAAGTATATGTGGCCAAAATCGCTCATTTTATGAATACTTTGGCAATACTGAAGATACCAACTTGATATTTGGCATGCATTTGTATCTCATGGAGCTTCACATTTTGAGTGGTGAAAGGTCAAGGTCATCCTTCAAGGTGAAAGGTCAACAAAAAAAATCAAATTGGCGCAAAAGGGGACATAGTGTTTCTGACAAACACATTTCTTGTTTTGCTTGTCATTGTTGTCAACCAAACAGCCTTTAATCAGCTTCAAATGAAGTGCAAAGGTGGTATATTTCAAGGCTGTCTTGTATGTGAAGCAATAAAACTGACATCCAATTAAGATAACTTGAAACAGAACCTACAATTATCATATCATCAAAGCATGCCACTTTGCGGCAGTCAGCAAGCACCATTGATTTCAGCAGTATTGCTTACATCGTGGAGATTAATTGCATCACCACTGCTTTTAAGCGGGAGATTAAAAAGCCTCTTATATCAATGTTAGGAAATATTACCCCGAAAAAGTGAATTTAATAAAAATCATTTTCATGAATTTTAAAGAAATATGTTAATTTGTAGCCATTGGCGACTATGACGATAGACAGCAGGAACCCTGATCAAATCATTACCCTAACCTCACCCAGTGGATCAAATTATATTTTAATAGACTTACATAGCAAACCCTGACCTCACCCAGTTGGTTAAATTCTTTATTATACCCCCACAATTTAAGTTTAGGGGGGTATATAGGAGTGAGCTTGCCTGTCAGTCGGTCAGTCCGTATTAAGTGTCCGCTCTTTAATTCAAGTTGTTTTCATTCGATCTTCACCAAACTTGGTCAGATGTTGTATCTAGATGACGTCTAGGTCAAGTTCGAATATGATTCATGCTGGGTCAAAAACGAGGTCACAGGGTCACTTTGTTTTGAACATTGAGCATGGTTTCCGCTTTCTAATTCAAGTAGTTTTCATCCGAGCTTCACCAAACTTGGTCAGAAGTTGTATCTAGATGATGTCTATGCCAAGTTCGAACATGGGTCATGGCAGGTAAAAAACTAGGTCACAGGGTCACTTAGTGCATTTTAAACATTGAGCATGGTGTCCAGTCTCTAATTCAAGTATTTTTCATCCCATCTTCACCAAACTTGGTCAGAAGTTGTATCTAGATGATGTCTAGGTCAAGTTTTAATATGGGTCATGCCAGGTCAAAAACTAGGTCACGGGGTCACTTAGTGTGTTTTTAACATTGAGCATGGTGTCCGCTGTTTTTTGTGAAGACAACATGCTATTCTGTGTCAATGCGGCATGTGAGAGTATTTGTCACTTCTGTGACAAAGCTCTAGTTATAGACAAACATAGCAAACCCTGACCTCACCCAGTGCGTTTAAGTCTTTATTATAGACTTACATAGCAAAAAATCTTCCTCTGAAAACACGGCGCCAAAAGTTTAATATTTGGTATGGAACATTGTATTGTGGTTCTTAACAAACTTTGTTCACAAAAATGCCCCTGACGTCAAAACTGGCTACATATTGCAACATGCTGTGTTGGAGGGTATTCGTTACCATTGTGACAAGTCCTTTTGGACTGGGACTTATTGGTCTAAAATTTGAAAGTTCATAAACCCATAGTAGCTAATTTTAGATTATTTTTTGTGCTATTATTATTTATGAGTGAAATGTTTTGTTCTAAGCGTAGAAATATGTTATTTCGAGAAGGTTATTTTAAGGAAATTACATTTTTATTAAGATCCATTTGCATCTAATATTTCTTATTCTGATAAAACTTCTTGCATGTGTGTCATTGCACTGTTATCAGTAGTTCAATTTATGTTGTTTAACTAAAAATGACTTGTATGGTCTTTTGTCTGTATTTTACGTTTATAATATGTAAACCAGATAACTCTCATCCAAAGTTACTTCATTATCTCATCCAGGAGGAATAGAGACAGGATCCATTACAGAGATATTTGGCGAGTTCCGTACAGGGAAGACACAGATTTGTCACACTCTGGCAGTCACCTGTCAGGTAAACACACTCTAAAATTACATGTACCTGGCTCCTGGAAATCAATGCTTATTGCATGGATGTAAAGTGTGGGCTGCTACGGCTAATCTTTGACTTCACTCTCCGCTTTCGTTTTAAAAAAGTTTCTTCTATTCTAAACAAAAATTAAGTCTAGGCCGAAAGTGTCATCCCTAATTAGCATATTCAGACTGGGCAGGCTATTTGAAACGACACTTTACGCACATGCATTAAGACCAGTTTTCCCAGAATGAGACTTGTGTTATAACAAGTTGGCTAGGTCACTAAACCCTTTTCCACTTAGATATGTGTCTTGTTCTGTGAAAGCTGGGCATAATGCATGAGCATAAAGTGTCGTCCCAGATTAGCCTGTGCAGTCCGCACAGGCTAATCAGGGACAACACTTTCCGCCTAAACTAGATTTCGGCAAGGAGGGACTTCATTGAAACTAAAAATACCATAAAAGCGGAAAGTGTCGTCCCTGATTAGCCTGTGCGGACTGCACAGGCTAATCTGGGACGACACTTTATGCTCATGCATTATGCAGTATCTAAGGGTTGGAAATGAAGCCTTTAAAACTTGATTCCAGTATGAAAGGTCTTTAATTAAATTTAACTTTCTAAGGGACTACAATGCGTAAAAATACATATGTGTCTTGTTCTGAGAAAACTGGGCTTAATTCATGTGCGTAAAGTGTCGTCCCAGATTAGCCTGTGCAGTCCGCACAGGCTAATCAGGGACGACACTTTCCGCCTAAACTTGATTTTCGGTAAGAAGGGGCTTTCTTGAAACTAAAAATACCATAAAAGCGGAAAGTGTCGTCCCTGATTAGCCTGTGCGGACTGCACAGGCTAATCTGGGACGACACTTTACGCACATGAATTAAGCCCAGTTTTCTCAGAACAAGACACATAGCATAGTAAGTATCCTATGGAATGGTTTTAATGTTGCATGGGTGTGATTTTTCCGCGGATCGGGTTGTCCCGGGGGTCACTTCTGAGATTAGCGTAAATTCATTTTAAAAAATGTGGGGGAGAGGGGGTTCCACCGATTCCGCGGACGTATTTTATAAGTGGCCCGAAATATCCGCGGCCGGGGAAATCTCTCCCCATTTTACACTGGTAGATTCTGCCTAAGCATTTTTAAAACGAGGGATATGATTGGCTGTCGTTTCCCAATCTTCCAATTAAAATCGGTTTCTTAAAATGTGTTTGGTATTTCTAAGCTGATCCGTTTGCAAATGGTGCCGTTGTGAAGCGAAAATTAAGATTATTGAAATGACAAATAGCAATCGAATTAACGACTGACATCATATAGTTTGATAGGAATAATGAAATGTGTTTGTCAACGAAAAAGACTACGTTTTAGATACAAGCAACACAGATTTTGTTTAGAAATGTGCACAGTGAATTTGTGTCACAGAAACCAGTGTTTGCAAATTGGAGTTCAGTCTACTCGCGAAGTAAAACAATTTAGAAAAGTATCGTTCGAACATGGAAATAGACAAACATGATTTGATTTATATGTTAGTGGATCTGTGTATAATCAGATTCATATTCATATTCTGCTTTATTATGTTTGTCACGCTGTTCAGTTAACTAAAATAGCATTGAACTGAAGATGTGAAATTCAAGATATTGAAAGGTAAACAAATTAAATATATTAATTTAACTCTGTTTAATACATCATTAACACAAGAACAACAATCAAGTGTGTTTGTTTATATTTAGTGCATTTACTGTAATTCAATACATTGGAAAACTGCTTCTATTGATCACAATAAATACTGTTTATTTTGCATCCTCAGTATGTAAAATTTGAAGTTCAAGAAGTTGTTTATTTTAATGTCTGTTTTAAGGTTTGTCATTGCGTTATTCGCGCCATTCGCATAGACAAAATCAGTCAATAGAATTTTCCTCCCCTCTGACTTTGCCTCAATCACACCACTGTGTTGGTAACACATAATTAATTTTGTAATGCCTTGACTTTGTTTAGGTTATGTCTGTGTCCAAAAAGTAGCACATTTTGCCAAATAAATGTCAGTGTAACTTCCAAAAGCTCTATCACATCAACATAATATGTTAATATGATAGAGCTTTTGGAAGTTACACTGACATTTATGGTCTCACACAATTTGATAATGGTATATTAATTGCTTATATTTGTATAATCACAGAAATGTCAGTTGATTCTACGGAGATTATATGACTTTAGCCATTGTCTATCTGATTCCCATAAATTGTGTAAATTTAGACCCAGGGGTACGCTTGATTTGGAAATTGAGGCACATGAATACAGCTGTGCTTAATAAGCCTAACATGAACTACTCACTTGGCAATCTGCCCTACCTTAATACAAAAACCACCCTATTATGATTGCTCTCATAATGTCTGTTCAGTGGGCTTGTATCATGGGGTTTATGTGTAGCAGTTACTAGATACGGAATGACTAAACACAAGGGATAGTTGCTTTTTATGCCCCCGGATCGATAGATCGTGGGTATATTGTTTTTGTCCTGTCTGTCTGTCTGTCTGTCTGTCTGTCTGTCTGTCTGTCTGTCTGTCTGTCTGTCTGTCTGTCTGTCTGTCTGTCATTGTGTCCCAAAACTTTAACCTTGGTTAAAGTTTGATAACTTTTGATATATTGAACATAGCAATTTGATATTTACCATGCATGTGTATCTCATGGAGCTGCTCATTTTGAGTGGTGAAAAGTCAAGGTTAAGGTCATCCTTCAAGGTCAAAGGTCAAATATCATTGTATTTTTCTTTCCTAAAACTTTAACCTTCGTTAAAGTTTTATCATTACTTTTAATATTGAACACATCAACTTCATATTTGTCATTTATGTGTATCTCTCGGAGCTGCTCATTTTGAGTGGTGAAAGGTCAAGGTCATCCTTCAAGTGGTTGTTCTAGTGATTACAATGTATGATGGACAACAGCTTTAAATTCTAGTCAGACTCAAAGGAAAATAGGTATTTTTATAGGGATTGGATGCATGTAATAGGCTATTTTATAAGATTTGTTTACAATATTGAGTGTTGAAAAAGTCTAGGGACAAAAAGGCCTCACATCAAAATGCAAAATTTACGAAGATTATCAGGGGAAACAGTATGATTGAAAAGAATCTTGTTTAATTCACATGTTTAACTCGCAGATTGCAACAAGTCTCTGCTCATGTGCATTCTTGGTTCCGAAGTAAACTGTGATGTTTCCATAATCCCGTTTAAAAGTTTACAGTTTCGCTTCATATTGATTGTTTTAATATGGCACAGTTATGTCGGACCAATTAAATTGACGTTTTCGAAAAAAAAAAAAAGAGAGAGCACTCTTAAAAGTTAGTGACGCGTTAGTGTTCTTAATGACAAAAAGGCTTGAAATTCACGAAAAAAGCGATTCTAATGGGGTGTTTATGTTCTTTTGGCAAGTATTAGACTTTTCGGTATTTAATCATAATTTTTTTGGCCTGTCACAAGGACCGGCGATATTAGAAACTTCGCCGTACCATAAAGAATTTTGCCGGACAAGACCGGCGGTCCGGCCTTTTCAGGAAGCCTGCTTTTTATTCCAAACAAAAAGTCCACTGATTAGGATAATACTAAATTTGATATAACTCTTTATAATCATTCAAATTAAAAGAACAAAATCATATAATACTTTGTTAGATGTACTGTGAAACCATTATTATTCGTCCGACATTAATTTTCGCCTTTTTCGTCCTTCGACCGATGGACGAATTCAAGATCCTAACGAACAATCATGTCCCATATTTGAAGCAAATAAGACTGAATTACCGTAGGCATGAGGCATTTAAATCCAGCGTTATCCAAGCATATACACAGGGCTCGAAATTAACACTCGCAAAATGCGAGAAAAAAAGATTGCAAGGTAAGTTTGAGCCACTAGTATTTTTTGCAAATAAAGAAATAGTGAAAAAAAAACGAGTTATATTGCTTTATGCGTTCGACGGCGCGAACGCTAAACCGTAGGTCAATTTTTTGAACTTCCGAATACCCATATGCGGAAGCGCGCACCTTGTTTGTTGACTGGTATACTTATAATACAGATACACAGATGGTATTGATACAAAGAACATGAAACAGTCGACTATTCACACTCAAGTTAAATCCGGTTTTGACACAAAGGGGTGTTCATTATACAGTGTACTGACAACTGACATTTCCTGTAAAACGCGAATGCAATAAGGCTGTATCGAATGCGTCGACTTCGTTTAGGTATAATAGTGTTGATTAGAGTTAATTGTTAACAACTTTATTACCCATTGTGTGTATTGTGTTTTTCAGGGGTGTTGCAGATTATGCAGCCTACACGCGGCGAATCCGGATTATAGACAATACTATTAAACGCAATTAAAATATGACGATGTGTGATCAACACCTGACTGACATTAGCAGTGACATTTCAGACAAATTACTGTACTTAAAATGATCAAATATTTACGATGCAAAACGCTTGAAACTTTAATAAAATATGACCAAAATAATTTGCTTACGCTAATTATAACCCATAATGTTCGCACCTTCTCTAATTGGCGCCGATAAAGGTAAGATTGTTATCAGTTTGACCGTGATAGTAATGGAAAAAGACTAATTGGCGATTGGCTTCGTTGTTTAAAACACTCGTTAACGATTATCAAGTCCCACTTATGCGCTAATCATAACAAAGAGCATGTCAACGACATAAAATAATAAGGGACAGTTACTATCACCTAAAATAACAGACTTGTTAATTGGCATATGCCAAACAAGGCCCAACTCCTGCAAGTGACTACCAAGTGTCACCTCTGTTTCCCCAGCACGATTTTTTCGCAACCGCGTATTACATGTATTTCAAACAGATCGGACGTGTTTTTTTTCTAAACCAGAAATGGACGAATTTAAGAGCGGACGAAATAGTCATTTTTATGAAAAGGGCGAAATTTTGTGCCGACGAAAATAAATGGTTTCACAGTAATTGAATTAAAATTGAGATAAAATACGCATTAGACACTTGTTTCTAAAAAAAAAAAAAAAAAAAAAAAAATTTGTTTGAAAATTGGGAATTTTTTGCCACATTTTGAGAAAAAAGTATACTTTTTGGGATTGGGAACATAGCCGAATTTCGGCTATAAAATCGGGCCAAAAAAAACCCTGATCGGATTGAATCTGAAGCAATGATATGTGTTAGAATTTTTATCCTCTGTTGTAAGTCAATTTTGTAAGATTAAATGCGTGTTTCTTCACATTCTTCAATCCAGAGATAAGCCGTTTTTAAAATTTTCAATATAAAAACTTTTAGACTTGCATTGTTCCTTGTTACGAGTGTATGAAATTGTATATTTGCATATTTCATTGCACTATGTCAAAATCGCTAAATAATGCCAGGTTTTAACTAAGAATTTCCATAACAGGATTATTACAGTCTGGTACATGTAAAAACTTTGGGGGCTTTAATACAACTTTATTTATTACTGTGTTTATTGACAATATTAGCACAAATGTAAGGAAAAGGCATAAATGATTACAGTAAAATACAAAATATAGTTTATTATTGAGCCTTGTTTTTGGAAAATGGTGCTTAAAAGCCGGATCTCAACTGCTTGATTTTGCGGTGGTAAAATGTTAACCTGCATTAACTAGTGGGCTGGGCTTATCTGGCAGTGATTTGCAACTAATACGAGAGTCTTTACAGTTAGAAACACGTGTTTGAGCAGACAGCCATTTGGTATAGCATTGCATCTGTATTTAGATGTAAACTTGATTTGAGTCATTCGCTAGCTATTGACTGAGAGAAGTTCATAACCTTTCGAGTGGGCGGTGCTTAGCATTTACAGGGAAATTTGAATTTCAAGCAGACAACAAAAAACTTTTTCTGTAAGTCAATTACTATAATACTTTCAACCACCAAATTACACATACATATTGTGTGTATACTAAAGGATATGTATGCCAAATTTCATTGAAAAATATTAAATACAAACTTAAATATTATGAAAATAATCATTTTTGTTTTCTGCTGTTTACACACCAGTGTACAACTGACAAGTAGACATTTTGTGATGTGCGGCCCTTTTATACTGCTTCTCCGGTGCTTAATTTATATTTTTTAAGTGTCATTTTAGATGAGCATGTGCAGTCTGGCTACTGTCTGCACAGGCTGATCAGCGCGGTCCATACAGGCTAATCAGGGAATACACTATGCCTTAACTGTTTTTTTGCTAATAAGAGACTTCTAAAAAAAAAAAGATTCCATAAAAGTGGAAAGTGTAAATCCTGACGAGCCTGTGCAGATTGCATTGGCCAATCTGGGACAATACTTTATGCTTATTCATTAACTCTTTCAGTGCTGGAACCGAATTTTAAAGGCCTTTGCAAGCAGTTTGGATCCAGATGAGACGCCACAAAACATGGCGTCTCATCAGGATCTAAACTGTTTGCAATTCTGATAGTATTCTTTGAAAAAAATTAAAGAAAATGCTAATTTTATAAATTTAGCAGACGACATTTTAGCAGACGACAAATTACCCAGCATGCAAAGGGATAAGCCCCATTTTGACAGAGTCAGGCTCGTTTAATGACTGAAAGTCTGGCTAATGTGTTGTTATTGAAAGCTTTAACGTTTTGTAATAAAGGGATAAAAGCTTGTAATGAGAACAATATTGTTGTGCTGGAGTTATATTTCTTGTGTTGAAGTGTGAGAATTTATTGCTGACCATATTTGTAATTAAATCATTTAAAAGAAGGCTGCAATGGAATTTATTTGGTATCTGCTCTGTGATCAGGAGCTTTTGAATTTTATCTTCTTGTCTTAGGAAAAGACACAGGCTGCACTAGAATAACCTTACAATCAAAAATGTTTTCCTTAGCTTAGGTTTTAAACTGGGGAAAAGTTGTCTAATCCAAGAACAATAACACTTGTTTTGTTAACAAGGATCTGAATGCTCAAGTTTTTACATAATTTCGAGAAAAGTATCTGTGAATGAAATTTAGCGTAATAGCATGACAAATTCCTGTTAACAACCCTGCAATTGTTATCTTATTGTCTGTCTGTACGCAGTTGCCGATAGACATGGGCGGTGGGGAAGGAAAATGCCTCTACATCGACACAGAAGGCACATTTAGGCCTGAACGTTTGCTAGCTGTGTCAGAGAGGTAAGATTTGTGTTGCACCTTTGTGCTTTACCTTATACCGAGTAGTTGAAACAAGGAAGCACAGTATGGCAATGACTTGCCAGGCCCTTGTCAGATAGGTGAGCAGCATTTTTGCTCTATGTAAAATTGGTTCTGGAACCAGTTCCATTCCCAATGAGACTATTTTTCCCAAATTTAAGGTAAATAATTCCTAATACAATGGACAAAAAAAAGTTGAGTATGCAGATTTTGCCCCAACAATCGAGTGAAGCTCAATTAAGTATTTCTTAACCAACAGGGGAAGTAACCAAGCACGTTTTTGATGACTGTATTGATTGGTATCAGTTGTCAGGATACTTTAACGTGTTCAAGAAAGGGAACCGGAAAAGGCTAGTTACTTGCAGGCTGTTCTGGTTTTATTCTGGAAGCATGTAGCCATTTTCACTGTACTTCTAAGCATGAAAGGGTTCATTGTATATTATGACTGCAGGTATGGCCTCTCTGGCAGTGATGTGTTGGACAATGTGGCCTATGCGAGGGCGTACAACAGCGACCACCAATCACAGCTTCTCATCCAGGCAGCGGCCATGATGGCTGAATCACGGTGTGTGATTGTGGTGGTGAAACTGGTCTGAATGCATGTGCACAAACTGTTGTCCCAGATTACCCTGCGCAAGCCACACTGCTTAATCAGGGACAAAACTGACCGCTTTCATGGAATTTTGTATAAGGAGGTCTTATCTAAACTAAAACTAGATAGCTGAAAGTTGTCAGAGTTTCATAATCAATTCAGTCTTTTTTATGCCCCCGGATTGAATGATCAGGGGTATATTGTTTTTGGACTGTCTGTCTGTCTGTCATTGTATGTGTGTGTCTGTCCCAAAACTTTAAGGTTGGTCATAACTTTTGCAATATTAAAGATAGCAACTTGATGCATGTGTATCATGGAGCTGCACATTTTGAGTGGTAAAAGGTCAAGGTCATCCTTAAAGGTCAAAGGTCATTTTTTTCTAAAATAGCTGCCGTGCAGCTTCAAAGCGCAGTAGGGGGCATTGTGTTTCACAAACACAGCTCTTGTTAATTATTGGAACTTTTTGTGAAAATAAAGTCATAGAGATAATATTTTGATTACTGGTCGTGTACTTAATTCCGGCCACTTTTGGGGCTATTTTTTAAAAATCCTTTGTTTAAGGCAACTGGTCGAAACTAAACTTCACATATATTATCCTGGGTTCAAAACTTACCTAACATGAAAATTTTGATAGAATTGGATCAGTGTATGTTACTTTTATGAACAGAAATAAATGACATATCAACTATCAATGTTTGTTGGTCAATTGTATGTAAAAACTCGGCCACTTCTTAGTTTATTCTACAGGTATAATTACAAGACAATTTCTTTAGAAATATGCCCTCATTATAAGAGTATTAATCAAGGTTTACACAAACAAAATTTCTTCGACTTGAAACTTAAAATATTTGCGGCATTTTTAGCTCATCTATTTTTTGAAAAAAAATTATGAGCTATTGTCATCACCTTGGCGTCGGCGTTGGCGTTGGCGTTGGCGTTGGCGTTGGCGTTGGCGTCGGCGTCCGGTTAAGTTTTGCGTTTAGGTCCACTTTTCTCAGAAAGTATCAATGCTATTGCATTCAAACTTGGTACACTTACTTACTATCATGAGGGGACTAGGCAGGCAAAGTTAGATAACTCTGGCGTGCATTTTGACAGAATTATGTGCCCTTTTTGTACTTAAAAAATTGCAAATTTTGGTTAAGTTTTGCGTTTAGTTCCACTTTTCTCAGTAAGTATCAATGCTATTGCATTCAAACTTGGTACACTTACTTACTATCATGAGGGGACTGGGCAGGCAAAGTTAGATAACTCTGGCATGCATTTTGACAGAATTATGTGCCCTTTTTATACTTAGAAAATTGACAATTTTGGTTAAGTTTTGTGTTTAGGTCCATTTTATTCCTTAAGCATCAAAGCTATTGCTTTCATACTTGCAACACTTACTAACTATCATAAGGGGACTGTGCAGGCAAAGTAATGTAACTCTGACTGGCATTTTGACAGAATTATGTGCCCTTTTTATACTTAGAAAATTGAAAATTTGATTAAGTTTTGTGTTTAGGTCCACTTTATTCCTACAGTATCAAAGCTATTGCTTTCATACTTGCAAGATTTATGAACTATCATAAGGGGACGGTGCAGGCAAAGTTATGTAACTCTGACTGGCATTTGGACGGAATTATGGGCCCTTTATACTTAGAAAATTGAAAATTTGGTTAAGATTTATGTTTTGGTCACTTTACCCCTAAAGTATCATAGATATTGCTTTCATACTTGGAACACTCACAAACTATCATAAGGGTACAGTAAAAGGACAAGTTGCATAACTCTGGTTGTCATTGTTACGGAATTATGGCCCTTTTTTGACTTAGTAACTTTTAATATATGGTTAAATTTTGTGTTTCGATCCACTCGAAGTATCAAGGCTATTGCTTTCAAACTTCAAATACTTACATGCTATCATGAGGTTACTGTACCTGGCAACTTGAATTTTACTTTGACCTTTGAATGACCTTGACTCTCAAGGTCAAATTATTAAATTTTGCTAAAATTGCCATAACTTCTTTATTTATGATTAGATTTGATTGATACTTTGATGAAACTACTCTTACCTGACATACCACAATAGACTTCACCCAAACCATCCCCCGTGCCCTCCCCCCCCTCCCCCCCCTCCCCCCCCCCCCCCTAATTTTTTTTTTTTTTTTTTTTTTTTTATAAGATCATCTCACAAATGACCACCACACCCTCACACTATACCCCCACCCCCACCCCCCCCACCCCCCCCCCAAATTTTTTTTTTGATTTTTTTTTTTTTTTTTTTTTTTTTTTTTAAGATCATCTCACAAATTATCACCACACCCTCACACTATACCCCCCCCCCCCCCCCGATTTTTTTTTTTTTTTTTTTTTTTTTTTCGCTTTTTTGGAAGATAATGTAATAAATGTCCACAACCCCACACTATACACCCCTCTTCACTCCACTCCTCCCTCCTTTGTGATTGAAAATGAGAGTCCCTTCACCTTTAAAAAGAAAATAGATGAGCGGTCTGCACCCGCAAGGCGGTGCTCTTGTTCCTTATATGGCTATAGTAAAACCTTGTTAACTCTCTAGAGGCCACATTTATTTTCCGATCTTCACGAAACTTGCTCAGATGGTTTGTCCCAATGATATCGTGGATGAGTTCAAAAATGGTAACCTTGGCTTGAAAAACATGGCTGCCAAGGGGCGGGGCATTTTTCCTTATATGGCTATATATAGCTATAGTAAAATCTTGTTAACTTTCTAGTTTGCTCATGAAATTTGGTCAGAACATTGGTTTCATGAGTAGTAAAGTTTGTTTTTATGTCAATATTATGTGACATTAACTGTGTTATGTAATTTTTCATAACACAGAATTTTCATAGTTAATTAACATAACTATTTTAGTCATTAACACTTATGATAAGCCTTTCAACTAAGAGATAACTGAAAGAAAGACAACATGTACATGATTTTGCAGTATTTATGCAGTATGTATCTCCCTTGTTTAACCTGGTTCAGTAATCTATTTTTAGTTCTGCTCTGGAATCTGGGAAGATATTGATCATTGATAAATGCACTGTTCTGAGGGAAAATTGACTACTCTGCCATTGATCTCTTCTGAACTGTATAAAATAAGCTGTTTTGGCTGATTTAAACACCTCTTGATGCTTTCTTGAACAGTTAACAGCTCTTGAAAAAGGTTGGAATTTTGAAATAATTAAACTCTAAATTATTTTGGCATTATTTTCTAAATTATTCTTATTATTTAGATTATTTTTATTTGGCATTTTCTAAACTAGAAAGACTCTACTCTATTTCAATAACTTTAGTAAATTTTTCTTATTTTTACATTTCATTCACTGAAGTGTCCTAATCTCCATAAGTATTGTTCTTTAGATTAAATTAGACCTATTTTGTAAACTTGATTTTTGAAGCACTTTCTAGACTAACAGTAACTTATATTTATATCAGTTTTTTTGACAGATTTTGAATTTCTTTTTACATTCATTAAGGTATTTGCTGTATGTTGTTCATTTTTGTAACGATACTTAGATTCTTTAGACTTGGCTTGTACCTGTTCTTAGGTAATTTTCTGTCATTGTTCTTCATTTTCCGAGTTGATTGGAATAAAAATTAGTTATTTTTGTTAATGCTGCCTTGGTTTTCACTTATATAAATAAATTCTTTGAGTGTATTTAGGCGTCCCTGACTGAACGCCTTTAGTTAATTGAATCACAACCAGTCAGTATAGGCATCCTGACCGAAAATAAGAGTTTGTCAAATAAATATTTCCGCATTACATAAGGGCTTACAAAGTTACATAACTTGTAACCGTCCTGTGACTGGTTCATTTGCGTAAGCGAAGGAGACCGCACTACAACACCTGGATAGGACAGTTGAGTTCGATAATGGTTTGGATCGGTAAAAAAACATGGCCGCCAGGGGGGGGGTCTTTTTCCTTATATATATATATATATATAGTAAAAAAGCTTGTGAACACTCTAGAAGTCACTTGTTTTGCCTAATCATCATGAAATTTTGTCAAAACATAAGTTATGTGGATGTCTCGGAAGAGTTTGAAAATGGTCGTGATCAGTGAAAAAACATGGCCGCCAGGGAGTGGGGCAGTTTTTTTTATATGTATATAGTGACAACATGTGAACAGTCTAGAAGACACATTTTTTTCCCAATCTTCATGAAATTTGGACATATCATGGAAGAGTTAAAAAATGGTTCAGGTCTTTTAAAAAAACATGGCCGCCAAGGGGACATTTGTTGTTCATTCTTCATGATACTTGGTTAGAACATTTGTTCCATTGATATCTTGGGCTGCAAAGAACAGGTAATTTCTTTTTATCTCAGGTGAGCAACTTTGGGCCTTTTAGGCCCTCTTGTTTAAAAAATATAAACAAGCACTGTCAATGGGGAAACTGCAAATTCCTAAAAAAATATTTCTTTTTAATAGGTTTTATAAAAAAAACATTAACATAGCTAAGAAAGTATACACATTTTGTTTAAAAGTTGACTTAAGTGTCGATTATTAATATTCTAATCAAGGGAGGTAATTAATATATTAAAAGTTTATATTTAGGTCCTGATTTTTATGTTTTGAATATACGTTTTTTATACAATTAATTGGAAAAACCTTAAATAAAGTTTATCAGATAAAAATAATAATAATTTTATCAAATATATTTGTTTCTTATATGAATATAATTTTTGTAACTTGCAACTTTGCCCCATGTGAAAAATATTTCCTGCTATGTGTGTGACATTTTAATACAAAAGTTTACAGTGATATGCTTCTTTAATTTGCAAAATATTAAGAATAGGGTTGGTTTATAAGTTGATTTTTCTAAAAATAATCAAAATATGTATGTTTAGATCATGAAAATACTTTAACACAGGTGGCCGATTTTTTACGTACAGGCCGGAATAACGTACACGACCAGTAGTTGAATTTAATATTGTTTGAATAGTCTACTTTCACATAGCGCTTATGAGACTCAACTATGTTTTATCATATATTCTGCATGAAGTTATTTCTGTATACAGGCCAGAACATGCACAATAAAAGTACTTAATAAATGGCATGAAAACATTTCTGAAAGGGACAAATATAGTTTGCATAGTGATGTAAGAAAATGTTTAGTCATTGTTCTGTGTCTATTCTCACCAGTAAATTGTCTTGCTAATTGTAAGTATGTGTATTCCCTTCTTTGGCTTGTTTGTATTCATGTATTTCCTGCTCTAGCCTGCTTTAAACTCAATATTCAGGTATTCTATGCCCTTTCTTATCTTATATTCAGGTAATTCATGCGCTGTATTGTATTGTATTCAGGTGTGTCTTATTTTGTATTCTAGTTATACCCCCCATTACCATTGGTAATGGGGGCTATATAGGAGTCACTTTGTCGGTCTGTCGGTAGGTCGGTCTACACTTGCTTGCCTTATATTCATGTGCATTGATTCTTACTCTTGCTTTCATTGAACTCAGGTATCCTGTACTTATCCTTCCCCTGTATTCAAGTAGTCCCTACACTTTCTTGCCTTATATTCATGTTCATTGATTTCTTACTCTTGCTTTCATTGAACTCTGGTATCCCGTACTTACCCTTCCCCTGTATTCTTGTATTCAGGTATGCCCTCCTGGTAGTGGACAGTGCCACTGCTCTCTATAGGACAGACTTCTCTGGGAGAGGTATCCCATACCTACCCTTCCCTTGTATTCAGGTATGCCCTCCTGGTAGTGGACAGTGCCACTGCTCTCTATAGGACAGACTACTCTGGGAGAGGTATCCCATACCTACCCTTCCCTTGTATTCAGGTATGCCCTCCTGGTAGTGGACAGTGCCACCTCTCTCTATAGGACAGACTACTCTGGTAGAGGTATCCCATACCTACCCTTCCCTTGTATTCAGGTATGCCCTCCTGGTAGTGGACAGTGCCACTGCTCTCTATAGGACAGACTACTCTGGTAGAGGTATCCCATACCTACCCTTCCCTTGTATTCAGGTATGCCCTCCTGGTAGTGGACAGTGCCACCTCTCTCTATAGGACAGACTACTCTGGTAGAGGTATCACATACCTACCCTTCCCTTGTATTCAGGTATGCCCTCCTGGTAGTGGACAGTGCCACTGCTCTCTATAGGACAGACTACTCTGGTAGAGGTATCCCATACCTACCCTTCCCTTGTATTCAGGTATGCCCTCCTGGTAGTGGACAGTGCCACTGCTCTCTATAGGACAGACTACTCTGGGAGAGGTATCCCATTCCTACCCTTCCCTTATATTCAGGTATGCCCTCCTGGTAGTGGACAGTGCCACTGCTCTCTATAGGACAGACTACTCTGGGAGAGGTATCCCATACCTACCCTTCCCTTGTATTCAGGTATGCCCTCCTGGTAGTGGACAGTGCCACTGCTCTCTATAGGACAGACTACTCTGGGAGAGGTATCCCATGCCTACCCTTCCCTTGTATTCAGGTACGCCCTCCTGGTAGTGGACAGTGCCACAGCTCTCTATAGGACAGACTACTCTGGGAGAGGTATCCCATACCTACCCTTCCCTTGTATTCAGGTACGCCCTCCTGGTAGTGGACAGTGCCACAGCTCTCTATAGGACAGACTACTCTGGGAGAGGTATCCCATACCTACCCTTCCCTTGTATTCAGGTATGCCCTCCTGGTAGTGGACAGTGCCACAGCTCTCTATAGGACAGACTACTCGGGAGAGGTATCCCGTACTTACCCTTCCCCTGTATTCTTGTATTCAGGTATGCCCTCCTAGTAGTGGACAGTGCCACAGCTCTCTATAGGACAGACTACTCTGTGAGAGGTATCCCGTACTTACCCTTCCCCTGTATTCTTGTATTCAGGTACGCCCTCCTGGTAGTGGACAGTGCCACAGCTCTGTATAGGACAGACTACTCTGTGATAGGTATCCTGTACTTACCCGTCCCTTGTTTTCTTGTATTCAGGTACGCCCTCCTGGTAGTGGACAGTGCCACAGCTCTCTATAGGACAGACTACTCTGGTAGAGGGGAGCTCGCTGCTAGACAGATGCACCTGGCACGCTTCTTGAGAATGCTTCTCCGACTAGCAGACGAGGTATTTGTGTATATTGTGTATATATATGTTGTAATATGCTCGCATAAGAAGTGTTCACTTTGTAGAGTTTTTGTTTCCCTGCAATTTTTATGTCCCCCACTATAGTAGTGGGGGACATATTGTTTTTGCCCTGTCTGTTGGTCTGTTGGTTGGTTGGTTGGTCTGTTGGTTGGTTTGCGCCAACTTTAACATTTTGCAATAACTTTTGCTATATTGAAGATAGCAACTTCATATTTGGCATGCATGTGTATCTCATGAAGCTGCACATTTTGAGTGGTGAAAGGTCAAGGTCAGAGGTCAAATATATGTGGCCAAAATTGCTCATTTTATGAATACTTTTGCAATATTGAAGATAGCAACTTGATATTTTGCATGCATGTGTATCTCATGGAGCTGCACATTTTGAGTGGTGAAAGGTCAAGGTCATCCTTCAAGGTCAGAGGTCAAATATATGTGGTCCAAATCGCTTATTTTATGAATTCTTTTGCAATATTGAAGATAGCAACTTGATATTTGGCATGCATGTGTATCTCATGGAGCTGCACATTTTGAGTGGTGAAAGGTCAAGGTCATCCTTCAAGGTTAGAGGTCAAATATATGTGGCCCAAATCGCTTATTTTATGAATACTTTTGCAATATTGAAGATAGCAACTTGATATTTGGCATGCATGTGTATCTCATCGATCTGCACATTTTGAGTGGTGAAAGGTCAAGGTCATCCTTCAAGGTCAAATATATGGGTCAAAATTGCTCATGTATTGTCACTTCTGCAATATTGAAGCTAGCAATTTTATATTTGAAATGCGTGTGTATCTCAAGGAGCTGCACATTTTGAGTGGTGAAGGGTCAAGGTCAAGGTCATCCTTCAAGGTCAAACGTCATATAGGGGGACATTGTGTTTCACAAACACATCTTGTTAGAGATACCTTTAACATACAACCATGCATTTTATTATCATGGTTATGTTGGAGGAAAGATAGACGCCGGTCTATTTTGAAGTAAAAGGTCAAGGATACATGGGGTTGTCATAGTAAATTTGTTTGTGCAAGAACTTTTGAGATGGCCTTGGCCCAATATCAAAATATGTGAAGTGGTTACTTTTGAGAAAGGGTTTAAGCCTGTTGAATTTTAGGTCACCTTGTTAAAGGTCATGGTAACTGGGTCTTGCAAGAAGAAATTTGGTATGGCAATATTGTTTTAAGAACCTTTGATCTACCATAATCCAAATGGATTAGTGGTTACATGGGAGGAATGAAAGGTCGCCAGGTCAAAGTTCAAGGCCACGAGTTTCTATGAAGAATTGGGTTTCTTCATGATATCTAGAGAATGAATTGACCTTGGATCGTCTTAATTTGCATGCTGGTTCCTTGGGAGGTAAGAATTAGGCATATTGATTACGGGGACAAATGTCAATATCACAGGGACTTGTTAAAAGGAATTTGTTACCACAAAATATCTTGAGTATGCTTGACCTAGGATCTTGCATATTGGTGCACGGGTGACTTGGGTAGAAAGTATGACCCTTATTTATTAAGGTTATCTGGTAAAAGGTCAAGGTCACAAGGGTTTGTGTCATGAAATTGGTTTAAGCACAATACCTAGAGAATGCTTAGGGTCATGTCAACAGTTATGCTGATGAGTTTTGAAGAAAAGATAATTTTATGAATTTGCTTGGTAAAAATTTTCGGGCATACATGTTGAATAAACATCTTTTGTAATTGGTCTTTTTATTTCTGCCCCCTCCTTCCCCCCCTTACAATATGGAGGCTAATATATTAGATTTATGGTCCTTGAATTATCCAATATTGGCCTGTTTAGCTGTTTCCATTTGCTAAGTCAGTCCCTTGAGAACTTTGATCACAAGTACATAATTATGTAAGCATATTATAACAAACACAGTGTACCCAACCCTTGTGTTAATTTCAGTTTGGTGTTGCCGTGGTGATCACAAACCAGGTGGTGGCACAAGTGGATGGTGCGGCCATGTTTTCTGCAGACCCCAAGAAGCCCATTGGTGGAAACATTATCGCACATGCATCTACGACAAGGTACATTTTAAATCGTAATAGTTGCATATTAAATGTTCATGATACCTCTGTAAGCATACTTAAAGACAGGGGGTATATTGGAGTCACTTTGTCAGTTTTTATGCTCCCCCAAAATTTATTTTGGGGGGAGCATATAGTCGCCACTTCGTCTGTCCGTGTGTGCGTCTGTCTGTCCGTGCACAATTTTTGTCCGGGATATTTCTCAGCAACTAATGACCGGAATTCAATGAAACTTTATGGGTAGCTTCACTACCAAGAGGAGATGTGCATATTATCAGCGGGTTCTGGTCGGATGATTTTTCACAGAGTTAAGGCCCTTTGAAATTTTCTATAAAAAAAATCTTGTCCCCCCCAACTACTGTGCCCTCAAGACGTTTCCTTTTATCTGAATATATAGTGCAATATTGTGACCAAAAAAACTTTGGGGAGCATCACCCGTCTCCGACAGTTTCTTGTTTGACGGGCCATTCGCTTATATCATCACTTTGAGGTCAAGATTAGGTCTAGTTTGCCATACTCTTTTTATGCCTAATGATGTACGCATTCTTTATTTGACATTAAATGAAGCTGAAAAAGCGGTGCTTATTTATTTTTTAGCATGATTATTTTTTCTTTCTACATATAGTGTGTGGGAACATCATGACACATGTTATCAGTAAAATGATTCATTGTTCTGATTCTTTCTTCAAAAATATATATGAAAAATAACTTAACTTCCGCATTTAAAATTTGTGTGGTGGGGTATATTGATATAACCCTGTTTGATGTCTGTTGGTTGGTCTGTCACCCTGCACGTGTGTAACATGCAGTCTGTTGAGGTTAAATACTGTTTGCTGCTCATCTGTATAATAGGGTTGTAAATGTTAGCCTTTAAAACTTAAATCCCTTCCCCACTTAGAAGCAAAGTGAAAATGGCTATGTGCAAACAGCATAAAACCAGAACAGCCTGCAAGTCACTTGCAGCCTGTTCAGGTTTTATGCTGTTTGCTGCTCATAATTTTCTTAGGCTTGGAGATGAAGCCTTAAAAACTTGAATCTAGTAAGAAAAGTTTTTTAATTAAATATAACTTTCTGAGGGGCTACAAATGCGTGAAAATATGTATCTAAGTGGTAAAGGGTTCATTTAACTTTTTACGGGACTACAAATGCATCAAAGTGTGAATTTAGTAAAAAGTGTGAATCTAGTTACAAAAGTGTAAATCTAGTGACAAAAGGCTCAACACTTTACCTGATCTTAAGATTCAACCTAACAAAAAAAACTTGTTTTGTAGACTGAGCCTTCGAAAGGGGCGTGGAGAAACAAGAATCTGCAAGATCTACGACTCTCCGTGTCTGCCAGAGGCTGAGGCCATGTTCGCGATCAACGCAGACGGAATTGGGGACGCCAAAGACTGAAACGATGACATCCCTGTCTCTTGCAGAGCCTTGCTTATCATGCCATAAGCTAGAAAGTGTTGATAAGGTCGACGGGTGGATGTAGACCAACCTAGATTTTGTTCTGAGGAGCATGTTGGTTGATCAATGGTTAGAACAAGAATGAGTTTAGAATGTTCTAAGACATTGGTTCCTCAAGATCTGTTTGCAAATTGTTTTTTGTACGAACTTCAACGAATTTGATGTGAGTATACTAGAGTCGTTTTCTGAGAAAACTGGGCATAATGCATGTGCGTAAAGTGTCGTCCCAGATGCTGTCCGCACAAGCTAATCAGGGACGACACTTTCCGCCTAAATTGGATTTTTGCTAAGAAGAGACTTCATTTAAGCGAAAATTGTCATAAAAGCGGAAAGTGTCGTCCCTGATAAGCCTGTGCGGACTGCACAGGCTAATCTAGGACGACACTTTACGCACATGCATTATGCCCAGTTTTCTCAGAACGCGACTCACTGGATCTACCAAGGACATCTGTTTGTCTGTATATGTTTACTTGTCTGACAAAGAACTCTAACAACATACAACACTTAAATTGCGTCAATTTTGTCATTATTTATTTTTATTATTTTCCTATATAAAAAATGTCTTGTATTATTACCCTTTTAAATTATCAATTTCTGTAATAAATTATTACAACGTACTTCATATTTCGATATTGGGCATCAGTGGATATTCGTGACTACTGTGAGTTTGTTTCTTGTCTTAGCAGATTTTGATCAAACTTTACAGGAATTATTCTTGTGTAGTCCCACTGTCAAAGTTGTTCAAATTGCTCTAGTCCATTGCAGATTTAGGTTACTAGAGATAAAAATAGATTTTAAAAATGAAATCTTCAAAAATCTCCTCTAAAGCAACAAGGGTCAGTGATTTCATGTTTGACTTGTAAGATTGTCTAGTGGTCCTCCTCTAAGTTTATTCAAATAATGACCCTAAAGTCAAATTTTGATCAGCTGTATGGTGTTTTGTTGTTTTTATTGATAGTAAAACTTACATTTGTTCTTATATTAAATCTGTGTTGTACATAGTGAAAAACTTGATGAAAACTGCAGTTGTTACACAAACATCACATAATCTGCACACAGCAGTTTAGTTTCTGCATGTCTCAGGTCCCCTCTTGTTTTGTTGTCACTCTTGATCTTTTATTTTCTGCTATTGACTTGCCTTCGTTTTATCTTCATGACTTTGCTTGAATATATGTAAAATTTAACCAGTCTCCAGGAAAACCTGGCTGATAGCATGTGCGTAAAGTGTTGACCAAGATTACACCTTTGCAGTCCTCTGGCTATTGAGGGACACCACTTTCCGCGTACACTGGTGCAGTCCTCTGGCTATTGAGGGACACCACTTTCCGCGTACACTGGATTTGTATTTAGAATGGACTTCCTTTATGTTGAAAACTCCATACATGTTGAAAGTGTCACTTGATTAGCCTCTGGGGACTGTGCAGGCTAAACTGACAAGATGCTTTGCATTACATGAATTAACCCTTTCCCATTCAGAAGCAAAGTGAAAATGGCTATGTGCAAACAGCATTAAACCAGAATAGCCTGCGAGTAACTCGCAGTCTGTTAAGGTTTTATGCTGTTTGCTGCGCATCAGTATCTAACGGTTGGAAATGAAGCCCTATGTGCAAACAGCATTAAACCAGAACAGCCTGCGAGTAACTCGCAGTCTGTTAAGGTTTTATGCTGTTTGCTGCTCATCAGTATCCAAGGGTTGGAAATAAAGCCTTTAAAACTTGAATCTGGTAAGAAAGGCCTTTTATTAAATTTAACTTTCTTAGCGACCACAAATGCATCAGAATAAATATCTTAATGGTAAAGGGTTAAATAAATTTCTAAGTGGTAATGGGTTAAATACGTATGTAAGTGGTAAAGGGTTAAATACGTATCTAAGTGGTAAAGGGTTAAATACGTATCTAAGGGTAAAGGGTTAAATACGTATGTAAGTGGTAAAGGGTTAAATACGTATCTAAGTGGTAAAGGGTTAAATACGTATCTAAGTGATAAAGGGTTAGATTCGTATCTAAGTGGTAAAGGGTTTAATACGTATCTAAGTGATAAAGGGTTAAATACGTATCAAAGTGTATAAGGGTTAAATACGTATCTAAGTGGTAAAGGGTTAAGCCAGGTTTACCCCGAGACCAGCCAATATATGTTTTCTCAACAAGATTATGTGAATGATGTTTATGTGTTGTTCACCTCTGTAAAATATTATGCATATGTCCTTCAAAATATCATAAAACATCAGTTTACAGTGTCATACTGCTGTAAACATATTGTCATCATGTTTTCTAAAATGTTTATTAATTTTGTGTTTAGTTTTTATACGCCCGTCTATGACGGGACGTATTATGGTATACCCCGCGTCCGTCTGTCCGTCCGTCTGTCCGTCCGTCTGTCCGTCCGTCGTCCGTCCGTCTGTCCGTCCGTCCGTCCGTCCGTCTGTTAATGTCGTACGCTACGTCAAATATCCTTTGACAGATTTTCTTCAAATTTTAACACAATCTTAATATTGATAAACCCTGATCCCCTTTCGTTTTTGACGGAATTCTGAATTGTCGTTCCAGAGTTATGGGACTTTGTTCGTCAAAATTTCGTGATTTCATTGAATGTCCTACTGTAGCTCAAATATCCTTCGATGGATTTTTTTCAAATTTCAACACAATCTTAATATTGATAAACCCTGATCCCCTTTCGTTTTTGACGGAATTCTGAATTGTCGTTCCAGAGTTATGGGACTTTGTTCGTCAAAATTTCGTGATTTCATTGAATGTCCTACCGTAGCTCAAATATCCTTCGATGGATTTTTTTCAAATTTTAACACAATCTTAATATTCATAAACCCTGATCCCCTTTCATTTTTGACGGAATTCTGAATTGTCGTTCCAGAGTTATGCGACTTTGTTCGTCAAAATTTCGTGATTTCATTAAATAAACTGAAGTAAAAAAATGATTCAAAGGGTTATTTATTACCTTACTACTTCATTGGCGAACGACGGGCGTATCATGCGCTCATGGCGCAGCAGTTTATTAGTTTATCTTTGTTGACCTATATTACTACTTTACATTTTCTATACTGTAAAGTTTGTATGTATGAACTATGCTTATGTTTGAAATTTGAAATAAATTGTGTACACAATGTATATCTAAGTACAATGGCGGTGTTTAAATATGTAGATATTGAGTAATTATCCCGCGCCATAGGTGGAGGGATATTGTTTTGGCGTTGTCTGTCCGTCCGTCTTTCCGTCCGTCTGGCACTCTTGTGTCCGGAGCCATATCTTGGAATTGTTTTGGTGGATTTCATTGAAACTTGGTATGAGTATATATATGGATAAGAGGATGATGCACGCCAAATGGAATTGTACATCTGTTAATAACGGAGTTATGGCCCTTTTTATCTTGATAAAATGCTTTTTTGAGTGTCAAATATAACACTTTTGTGTCCAGAAGCATATTGGCGGGGGATATCAATTCAACGAATTTGCTGGTTTTCTTTATACTCAAGATCCTATGGTCCTTTTTTCACATATACTGTAATAACATGACTTTGTTTACTGTTGAATAAACCACAGTAGAAGCACAGTATTAACTAGCTTGAATCATAATTAATTCAGATGCAACACATAGCTTGCAGCTGTAAGCTAATAAAATAGCTTTCAACTGCGTAATTTAACAATTGATTTCAATGGTAAACAGGAAAAACTATACCAAAGTTTAAACTTAATAACTCTTTATGAATGTCTAATTTTGAAGTCAAATGTTGCTCTGGGACTCTTAAACAGTTAACTAATATTTGTATTGCAGCTGGAGCAGATGATTCACTGAGGATGCAAAGGAATCATTTATTAAGTTTTTATGCCCCCGGTAGGGTGGAATATAGCAGTTTAACTCTCCGTAAGTCAGTCTGTCCGTCCATCCAAAAACTTCAACATTGCCCATAACTTTTGCAATATTGAAGATAGCAACATGATATTTGGCATGCATGTGTATCTCATGGAGCTGCACACTTTGAGTGGTGAAAGATAAAGGTCATCATTCAAGGTCAAAGGTCAAATATATGGAATCTGTCCGAAAACATTGGTCATAGCTTTTGCAACATTGAAGATAGCAACTTGATAAGGTCAAAGGTCAAATATATGGCTTCAAAGCAGCGCATATTGGGGCATTGTGTTTCTGACAAATACATCTCTTGTTAAAGTATACATGTAATTGAGTTTCATTTTATGTTTTATTATGTTTGTCATACAAGATATCAATTTTTGTCCTACATTACAAGTATAAGTTGAATTTGACTGTTTTTAAATGCGCACACATAATGCTTATGGATTATTTTATTGATTTCATTTGTGTCATTCGTCATGCAGTAATTGTTATATCTTGCCCATTCTTCTGTTATCTGAATATGAATATTTAATACACTTGAAACTAATTCTGTTGAAAATTAAATATTTTCATTTTTTAGCAGTTTAATCAATGTTGAATATCTATAGGGAGGATATACAGTGGTTTTAAATATTAGTAAGTTATTTCACTGATACCTACTGTTTTGTAAATTAAGGGTGTTTCAAACATATTGTTCAGTATGTTTATTATCTAATTTGCGCCTTGTACTAAATGCAAATGTAATTATCATGTGTTTTGCATGAACAATTTGAGTTACTTCCCATTAATCAGCAATACTTCGACAGTTCGCGAGTTTTCTCCCTTTCATCAATGGTTAATCAACAATACTTTGACAGTTCACGAGTTTTCTCCCTTTCATCAATGGTTAATCACAGCAAAACTTCGACTGTTCCTCAGTTGACTCCCTTTTATCGAAGCTGTTGTTGATTTTTTGCGGATCGAAGGAAACTGTGGCGCATATCGGGGCAATGTTATCAACAAATGACCTGGTCTTGAACTGTCCAATCTGCTCGATTCGAACACAACATGCCAATAGAAGATTCTTTTTTCAGGGGAAATTCGTTTGTACATACCGAAATATTAAGAATAAATGACATTATTCGACTTGTCATTTGAAAGAGCGGGTTCTAACACAATATTAATTCATCTAAGTCGCTGCTACCTTGTTCGTTTGATACTATTTAACAGATTTGGAACAATGGATAAGTTTTAGTTACGAAGGTGATCGTTTCGAGTATTTGATACTTTGACATAAAAAATATTTCTGAGTTTTTAGCAATTATTTTAAAATGTTTAAAACTGATTCGTTCTATTTGTTTTGTTTATTATTTGAATTGACTTGGGGTTTAATTATCCGGCTATACAACTGCTAACGAAATGCACGAATCTTGTTCAGTGACAAAGTTAAGAGCCTCTCAAATTCCATCCTGTTACATTGTTTTTTTATGGTCAACCCCCAAATCGTTATAAAACACGTACGGGGGATGTCGTTAAGGGGGCGAGTCGTTACATTACCAAATCCTAAGAATATGTGACTCAAATTTTGAATAGGAAAATCAAGTTATGAGGCGAGTCGTTACATTACCAAATCCTTAGAATATGTGGCTCAAATTTTTAATAGGAAAATCAATACGAGTTTGATAATGGCTGTCCACAGCATTCCATTAGAACATTGTGGTAGAGCCCGTAAACATTTTATAATCCGATATTCAACATACCTGTACAGGCTGTAGAGTGGTCTGCGGGGTCGTTAGTATGGACCAAGTCCTTTTTTAGCCCTCCGTCATGCGGACTTCTTATATTACAGTTTTGTGTGTGTCCCACGTGTACATGGTATAATATGGTGACTGATTAAGTGTGTATTTAGTATAGTTTACTGTTAATGTGTTAAAACAGCACCCTTTTCATTTAGTACTCAAACATTTTTCCTTTCAAGTGTTTATTCAAGCGTTCTTTGAAACTATACGGGGTTTCCGCATCGACAATATTGACTGGTCCTCTTCTTTATACGCCGTAACTTAACGTTTATCTTTCAGCCAACTTGTAACAGGCTGACATCCAACCTACAAAGATTTTCTTATCCATCAAATGCCGATTGTATACGCCAGAAAAAGCAACCTTTTGCACTCCGGTTCCAAAATGCGGTTTGCACTCTATTCGTTGGGTCATAGTGACCCAGTGCAATCGATTTTTGTTTACAAAAATAATGATGTGAAATACGGAGATGTACTTTATAACGGTTAATGCTTTAAATAATCATCGATATTTTTAAGATTATTTTAAAAACGTTAAGATATATATTATGTTGAAATATGTGTTGCATAACCAAGTTACGGAAAATTAACGTACGTTGCGCACCACATTAATGAAACAGACTTTAGTTGAATTATTAACCGCCGTATAACACCGATAACTGAAAATGTCATATGCTTACGCAATGCAAATAGTCCTAACAAAACGGTCGATTGTTAAGTCTGAACAGACGCAGGTCATGCCACGGTCGCGGTTTATCTGTCGGTCAAATGAGGTTATAAGTAGATATAAACGTCACGGGTTAGTCTACAATGACCAGTAGACACTGACCGTTTCATGAACCTTCCTATAGACTATTTCTATAAATGAAAAGCGAATACGACCACCGTGACCTTAGCCGAACAAAAACATATGTTCTTGTTTTTCGATATATCGCAATTTATATCACTGCTTACATACTTACATACTTTTATCTCGTGTCTGTTTATGATCTGTTCGTTACGATTAACAATATCACCGTATTTTCTCAGTGTTTTCTAACCCGGAGCGATCTGGAGTTCGCTTAGGTCAGTTTGACCTATCGAAGCCTATATATCTACACTAGTGAACGTGATATACTAGTAACCTTGTTGTTTAAGAATTACGGACGGTGGATCACAGCTCATAATAATGTGTTGTTGTTTTTTTCAAAAGATAAAACACAATATAGTGCGAAGTGTATTTAACAACACTGTCTTTGTCTTGGGACTGCTTACGATGTTTACTAAAGTATAGATTCGAGAGAGGAAATACGAACGATAAGAGAAATGATCTGGACTGTCAAATGTGTATTTATTGCGCAATAAAGTCGGATACTATATCACAAGGTAAGTCGAGACATTAATGGAAACTTATTTTTATTAATTTATATTATCGTTTATTAGTGGTGATTATGTTAATAAGTGTTACATTTTTGCAAATTACGCATCAAACGCGTATTTATTGTTATCAAAATCACGCGATTGTTTCCTTAGTAATTAACAGACGACATATATTTACAAAAGTGCATGTACTTACATTGTTTTGTGGAATTGTTAACACATATTACGATATTCTGTTCTGTTGTGATATTTATTAATATTTAAATAAGATTTAGAACACACCATTGTTTGTTCCTAACTAAAAGATAGCATGTAAATTATTATTGTCTGTAACAGATGAAATAAATAATACCGGTTTTGTAAATTGAAATTAATTCGTTCCAAGTCGGAACAATAGGAAGTACATGTACGCTATAAATAGACGTTTTCCAATGCAAATAATGTTCACATACCATGTCCTTGAAGGGCGCACAGATCGGGTCGAAGTGACCCAACATTGTAAACATTTTTATAAACACTGGCTCCATATTTACAGAAGCATTTTGAGCGAATGCACATGTGTGTGCAATGCATTACTTATCAGCAGATGCCGTTTAAATGGCAATATATCAATTAATGACGCAAGAGGGATGGACAGGAAAAACTCTTTTAAACAACACAAATATTGAGAGCTTACTTAAAAGGATGTGTTTGTCAGGCTTGATGTATGTGGGTAATCGGAAATACGATGAAAATAAAATCGGTGACATTTTCGTCTTCGTGATCGACCAGTCAACAGTAGAAAAATTTGAAATTGTATATTATATAAAATTCTCATAAGATAACATTGGGCGCTCACGCAACGTCTATGGAAAATGTAGATAGATAGTGGATATGCACATTTATAGAAGTATGTGCGATTGTGTAGGCAGATGTGCAAATTCGTCTAAAATATGAATAAAATCAAACAAATTAGAAAACTTGGACGTCGTGCATATTGTTTTCAAATGAATCTGCTTACAAACTAAGAAAAATTCCATATATAAACATTTGTAACATGTACATGTTGTTTCGAAATACATGTATTATGGGAAATGCTGTCGATATGACCCTGTAAAATTATTAAGTTACCCACGCTGGAAATGCTCCCTTAAGTTCGCTTTGTAAACACATTGTTGATATGTCTCTTTAAGTTCGCTTAGTAACCAGATTGTTGATATGTCCCTTTAAGTTCGCTTAGTAACCACATTGTTGAAATGTCCCTTTAAGTTCGCTTAGTAACCACATTGTTGATATGTCCCTTTAAAAAGTTCGGTTAGTAACCAGATTGCCGATATGTCTCTTTAAAGAGGCCTTTTCACAGATTTTGGCATGTATTGAAGTTTGTCATTAAATGCTTTATATTGATAAATGTAAACAGTGGATCTAAAAAGCTCCAGTAAAAAAAGACCAAGAATAAAATTAAAGACAGAAAAAAGGTAACCCTCAACGGGCTCGAACCACTGACCCCTGGAATACAAATCTATCGCTTAGATCACTCGGCCATCCGTGCTCACACAATGAGTGCTGTATTTTATACTTTACATACGCAATATTTGTAGTATCACAAAATAAATATACAACAATAGAACTCTCCAAATTATTCAATCGTTTTGCGTTGCAACGCTCTATAATTTTCAGGTTTTTAAATCGCCCAAACATGCATTTAAAGGATATTTTTAAAATGGTAAATGTTCATTATAACTGGTTCCTCACAAATATCATAACTAAAGCCACAATTTGCGCATCTGAAACATTTTCTTAAATTTTGTCAATTTACCCAAACGTGAAAAGGCCCCCTTAAGCTCGCTTAGTCACTACATTTTCAGATGTCCCTTTAAGCTCGAGAAGTTACCATATTTTGTTAATTTGCGCGTGCCTAATACACCTCATGGCAAAATCAATTTAATTGTCATTACACCTGAGGCTGAAATAATAAATATTAAAATGTTGCTATATCACGATGTTATTTAACGACTATTTATTGCAATCGGATTATGAATGTAAATCTGAGCTAATAAAAACGGATTTTGCTTCTTTCATTCTTTCTGAAACAATTATAGGTTGGTGCTATGTTGTCCTTGGATTCCTCAGATAAAAACGTTTTAATATAGAACAATAACGGTAGCATAAAAGTAATCATCGTACTGCGATTGGGGGGGGGGGGGGGTATTGTGAGTTCAGTGAATTTGTTCCAATTTATTTAAATGTCAAATGGTACCTTTTTGCACCAATCGGGCGATATTTAACTTGCTATTTTATAAGCATTAAATAAACCCCACTAGTTATATATTGTTTTTTTATAGTTAACGATTCCAACGATAACGTTTGATTTGTACAAGGCGATCGATAGAGACTATCGAAGTTTATTTGGTGATACATTTAGGATAGTGGCATATGCGTGTCGCGAAGTATTTTTAAACGCTGAAGATGAAGTTTAGATATTTGAATCTGTTACAAGCCATTTTTCACCACTAAAAGTCGACTTGTTCATCATAGGGATGTTCGCTAACAGACTACGTTCATGAAAAAAAAACGAATACATTATTTAGGCCGACTTACCTACCCCATTTAATGTGTTAGCGAAAACAAACAACTGAATTATTTTGCTTCATAAATCTACATATCATAGCGTTTATATTTATTATACTCACCTCGTGTACGACGCACGCCTATGTAATGCACCTTTATAACCATAAAAGTTGCGACAGGTTTAATTGACATTTATGACCAATACAAGTATGTTCCTTGTATATTAAAGAACACGTGAAAATATGAGCCTCGTTCCGGCAAATCAACTAAACCCTTCAGTAAAATATACCATAACATCTCTTGGATACATAAATCGGTCTTTCCTATATATCGGTCTTCACAATATGAACGTAATTATGGAGTTACTTTGATTAGAAGCAGCGTTTTCCTTATAGGGGTCATTTCTTTGGTCAGCTGAATGTTCATACAATAGCCGTCAATCAATCGGAGTTTAACAGATCTTTTCAGGACGGCAATTTCCCCCATAGACGAAAAATTCTATTAACCCTTTCAGTGCGGGAACCGAATTTTAAAGGCCTTTGCAAACAGTTTGGATCCAGATGAGACGCCACAAAACGTGGCGTCTCATCAGGATCCAAACTGTTTTCTATTCTGATAGTATTCTTTGAAAAAAATAGAAGAAAATGCTAATTTTAGAAATTCTGCAGACGACATTTTAGCAGACGACAAATTTCCCAGCATGCAAAGGGTTAAAGGAGGAAAGTGTCTGTCCTGATTAGCCTGTGCGGATTGCATAGGCTAATCTGGAACAACACTTCTCACATGCATCAAGCCTCGTTTCGCCAGAGCGCATCTCATATATAGTTGGTATGTTTTGCCTCGCTTAGGTTATGTTGCTCTACATTTGTCATTTGATAAAGCACACGACGGCAATAAAAACGTCGGAAGCATAAATGTGTCCTGTAAATAGTGCTCGTCGGCTTGGGTGGAGGACTGTCGTCCTTGTATTGGCCTGCAAAGTACCAGCAAAATGTCGAAATAGCTGGATCTGATCGTCCATTTTATGCTACTTTTCGAAGGAATGTTATCTTTTTTTTGCAAAAATCTGTCATTCGTCCATGGCATTCATCCTTCATAATACGAAAAGATTACCATTTGTCAACTCCACCATGTTCCGTGTCTCAAAAACTAACATAATTAAGGATATAAATTAAAAAAATATATAAGGAAGTTATAATTCACGCGAGGCTTTTGTTTGTCTCTGTTATCGAAGTGCGATCCGTTAACCAAGTATCCGCATTACCAGCGTGTATCTGTCAATATGCATGTATTATTATTTACCTAGTGGTGTCATCATATCCTGGTCTTAGCAATCCAAATAGTTTATGATGTTCGGATGTTCTTTTTTGGTTTAAAGGAAGAGCTTGTGGTCTTTTGTAGAACAGTTTCAATATATTGTTTTATTAATACAGATTTAATACATAAGTTGTTCTTATGTTAACATAACATGTTTTAAATAATTATTTTTTTAATGATTATTACGTATACGCACTTGCTAATAATAATTGCAAACACAGTTTAGTAGAAAGCTGTATTTTTTTTCAGCCAATTTTATATTTAATTGTATCTTTAGCAAAGAAATTTCATTCTGAATTGATGAACGCAAATGGAAAAAATATCATGTACCTCAGATTCAAAGTTCGGAAAGAGCCTGCTGTTACATTTATTGAATTGTTATCAGTATATATATTGACAAATCACTGAGACATTTTTTTTTCTCTGAGCTTAAAACAATTATCTTCTACGAAATTGCGTACAGAGAATTATTTTGGCCGTGCTCTGTGAAAAGGGGGTTTAATGCATATGCTTTAAGTGTCGTCCCAGATTAGCATGTGCAGTCCGCAGAGGCTAATCAGGGACAACACTTTCCTCGGTTATGATAATTTTCGTTTCAAGAAAGTCACTTCTTAGCAAAAATCAAGTTTAGGCGGAAAATGTCGTCCCTGATTAGCCGGTGCAGACTACACGGGCTCATCTGGGACGACACATTATGCACTTGCAGTAAACCACCTTTTCACAGAGCACTGCTTAACCCTTTTAGTGCTGGAACCGAATTTTGAAGGCCTTTGCAAACAGTTTGGATCCGGATGAGACGCCACGTTCTGAGACGCCACAGAACGTGGCGTCTCATCAGGATCCAAACTGTTTGCTATATTGATAATATTCTTTGAAAAAAATCGAAGAAAATGCTTATTTTAGAAATTAAGCAGACGACATTTTAGCAGACGACAAATTTCCCAGCATGCAAAGGGTTAAATATTTGTTGTCTGAAATATAATCATGACCTGAGCTGACCTAGGCTGACCACAGCTTATCTCTCCCTGCTGAGCATGTGCCCAGCTAATGTTTATGTATGTGCCAATTATATGAAGTTTACCAGGACAACACATCTCGGCGTATTCGCTGTAAAATGAATGTCTAGTCTTGACCACCGGTTATTCATATGACCGGGTCAACGTCACTGTTGAAATCAGACGATGACTTAGAGGTGCAATGTATAGTTCATGCGTGGGTTTGTATAAGTATTTATTTATTAATACTGACGTTGCTGCAACATTTAGCATCCCATAAGCTTGCAATTGTGTGGTCAAGATGTTGACCGCTGTGCGAGATACAGGATATATCCCGTTCCAGAGACAATCTGCACTTAAAGTGCCCGGTGTGCCGCGCCTAGTACAATACATATCGGTTAACCGAAAAACTGTAAATTTGGGATGAGCGGGGGATCGAACCTACGACCGCTGAGTTCTGGCAGTGTGTGTGTACGTCTCAATGGTTATTTCGCACCCCGATGTACAGTGCACAGTTTACTTTTATTGATTTACTACCGTTAAGTGACAGAAGGGTTGAAAATTGCTATTGTGTCCATGTGTGAACAATTTATTAAAATCAGGTACTCGGTATTTTGTTTCATTTGTTAATTGTTCTTTGATGTGGTCAGATTTGATTATAATGACATTGGCGGGGAGGGGAGGATGTGGTGGTAGGGGCGGGGGGGATGTGGTGGTAGGGGCGGGGGGGGGGGGGGTAAACCTAATCCGCGCAGAAAGTGTATATACTGATTTACAATTAATGTCATTCAACACGAGCACAGCTCTTACCCATCGTCCTATTTTCCCATGTACGACATTAGCAAACATTATATTTTAACGCATTATTTGTTTATAGGGGATGAATAGACTTATTAATCGCTGTCGTTTTTTGTTTTTTTAAATACACATTGTTGTAGTATAGTATACACTAGCATGTTCTCGGATCGGGTGACCAATTAATGTGATTTGCGGAATAGAGTGACGGTTTGAAGACCCTACACGTTAGCCACTCAAGTATCAGTCATAAAGACGCATGGCCAGTGTAATGAATATTCATAGACATAGGCTTTTACCAAATGTTTAAACAATGTTTAATTATTAGGCTAACGTTACGGTGACCTTAATGACTCTCTTACATTAAATATTTATAGACATAACTGTGAAAGAACTGGGGGGGGGGGGGTATTACATATTTTTTGTAGTCCACTGTGAAGAAAAGACGTTTCCAATTACGCATTAAACAATCTGTCGAACAACACGCACTTAAAATAAAAAGATGCAAAGAAGTCACAAAGGAAGGGATGTTTACGCACGCGATATCTTAAATGATTTCCGCTCAAAAGCAATAATTAAATAAAGTGCATCTAGGTATTTGAAGAGAAGAGATTCGAATAAAACCAGCTGATTGTATCTGACAGCGCACTCAACATTTTCTTAGAGCAAAGCTCCCCGCTTTGTTCCGTGCAATGTGGGCACCTTTGATCCATCTCTCGTGGCCTTGAAGCGCGGCACGCATTGTTGCGATAAAGCGTCTCGGAGTGTCAGCGGGTTAAACTGGACAATAAAATACAAAACATGGAAGAATCGAGGGCGGGCTTAAATTGATATCGAATTTCCACCGAAGGCCATGACACCGTCGATGACCCTATCCCCGTGTGACCCCGAAGGAAGGTCACAGGGTCAACTGAGGCGAAGTGTCTGTTTAATTTGAGGATCGTGTTTTCAGGGTTATTTCGGGTGACGCGCGACAAGTCCAAAATTTGGTCGGTTATATCGAATCGGTGGATGTAAACGGACAAAGATAATTCGATCCTGATTGCAGTAGATTTCGTTGTTAATCTTGCATTCAACCCGATTCAATTTTATAGTGAATAATTCATTAATATGATGGGTGACCCACCGTATTAAAAATAATTAAATTACCTATTTATCACGCGCAAACGGAGGTTTTATTCACCCTGTATATAGATAATTAATACATGCATATGTATTTAAGAAATATCATGTTTGAACATACAAGTAAAAGAGACCCAGGTTCTGTGACGTTAAGTACATCTTTGGCCTTTCATTGGTCTAAAGAATATGATGTTCAATAAGAATATAACGCTAAAAGCATTTGCATCACAAATATATGACAAAAATTAATGTGCTATTTGGCATTAAATTGAGCGGTTTCGTAAAGCTTTTTTCACGAGGTATCATTTATGCCCTCACTTAGCGGTGTGTGGTTGCCACTTCATCCCATTCATGTTTGTTCTGAGAATGTGTGTGTTTCATAGTTTATTCAACTTAATTGAAATGATTTTCTGCGTTTGTTCGACTGTGTAAATGGATAGACCTTCCCCTGTGACCTTTCCGGGGATATTTTGATTCAGTATAGGTCAAATTTAGCGTGACTGCTCGGGTATTCGCTAAGGATATGATTTTGATTCAAATAGACCAGTGAACTGTTATCAAATGGCCTTCAAAGACAATATATGCCTGGTTGCATCCCCCCCCCCCCCGAAAAGAAGTAGGGACAATGAAAAAAAAAATGCTGACAATGGCTATACTGCTTCTTTCCGTTACTTGCGCGCTGCGCCGCCTTTAAGGCGTCACGTGACTTCACCGTCTGCCAGAATGAATACCCGGATAGTTTCCTGGGACACTTCAATGGTTTTCATCTCAGTCCATCCCTCGATGTCCCGGTCTTCATTTCTCCGCTGGGTGCGCCCCATGCGTCCTCTGCTGCTACCACCTCTGCTTCTTTCGCCCCTCTCTCGACCCGCCTTCCGACTATGGACTCCGAAGTGTGAGTGCGTATTATTTTCTTTAAATTTGTATGAGGAAATCCAATTAACCCTTTCAGTGCGGGAACCGAATTTTAAAGGCCTTTGCAAACAGTTTGGATCCAGATGAGACGCCACAGAACGTGGCGTCTCATCAGGATCCAAACTGTTTGCTATTCTGATAGTATTCTTTGAAAAAAATCGAAGAAAATGCTAATTTTATAAATTCAGCAGACGACATTTAAGCAGACGACAAATTTCCCAGCATGCAAAGGGTTAAGGTAATTTCGGTTCTCGCTGGATTAGCCCCCCCCCCCCCTTCCCACATCTGACGTCCATGGCAATAATAGACAACGCCAGTAGGAAGTTAAAATCTCCAAGAAGTTCTGCGGGAGACTCTCGTCTCGGTCGCGCACGCTCCAGCACGCTGACCGGGTGCATGTACTTAGGTGGTGCTCCGTATATCAGCGTGTATTAAACCCGGTGCTGTTATTGCTCTTCAATGTATTTGATTAGTGGATAATAATCCTATTTTGACAGGAAATTGGCCTGGCGTTGACCCCGGCGTCAATGGCCTAACATTACCGGACATTGTGATCCGCGTTATCAGGCCAAGGGGTTCTAAATCGTTCCTGTTGACCGCTGCGCGCTTGACCATTGAATAAATGAACAGTGGTGTATAGAAATTTTCAATTAATACGGGCGACCCATCACCGTGTGGGTTACTTTAAGTCTGTACCAGTAGATAAAATGTTGTGTCTTACGTGATATACGTATGCAACTGGCTACATGTATTTTGTTCTCGAAGGGATTTGATTTCTTATCTCGTGTGAAGCAAAATTTTTATTTATGTTATTTACATTCAATGCAATCAATCATGATCAGTTAGTATAGCCGTGTGCTTAATACGAGATAGATCTGCGCAAACATGTACAGCTCACCATCTGTCTTTGTTTAAAAAAACTATATTAATTGGTTGAAACCTATTTATTTTAGCTCGATTGCATCGAAAGTCTCAGGCTTATTGAAAAGCTCTCGAGTCCGTTTCCTGGGACTTTAACCAGTACCTGGGGTCTACAGGGAGATCTAAAGAACGCTCCCACAGTGGGGATCGAACCCGTGACCTTCCGGTCACACCGACCATATGAATTACAATTGTACTCCTAACTTTATTAACTCAGAGTTCAAAGTAATGGTGGTACCATGTTTTAATGTCCCCCAGTCTATAGGGGGGACATTATTGTTTTTGCCCTGTCTGTTGGTTTGCGTCAAACTTTAACATTGTCCACAACTTTTATTGAAGATAGCAACTTGATATTTGGCATGTATATGTATCTTAAGGAGCTGCAAATTTTGAGTGGTGAAAGGTCAAGGTCATCCTTCAAGATCAAAGGCCAAATATATGGGGGGCATAGTGTTTCACAAACACGTCTTGTTTTTAATTGAAAGCAATATATTATTTCAAAATAGTATTTGAAGTTTTGTACAAAAACTACATAAAACTATTATACTAGCATGCTATGTATATAAAAGTTCATTATTACGCCAGTATTAACCCATTTATGCCTAGCGTCCTGTCCTGAAAAAAGGACATTGCAAACAGCGTAGACCCAGATGAGACGCCGCATAATGCGGCGTCTCATCTGGGTCTGCGCTGTTTGCTTAAAGGACTTTCTGTAAGAAATATTCTAAATATAGAAAAAAATATACCAGACATCCCTAATTTCAGAAATAAATTGATCCAATTTAGAAGGATGGGAGAGTCCACTGGGCATAAATGGGTTTACCGATAACTGCCCTTCTTGAATCCGATGTATGGGAAGAATTTCCGTAAAAATGATGTCAATGCCTATCACTACACAAGTTACTAGTTTATGGCCGTACCGCGCCGGGGATCGAACTCGGGTTGCTCGATTGTGTAGTCAAGCGCTCTATCCATAAACAAAACGTGATTTATGAAACTATTTAATAATCCTAATTAAAATATATTTTTGTATTTTAGTTAACATTAACAGATTGAGAAAATAATATGTTGATATTGAAATAGTGAATACATTATTTAATAGTTTTTTTGTCTATTCTAATTTTTGTTATCAATTTAATGTTCTTCAAAAAAGACTGTACGATTTAAAGCCATTTTATGCAACAACAAAACTTTGTGAATGAGTTGCTTTCACATTAGGCCACGTATCAGATAAAAATTATTATGCGGTATATGAAAAATTCGCAGCGGCATTGAAGTGTGTACTAAAGTACGTACGTACTGTAACGTTGCTTGCAAAGAAGTGTGCAAATCTATTATGGGAGCATGTAATTAAAGTAACTCGCAACTGATGGTTAAACGTTCCTGCCCCGTTGCATAAATAGCATGCAAGTTCGCTCGTTTGACTACCATAGCCATTAATCGAAGTAAAATAGATCGACACGATTGTTTAAGTATTATAATTATAAGCACTTTTCAAATCGCAGTATCGAATCACTTTTAGTTCAGATGATGTTGTCTCTAGAGCCACATATAAAACAAGCACTTAATTCACGTTTAACGTTTTCATTCATTAGACTAAGAATTGATAAGCTTAATCATTGAAAAAATGTATCTGCTGAAACATTAGTCACACGCATGTTGTAAAAAAATTTAAGTATGTACATTGTGTGTAATAACAATCGCAAAAAAAAATGAATAATTATATAACGCCCGATATTATAGACTTGTATATTATAATTATTGCAATCATAATCGTTTCTATGCAGCTCATGTAGATATGATTACAACCAAGGTTGAGAGTGCAATGTGTATTGTATTTGTATTATGATAGATACATGTACCATTTTAATAAAACGTTTCTTGTTTAACATGCACTATAGCTTATTTGCTCTGAATAATATTTTGACATAATAATGATCCATTGAACATCATTATATCCAGACGTTAACGGTGCATTCTGTCGCAACATACACTCTATTACCAATGAACATTAAATTTACTGCCTCCGGCTCAATCCAACCGCACAAAGCCCATTCGTACAAAACAGTTGTACAAAAGCTAGGACAATGACCTGACATGCCTCGGCTGTTTCCAATGCAAACCAGATTCCCTTCGCGGTGCCTCCTATTACTATTGAGCTTGCTAAAATGGGTTTATCTAAGGTCAGAGCCGACTGCCTTGTGAGAAGCCCGTTTGGGTCATTTTGGGACAACGATCGCGACGGTTCAGTTCGCGCATTGTAGGGTTATGGGAAGCGGCCAAGGCATTCTATATACAAGAAATGTTAAAAACAGCTTTTGTAAAACAAAAAATAACGAACAAAATACATTATAGAACGTAGGTCAGGTATAAACAACAATCTTCCACAACTGAAAACTAAACGCCTGTGTAAATTGGCGTCGAACTACGATAGCGTCAATGCACCGTTTCCTGATAATGCTATTGATTTGCGCTTGTTGTTGTTTTTGTTGTTTATATTTTGTTGACGCTGTTCGTTTTGTAACGTTTGCGAGTTGCACTGAAAACATGCGTGTCCATTACATCCCGTATGCGCTGAGCGAGCGGCGCGAGGTAAAATTCATGCACTATAAGGCAGAAACCGTTATGCACTATTTGATTTTATTGCAAATGACAGTCTAAATTTGCACGTTTTAATGTCACTGACATCTAAACACATGTACCACAACGCACCACATTAAACAGTCTTGAGCGATTATTTTTTCAAATTTACCGATAAATTCAGGCAGGTGCAAATCGACTCCGACCTTCAAGGTCAGAGGTGGGGCAAACAAAGATATTAAGATCTAGCCCTGCGCGCGGTGCATTTCCCCCTTTGTTCTTTTGATTTAACCCATGACCCGTTGACCCGAATACGCCTGACAGTTGTGACAAAAATACAGTCCAGCGGCAGTGTTCGGTGCTTTTATGACATCTTGTTAAGTGTATGTATTTGCTTAATGTCGACCAAGTTCAAATTTTGACAACCATTGCACCGCGGTGATTACCTTTTTAATTAAAACGCGCTAATTAATACATAAGTATAACTGTCAATTTAGACGTGATCGTCCGGCGAAAACCCTTACCTGGTGACTGGACAGGCCAGCGATTTGTACATACCGCAAGCACTTGATTTATTACAGATCTATGTTGACCGCATGCCGCTGTCCTAGAATGACCCGCCGATTTATTGTGCGTCCCAAGGTTCGCGAGAGCTGGTAGTGTCAGAGCAGGTCAATTGCTTCGTGGCCTCCGTTTGACCCTCGCCTCATAGACTATTCAAACAATCCTTCGCCGTGTATCGCAGTTAATGTATTGTAGGAAATGTGTGCACTTCGTGGTTACTTTATATAACAACTTTTGAAGTTATCATAAATATATTTAGCAAATATTTTGGCATTTTTGTGAAGCTAATGGTTTTGGAATTTATACGAAATTGAGCGCTGACGAAAAGGGATTATATAAAAGTGAAATATTGTACATGGTAAGAAAATATATTGTGTGCATACTAACAAATATAGGAGTAGTAGTGCTGTGTAATCCAGTATTTCACAATTATGTATGTCATTAGGTTTGTTACGCGATTTTTGCTATACACGAACATTCTTGTTTTTTATATCGTGATAGCTTACAGATTCTAAAATGACAATTCTGACGAAATGACTGATGTTAAATTGTCGATTAACACTTCACAATGTTCTGAATTTCATATCACGATTGAATATAAAATATTTACAGGCTATTGATTCTTATCTGTAACACGACGATTATGTTGGTTGTTGTTGTTGTTGTTGCTGCTGCTGCTGTTGTTTTATGTTCTTTTTGGCGAACGTTCTGTGGGTTAAATAACTTGCACTAGAACTAAAAAGCTGTGTTTACCGTAATTTACTTCTCAGCTTCGAACTGTTTTTCTAATGGGAGACGATCAGTGTAAGTGTTAATTGAAATAATTAACACAATCGGATAATTTAAACTTAACTTCCTTTACTGATAATAATTTATAAATAACAAACATGTAAATAACACCTTCGGCAGTGCATGCGTATTTTTAGTTAATCAAAGTGTCGTTTAAACAGTGAACAACATTTTATGTTTGAGTATACGATGCAGTATTACGTAACAGTTTTATTGCCTTTTTCAGTTCATATAGGGTCAACCAAAAACGTTTTTGTTTCTTCTAACATCTCCCAGAAAGGGTTGGTTGGCGATCCTTTATTATACTTGTTACTCACCTTAATACATGTTATGTAAAATAACTCGCTAAAACGGCTTTGCAACATGTATTTTTTATATTTGAACTAAATAGTGTGATAATTAAAAAAAATAATTATGCTCCCATCGAGTATGGAAAAAATATCGAAATCTCCCAAAAACGGTTTACGGTTAACAAGTACGCCTTAACATGTGCAAAACGTACTCAGTCGTTCGCCCAAGCTTGATCGTGTCATTTCATTCTGTTGAATTTTCAGACATTTGCGGAAACGTGTGTCTGGCAGGTCTTCGGTCATAAATTCATGCATGACAAATTGTCATTTTCACCCGCATTTCGTTAAAAAAATCGTAACTATACACCACGGCATACCGCAGCAATAAAACAAAATAACTGCTTCTTATATTTTTCTTGCCTTCGTGTGCATAATCAAATGACAAACGCGTTATATAATGTAGAGCAACATCACCCGATCTGGGCAGAACATACTAACTGTTTATGCGACGCGCTCTTGGAAAACGTGGCTTAATGCACAAGCGTAAAGTGTCGACCCATATTAGCATGTGAAGTCCCCACGTTCACATAGACTTTATAAACATTTCATTAAAAACAGACAGTGTCGTTCCTGTTAGGCCTTTGTGAATTGCACAAGTTAAACTAGGACGACATTTTACGCAGATGTGGGTCGTGCTCTGTGAAAAGAAGATTTCATGCATGTGCGTAAAGTGTCATCCTAGATTAGCCTGTGCAGTCCGCACAGGCTAATCAGGGACGACACTTTCCGCTTTTTGTTGTATTTTCTGTTTAAAGAAAGTCTCTTCTTAGCAAAAGTTAAGTTTATGCGGAAAGTGTCGTCCCTGATTAGCCTGTGCGGACTGCGCAGGCTAATCTGGGACGACACTTTACGCAAATGTATTAAACCCCTTTTCTCAGAGCACGGCCCATGTATTATGCCTCTTTTTCCCAGTGAGCGGCTCTCATGACGAACTCAGTTTGGGCTGGAAAGATCGCAACAGCCATTTCTTCCCTGTGGCACGTTAAACTTATATTAAGCAAAATTGAATGTACCCATGTGCTCATAATATAAAACGGGAAATTAAATGAAGATATTTATATTTTTATTTGCGTATCTAAGATTAAATTTTGTGATTGAGGGTAAGATTGGAAGTAGTTTGGAATCTTTTTGAGTGGATAGTTTCCAAAGGAAGGGTGGTGAGTTAACAACTAATCAAAGTTTCATTAATTATATGTACCGGTTTCCAAATTACTATGTGCATCGTCAATAAATGTCTTGGCATGTAAGTCAGACACAATGTTTTTAAGCGTTTGATAAATGGATATTATTAAGTTAAGATTACAATTCTGATTATCTTGCCTCGATTGTGTCCTCAATATTTCCGCGTTTTATAATAATAAGCTCAAACTAAGCATACTATTTCCGTATGGAAACGAACACGAGATTCCAATTTTGTGAAAGCAGATTGCTTATTGCATGAAAATGGTGTTGAAGTGCACGACAAAAAAGATAAATTTCGATGTAACATTTATTTTAAAAGAGTTAAGTATTTAAATATGGAAAGACTTCATCCTATTATGTAGGGTTATCCGTAATAAAAGCAGAGAAATCGAAGACAGGTGTGTACCCCCCTGCCCCCCTAAAAAAGATAATAAAATTGACACGAAACTTATAAAATTGAATTAAAATCATGACGTCTTTATATGTAAAACTAAGATAACTGGTTTCTCTAATTACTTTACGCTAAACTAAGAAGCACATATTTTCAGCATAGCCTTAATAAACGTGCACCGGTACAGTAACATACCCATTAAGTAAGATGTATGTTGGAAACTGCAAGCCGATTATAAAAGAGATCTCGAATTGTTGCCTGCTCAAGGTTTGCTTAACCCATATATGCCTAGTGGAATCTCCCATTCTTCTAAATTGGATCTATTTATTTCCAAAATTAGGGATGTCTAGTATATTTATTTATATATTTAGATATTTCTTACAGAAATTTCTTTAGTCTAACAGCGCAGACCCTGATGAGACGCCGCATCATGCGGCGTCACAGCTGGGTCTGCGCTGTTTGCCAAGGCCTTTTTCCTTGACGCTAGGATTAAATGGGTTAAGTATGGAGGGCTAGGTAAACTTATAAAACTGACAATCAAAGACAAATGCGTGGAATGAGTCTTTCAGCCCACCGCACTTTACAACCAACTACATTTAGTATCGATGAGTCGTTAACGAAATCAAGGTACTTTTCAACCGAACGCTTACGGAGCAGGCAAAACGATGTGGTAAAGTATTCCTCCGCTATGCGCATGCGCGCTTGTCTATGTTTAAGTTCATTTGAGGATACTCTAGGTTTGTTTCAGGTGAAGCAGTCGAGTTCAGACAGCGGACATGTTACTAAAAATAGAAAAAAATAGTTCAGTCACTTCGTTCTTCGCTAGTTAGTTTGCGTTTCCTTGCTAAAGGTTGACATGTCATTGACGTGAATCTGACCATTAAAGTCAACGTTTTCCAATTTTGGCCTCACTTTGCTCTGGTCTTTGGCTTCCAAACATAGTGTTTGTATCAGTTTGATATTATATAAACTGCTTTCATCGGAGAACGCACTAACCGATAAAAGATTCTTTGCATTTATTTTGTGTTTTTAGAAATAAAATTGTGAGTGAAAATTTAATACGATAATTATAAATGTATTTTATTTTAGTTCTTTAATTATTTGACATTATTCAGAATTTAATTTGCTTAAAGGGAAACTACAAAAAATATCTTGAGTGTCAGCTCCTAGTGCAAGCTGATAAGAGTAGTCTCCCGTATGGGTCGCCGAGAATGGTTCTTTAAACAAATACTCATTGCAAATAATTAGTATTAGTATTAGACATTATTATTGCTGTTTTGTTGTTTTTTTAATTAATAAAATAATAATATTTTTCAGACGAATCGTATGCTGTGGATACAATAACAATTGGAGCAATGCCGCCACCGAAGAAACCGAAGATGGGTCGGACGTCCTTAGAACAGTTTCTTTCAGACGAAGAACGCTATAATCCTGGGGCTTCGAGTCGCGACTCCCGGGACTCCGAGGGAAACAGTCCAGCTGCCACCATCGAGGACGGATCGGATGGGGAAGTCTTTATGTCTAGCAGTGATGCAGACAAGACTCCGACTGAAACGTTCCCATCATGCAATACGGACGCGCGCGCGGAACTGTTCCACAAATTGTTGCTGAAATCGAGAGCGCTTTCTGAAGAGCACAGAGAAACGCTTAAGAGTCCGCCGCTCGATGAGCCATCGCCGACAACGTCGCCGTCGGGTGATGGTGAAAAGGTCGGCGCTTTCAGAAAATACCAAGATCATATTCGCTTGCAGATAGAAAAGCGGCGTCAGCTTGAGGTGAAACTCGAGTGCAGGTCGCCGGACACAGAGAAAGACGCTCCGATGGAGCCGTTATATGAGCAGGACATGAGTTACAAGACGAGCGCCGCACTGCAGGACATGAGTTACAAGACGAGCGCCGCACCGCAACAAAGGCTTACGACGGAGCAAGGACGCCTGATAGACACTTTGGTTGCCTCGGCGCTGGCTACTAGCGCCGCGCAATCCATAATTTACGGAGGCGGAATGAACGGCACAGCAAACCGCGGACACTCTAACGGATATGCGCATGGTCAAAACTTGTCATTTAGCACGTGTACAATGAAAAACTATGAAAACGAACCTCATGATCTGTCCAAAAGATCAGATGTTACAAATGGTCATTTATTTGGACAACGGTTTTACGACCGTTCTAATGACCACGGACGATTAGCGCATGTTTACAGAGAGTGGGCATTAAGACAAAACAAGGAGAACGCGCTGGAACGTTCTAAACAATATCTGGACTCGCACCGCCGTATCGCCGACTTGTTGTCCGTACGGACCGGGGAGAATGAGCGCGAGGAAAAACAGTCGGACAAGGAAAACGTTGTTACCGCGGTCCCGGCGCGATATCCGAATGCGCTGTATTCCACCATCGGCATCAATGGTATCCTGAGTAACTACAGATACGACACCCATCAACGGTAATTATATTATTTACATATTTGAGTTTTTTTTCGTGAAGGAGCCCCGACCTAACAAACATGGTCAAACATATCGTGGTTAATTATCGCAGTTTAATATAATTAGAGACGACTTTCACGTGATGGGCCTAATTATCGAATGGCATATTTATGGGTATATAAGTGACGATATTTTCTGAGAGGACGAAGACTGCATTCGACGTATTTTATTAACTAAATTAAAAGCCGCGTTTTACACAAGCTTACGCATTTTTGTGCGACTCTCCGCAATGGTACAATCAACGTTTATTCGTATTTTATACAATAATATATTCTTATATGCGACCATATAAAAGGACCATCAAACGTAATTAATATTAGATTACTGTATATCTTCGCCTTTGCGCTTACGTTTCCAGTCAAGAGAAAATATATGTCCCTGAGAAACTTGGTCTATGCAACTTTCCAATCATGGCCAATAGCGGTTCATGCTTGCAGTGCAAAATCAAGTGAAAATTACAAGTCTGTGATTGTACTAGTTTTTTTTTCAAGCGATTTTTTATACAATTGTTTTCATTGCATATTGTGATATACTTCACCCATCACGCATTAACGTGTCTTAATTTGCTGATACTATTAAAATAAAGTTTATTCTAATCTAAGCCAGTACTTAATTATTTTTCAAAATGGTATCATACTTATAAATAGTGTAGCTTAATTTTTCAATCCACGTACACTTATACATCGTCATGTAATTAAAAAATAACTACTGGTTAGTAGTTTCTTAAGAAGACAATAACCACACACAATGAAATGATAATTTCTTGTATGAACCTCCGTTAACATTTGTTAGAAATAAAAAGCACTATTTTAATTAAATGAATTGCGAACAAATTGTTTATTTTAATAGGCAAATGTGTTTTGCACATCATGCAGAATAATTAAACCCATTTTAATTTCGATATTGTCGTTTTGAGATTTGTTACAATTTTTTTTTTGTATCGGATATATACATTTAAGGAACTACAGCAACCTCCGTGCAGAGGTTTGACGGAACCAGCATAGCTGGATCAAGTCCCTGCCTTAATAAACCACCACGTGATTATAGCCTAGCCACGTGGTACAATAATTTTACCGTTGTTATTTTTACTGTTTTTAATTAAAGCAATTATTTATTTTTTTATTATGAACCTGAACATGCATTGTGTCACACCGGTGTGATAATAACGTAGTGACGTCACCATCTATGTATAGAATGCCTGAACATGTACATTATTTTTCAAAATGTAAAAGAAAATGATGCTAATTTTCATAATAGAATACTTATACCAATAAAATAAAATCGTTTTGCCATCACAAAAAATCCTACAATATTTGGTAGGATTTTAGTTTTAGGGTTTAAGTATTCTATCATTATTATTTTATTTTATATTTTGAAAATAGTGTGTAAGTTTATGTTCATTTAAAAACATTTACGTGAATTATTTTATTTTTTAAATATAAACGGTAAAATTATTGTACCACATGGGTACGAAGGCAGGGATTTGATCCAGCAGGGACCTATAAAAACTGTATACGTCCCTGGATCCAGCTATGGTAGTTCCAATCAAATCACTGCGCGAAGGTTGCAGTGCAATATGCCGAGTTTTGGACATTAAGGCGACTAAATGTTCCTCCATTATATGACAGAAAGAAACAAAAACATCTTTATTTTCGAGGCGATCGACGTTTATATATTTATTAAATGGCACCAACGATTAAGCTTTGAGTATAAACGCACCACTTCGCTTAAGTAAGTTCGCGATGTTATGAAAATTAATATAAGTATCAAAAGAAAATAAAGAGTTCCTAGTTGTTCTCTCCCTTGCCTGGTTTTCAGACGGTTTACGAAGTGGCTAACTCAAGTTATGTTTAGTTCAAAGGGTTAAACTGACCATCGGTCAAAAGTTAGGTTGACCTAGTGGCCAAGCAATCAACCGAGAAGCCGTATTTACCTACTTGCAAGTCGATACCGTGATATGAATGAGTATTCGGACAGAGTAAGGTAGACTCAAACTGGTGGCATTTTTTATATTACAATTTCATTAGCTAACTATTTTCCAAAGCTTTAGGTTAAAATGTAAATAATGGCGAGTTTAAATTTGCAGTGAACAGTTTAAAAAAAATATGACAAACAATGAAACATTTTGTCATTTTAAAATATAAGAAGGCTGACATAGCATATTAAAAATGTATTAAGAATGTGATTGTTAATAAAATAAATGATTGTTCTAGACATGAAAACATAACATACATCTTAATTGCATCTGGTTCCTGTTCATTCAACATTAATGACTTTATATGCAAATTAAAATTCACATTTCACAAAAATGATAGTTAAAAAAACACGAATGTATGAATATAGTTGAATACAATAAACAATAATACCCGCAAGGGGAGTTAGAAAGTATAGATAGATAGATAGATAGATAGATAGATAGATAGATAGATAGATAGATAGATAGATAGATAGATAGATAGATAGATAGATAGATAGATAGATAGATAGATAGAATAAAAAACACAAATGTATGAATATTTTTTATAATAGCTTAATTTTTAAAAGGTAATGCTTTTAAACTGCTACTATAACTAAAATAAAGATACTTAAAAAATATCAGAATGCAAATAATGTAATTTTGTCTTTCTTTATATATATTATTTCTCAGACTCTAGATTCTTGTCTCCATATTTAAGCATTTTAATAAAACAGTATACACTATACAGAAAAAATAAAAATTCAAGAGGGGATATTGTTTAGTTTTAGTAGATATAAGATTATTGATTTTCACTCAGAAATGATTTTAAAATAAGTATATTCACAAGTGGCTCATTTTATCAAATGATTAATTTTCAATCATCACATCTATGATCGACCATAAGTTATTTTCTTTTTATTATCAACTTGTTTACATTGTAAATGTATCACACTTTTGAATTAAGCGGAAATTATAGTGTTGTAAGATCGAAATAATGACATCATTTCACAAATATTATTCACTTTTTAATAAAGTTAATTAAAGGTACCAATTAAATCACCCACATTCTGCTGCAAACCACAGGACATTATAAAATAAGCACAAAAGATATTAATAAAATTTTCCACAGTTTAATGTTCTTAAATAATAAACAGAGTGATATTTAGTAATTAACCAAATAAATACCACACTTTCACATGTTTATCTTGCCCCACACAATCTGTGAAATGACTTCATATTGATAAAGTTTCTGGTTTATCTCTAAGCTGGTCTGACAAATTTTGTGTGTTTGGGTCAGTATGGGATGTGGTCAGCCAAGCATTTTGGCCACTGACCATTGGCTAATACAGGACTTTCTTAGCTAATTATGCCAGGATAATTTTCAAAAGTAGCACCAATTTAGAAGCATAGTGCACAAATTGGAGTTTGAACAGAGCACATTATGCTCCGTATGGGAATTTATAGTTTGATGTTTAAATTGATAAATTCAAGAACTAAGTGGATACAAATAATGAGCTGTTTCAAACAGTGTTGTTTCTGTGACTGAAGTTGGAAAAAGAAGACAAAGAATGTTTCAAAGGCTATTCATAGGATATTCATATGTGGATTAACCTGGTGTTAGGCAAATAGGAATAGTTACAAGTATTAATTAAGTTTTGGCATGAGCTTTTCCTTGTGTAAGCATTGAAGATTAAACACACTGCATGTGTGTACATGACCGTGTATGTGTGTACATGTACATGACCGCGTATATGTGGGGCAGTACATGACTCATAATCAGTCATTGACTGGTTGTAGCTGACATACATACATGTACAGATACATTGACTGTATATCCCCTTTCCCTTTCAAGACATTCACAACAGTGAAGAAAAATGTTAGGCAAAAAGTGTAAACAATAAGTTCTTGTACCTGGGTTTTAGCGTACATGAACATTTGACTCGTTCACATTCTATTGGTTGTGAACTATTACCAGTAACATCTGAGGTGGAATTCTGTGTGCAGAAATTCTGTGTGCAAGTGAATCTTTCACAATGTATAACCGTTATAATCATTGCTCGGAGAACTATATTCTATCTAGCTCGGAGATAAAGCATGAATATGACAGTGATAACCAGGGTTATTGTCACAGTAGCCAGGCCTACCGCCATGACCAGATGGCTTCTAGCGTTGGCTGCTCCATTGTTAAATTATTGCAAGACCAATCGGATGTCTATCAGAACTGTCCTGGGTAGGTTTGTACAGCTTCACTCTGTGAAAACTAGGCATAATGCAGTGCTCCAGCTAAGCCTAAATTGAAGGGCGCCCCACCCTGCCCTCCCGAACCTCCGCCCTGCCCTTTCTAGGGCCCCCCCTGCCCTTAAAAAAAAAAATATATATTATTTTTTTTTACATATGATGATGAATAAATCTCTTATAACCTTATTACAATAAATTGTTATTAATGTATTCCTCATTGTAGACATTATATTTAGATTGTTTAATAATAATGGGAATAATATATTCTAACAATTATTAATAGCATGTATATTAACATGCAAGAGGAAGCATTCCAGAAATGCCTGTGCACTCGAAAGTGCCCTTTTGACAAAAAAGCCCCCCCTGCCCTTTTCAAATCCTAGCTGGAGCACTGATAATGCAAGTGCTTAAAGTGTTGTCCCACTAATTGCTCAGGCTAATCATGGTTCAGCTTTTATATGGATTTTTTCTGATGAAGAATTTTCTTATAAAAATCCAATGTGAGTAAAAAGAGTTGTCTCTGATTAGCCTGTGCAGACTTTACAGGCTGATCATGAATGAAGCTTTAAACATGCATAAATCATCCCTTTTTCAGCTTTTATGGATTTTGTTTGATAAAAGGAAGAATTTTCTAATAAAAATTCCAGTCTAAGCAGAAAGAGTTGTCCCAGATAAGCCTGTGCAGACCTCTCAGGCTAATGGAACCTTTTACACCTGCATAAATCTTCCGAGTTTTCCCAGAATGAGGCCCCAATATTGACCCATGAGGATCCATAGACCAATCCTCTGTCTGAGCTGGCAGACTAATGAGGATCCATAGACCAATCCTCTGTCTTAGCTGGCAGACCAATGAGGATCCATAGACTAATCCTCTGTCTGAGCTGGCAGACCAATGAGGATCCATAGACCAATCCTCTGTCTTAGCTGGCAGACCAATGAGGATCCATAGACCAATCCTCTGTCTTAGCTGGCAGACCAATGAGGATCCATAGACTAATCCTCTGTCTGAGCTGGCAGACTAATGAGGATCCATAGACCAATCCTCTGTCTTAGCTGGCAGACCAATGAGGATCCATAGACCAATCCTCTTTCTGAGCTGGCAGACCAATGAGGATCCATAGACTAATCCTCTGTCTGAGCTGGCAGACCAATGAGGATCCATAGACCAATCTTCTGTCTAAGCTGGCAAAATACATAATTGTTCAATTTTGTGTGGTGGGAGCTGTCCTGGAGAATTTACAGATGATGGACAGTGTGTTTTTTGTTCAAAATCTGTTCCAGTATCCGGCCCAAATCCCAATGGAAAAAAGTAAAAAAAATTCCCAATTGGGACATAAAAATTCCCAATTAAAGGTTTTTTAGATCAACATTTAGTTCATCTCCCTTGAGCTTTACAAGTAACACTTTTTTAAATGTAATATTTGAAACAATTTTTCTCATTTTTGAAGTATTTGTAAGCAAAAAACAACAACACCTATTTCCCAATGTTGGTCAAAATGCCAAAATTTTTCCCAATCCAAAGGGACCCAGCCCCATTCCCAAAATGGTGAAAAAAACAATGATGGATAAATTAACCTTGGTTGGCTCTAGATTTGCTACATGTTGAAGTCGCAAAGTTGGATAGTTCAAATACATTTTCTTAATCAGGCATTTCTTTAGCTTTTGACAATATGGAGTCAAATGACTATATGCTTGAAATTATCTGGCGTCAATGACATTTTCAGGGTTCAACAGTTTGAAGTCTTTAAATTATGTTTTGAAATGTTTATTGATTGCTCCCACTGCTGTTGCATAGATTACACTAAGGTAAATAACTTATCAAAAATGATATGCAATCAGTGTTCTATAAAAACAAAACAACATGCTTAAGTTATTCATTGCAACATCTGCAACAAAATTATTCAAAATTATTTAAAGTTTTTTTTATATATTGAACTGTTTCCACTGAAGTTGTTACACTGATTCAAGCATCGAATAAGAATGTTCATGTACATGTATTCCTCAGGGTATGTTCCTTATCAGTATAATAGTAATACAGTATGTTAGTAATAGATGTGCAAAATAGTCAGTAAAGCCAGTTAAGGCATGTTGGATATCTGTTAAATTTACAGGATAATTGACAAATGAAAAGGGGAAGAAAAAAAGGTGGAAAATATTGTAAAAGGTAGGGGCAAATAAATTGATGGGGGCACATATTTAAATGGATAAAGCTTAAAAATTGAAAGGCGGTTACCGTCTGCCATTCTGCTTTAGCTAAATCTGTACTCATGAATGCCAAGGAACTTGACATTTTCCCAAGGGGATGTTAAACAGGAGATCAATGATAAGCTGTTCTGTATTATAAAAAATCATAAGAAAATATATGTTTTGAATGTAAAATTAATAAAGGAAGTTTCAATTTGTTGTAGTTTCTCTTAAATGTACATGGATACACACAATATAATATATGTAAGTTGTTTGACATTTGTGTTATTTAATGGCTGCAGGCTACAAATTAATGATTTTTAACAGGCGCGGTATGTCAATACAAATAAACTGTACGCTGAAGTTTCTTAAGCTAGGTTCAACTAAACTTACGGTTGATATTTGGCTTTCTTGCATGATTGGTTTGTAATTTGTGATTTTATACTACTAAGTACATGATAAGTTATTATTATAGACATTTAGCTTGATATAGAAGCTGATTGGTTTATAATGTGTCATTTTAAACTACTTAATACATGATTAGTTATTATTATAGACATTGAGTTTAACATTGAAGCTGCATAAATGCACTTTATTTATATGGACATATACAGAATAAGGTAAGACACCTAGTATAAGAATATTAATAAATTGTTAATATGTAAAGGATTTTTTATTTCAATGTGTTGGTATAATATTTATATTATTAATTTATATTAAAAGGGACAAGCCTGCTTTGAAATTCGTTCTTTAAAGGAACAGCGATGTATTTTTTTAAATATTAAACTGGGTGAAACATAAACAAGAATAATGATCATATAGGAGCAGAGCTCCAGATAAGGATTTAGTCAAAAGGGTATATTACCCCCTGATATTATTGTTAAAGCGTATTATACTCCTTTGTTTCAGCCATAAAGGGTACTTAGGAATATTGAGGGATATTTTCTATTTCCACAGATAACATACATATTACATGGGGCGTTAAAGCTAGAAATATTATTATTTGTTTTTTTATATTAATATTAAAATGCAAATAAAAGACGGAAAAATGGTGATATGAACAGACTTTCATTAAAATATTCGCGCAGGAGCCGCTGGTCGCTCAAAACGTCCCTTTTTTAATCACAAACATGATGGGCAGCCATTTTGATTACGAGCTTGTTTTCATTTACTTACTTTTGATTCAAATGTTAACTTACACTAAAAACTCAACTGGATTATTGGTAAAGCCGGTTACGCACTGTGATTTATTAAAAATAGGTACAAAGATTTGTATTGCGTAATGTTACGCACCGGGCTGATTTTTAATGCGTTTTTTAGCTCACCTGAGCACAACGTGCTCATGGTGAGCTTTTGTGATTGCTTTTTGTCCGTCTTTCGTTGTGCGTTGTGCGGCATCAACATTTGCCTTGTTAACTCTCTAGAGGCCACATTTATTGTCCAATCTTGATGAAATATGGTCAGAAGATTTGTCTAAATGATATCTTGGATGAGTTCAAAAATGGTTACGTTTGCTTGAAAAACATGGCCGCCAAGGGGCGGGGCATTTTTCCTTATATGGCTATATTAGGTTATAGTAAAATCTTGTTAACACTCTAGAGGCCACATTTATAGTCCGATCTTCATGAAACTCGGTCAGAAGATTCATCCCTATAATATCTTGGACTAGTTCAAAAATGATGCCGGTTGGTTGAAAAACATGGCCACCACGGGTGCAGGGCTACTTTCCTTATATGGCTATAGTAAAACCTTGTTAACATTCTAGAGGTCACATTTATTTTCCGATCATCATGAAACATTGGTCAGAAGATTTGTCCAAATGATATCTTGGATGAGTTCAAAAATGGTGTTGGTTGCTTTAAAAACATGGCCACCAGGGGAGGGGCATTTTTCCTTATATGGCTTTATATGGCTATTGTTAAACCTTGTTAACACTCTAGAGGCCACATTTATTGTCCAATCTTCATGAAATTTGGTCAGAAGATTGGTCTCAATGATATCTTGGATGAGTTCGAGTTCGAAAATAATTATGTTTGCTTGAAAAAAATAGCTTCCAAGGGGCGGGGCATTTTTTCCTTATATGGCTATAGTAAAATCTTGTTAACACTCTAGAGGCCACATTTACTGTCTGATCCTCATGAAACTTGGTCAGAAGATTTATCCTGATAATATCTTGGACGAGTTCAAAAATGATGCCGGTTGGTTGAAAAACATGGCTGGCAGGGAGCGGGGCATTTTTCCTTATATGGCTATAGTAAAACCTTGTTAACACTCTAGAGGCCACATTTATTTTCCGATCTTCGTGAAACTTGGTCACAAGATTTGTCCCAATAATATCTTGTTATCTCAGGTGAGCGACTTTGGGCCTTTCAGGCCCTCTTGTTTAATTTTCCAATCGGTAAATACGCAGATAGGCATCTTATCTGGAGCTCTGTATAGGAGTTCATAGCAGTTTGAAAAACAGCATTTTTTAATACTTTGACTTTTAACCTTCTACTATCAGAGCTTTTTATATTTTATGAAATTTGGTTCCTAGCCCTCATTTTTGGGGAAAAATATGATTGTATCAAAGAACAAATTTGTGGCAAATGCTTTAATGAAGTGGTTCAAAACATGCAGGTGTTGAAGTTACGTTTAAGGGAAAACTGCATGATTTGAAAATTATGTGGTGAGGGGTTGCTGCCCTATTAAGGCTGCAACCATAAAGGGAAAAAAATCCCCACCCTTGAACACAGTCGTTTGTTCTTGTGAGTAATGTGTCTTCTATAAATCTAAATTATCTGATTTCAGAGAAGGCTTAGACAGGGTGAATGGTAAAATGGAGGAGAACCCATGCATGATGTCGCCCGCCGCTGGCTACATGCCCAGTCACTCTATGATGCCCCCTGGTCAGCCCGTAGCCCAGAGCCCGACCTCCACCACCATGGACAACATGGACCGGTTCCACCCGGCCCTGCTCAGTCCGCACTTCTTGGCTGACTCGCGCCGCATGAAGCTGGAGTCCTCACCAGGTGGGTGACTTGTAGTTGTGCTTTTAATCGTTTTTTTGTTGTTGTGTTTTTGGCGAGGGTCCCTGGCTTGGCGGTGGCAAGAATTCTGGCTTAAGGGAATCATTTTTGGGGGAAAAATGTAGCAGGAGTAAGACAAAAAGACATGGGTAAAACAAATTATTTAAGGTTTTTGATTGACATCTTAGTGTTTTCCCAAGGCCGTTTTATTGTGGCCATGCCCTTTTTTGTAGCGCCACGCTGCCTCTTTCAAAGTCATTTAGCGCCACGCTGCCCTTTTCAAAGGCAGCCGCCCTGCCCTTTCATGACATGGGCACCCGCTGTTTTCCGCGCCTTATTGATAACATCTTAATAGCCCTTTGTCCAAACTACTTTGCCGACTAGTATAAAAGTATGGACCCAAGGCCGCGAAGATTTGTTCGGTTATGAATTAGTCAAGCGTGAATAACCCCGTGTCAATATTTATCGATAATTTCAGTGGCTTATACCAAGCACACTAATTGGTCGGTTATGTGTACTCGTCCACGATAAAATCGTGGACAGATACTTCGGAGACTTCTATTGAAAACCTAGATTTTCCTCGTGGAAAATGTGAATTTATGCATTATACAGTAATATCAAAACATTTATTTTAGATTTAGATTATCAATTATTGACATAATTACTGTAACGTTTTCTAATTAAACAAAATGTGAATCGCGTATAAAGCGGACATATTATACGAGTTTACGTTGCTATGCGCACCTGTGGCTTATCATTTTAACAAGATGGCAGACAATACAGCAAATAAATTGTGACTCTGCAAAAATAGCAAATAATGATCGAATTAACGATGGAGATCACACATTTAGAAGGGATTAATGAAATGCATGAGATAACGAACGATGCATTAAACGTTATACAACTACAACATATTTTTAGCTCACCTGATTGCTCAGGTGGGCTTTTGTGACCGGTCTTTGTCCATCGTATGTCCGTCCGTCCGTTAACATTTGCTCATAAACACTCTAGAGGCCACATTTCTTGTCCCATCTTCATGAAACTTGGTCATAAGCTTTGTCCCAATGAAATCTCTGCCAAGTTCGAAACTGGGTTGTGCCGGGTCAAAAACTAGGTCACTAGGTCAAAGAAAGAAAAACCTTGTAAACACTGATGTAGACAGTTTTTATCTTTTCATAGTGAGTACACACAATGTGCTGGATTACAAGTGTTTGTTGTCTTCTCCCTACACAGGAGGCGGAGTCAACAAGCTTTGTCAGGTGTGCAGCGACAATGCGTCCGGCTTCCATTATGGGGTCTGGTCCTGTGAGGGCTGCAAGGCCTTCTTCAAACGGAGCATTCAAGGTAATTTAATCTTCGTAATTATTTTTGTGCTTTTATAGACTATGCTTTAGATATGTGTCTTGTTTTGAGAAAACTGGGCTTAATTCATGTGCGTAAAGTGTCGTCCCAGATTAGCCTGTGCAGTGCACACAACTAATCAGGGACTACACTTTCCGCTTTAATGGTATTTTTAGTTTCAAGGAAGTCCCTCCATACCGAAAATCAAGTTTAGGCGGAAAGTGTCGTCCCTGATTAGCCTGTGTGGACTGCACAGGCTAATCTGGGACGACACTTTACGCACATGCATTATGACCAGCTTTCACAGAACAAGACACATATAAGCTCAACTCTGGGAACATGTGACGGTCCCCACGAGCTTATCATGGCCACTTGCTAATTTGATGGAATTTTTCGTTTAAAGAAAGTTTCCTCTTAGCAAAAGCCTTTTAAGGGAGAAAGTGTCGATCTGATTAGCCTGCGCAAAATGGTCAGGCTACTATGGGATAACACTTATGTTATGCATCAGCCCCATTTTCGGGGAGCGTTGCCCAGATATAAAATGTATGTTTCATAGTATAGTTTGCTATGGGCCGCCCATCAACCTGGTGAAGGTTCCTCGGACAAAGCCAAAAATAACTATACATTTCTATCTGATGAAAACATTCATTTCATATAAGCATTTAAAAATGAATGCATACAATGTTTTTTTATGGGACAATTCATCCAAAACTCTTAACTACTTTGACATTTCAAATTTCCAAAAATACCAATAGCTTCTGGGTATTCTTTGATGGTTTCATGGAAGATTGTTATGTTTTTTCATTTCAAATGAATGAAAATACCATGATGTGCTAATTTCATCTTTGCCTGATGTACAGGCCCTGTGGATTACGTGTGTCCAGCAACTAACACATGCACCATCGACAAACATCGGCGAAAAAGCTGCCAGGCGTGTCGACTTCGCAAGTGCTATGAAGTGGGAATGAACAAGGGTAATGATTCATTGCATTTGTTTTTAGCACAAATGTAAGATTTGCTGCAATCTCAACTTCTGATCGTTGTTTAAAGTAAATATTTTAAAAAATCATCTTGAAAACACTTTAAGAAATTAACTTTTTAAGTGTTCATATTGAATGGCAAAAATGTTTTGATTCTTTGTGAAACATAATAAAAAAAAAAAAAAATGTGCAATTGTATACCGGTACTCCCTTTTAACCCTTTGCATGCTAGGAAATTTGTTGTCTGCTAAAATGTCGACTGCTGAATTTCTAAAATTAGCATTTTCTTTGATTTTTTCAAAGAATATTATCAGAATAGCAAACAGTTTGGATCCTGATGAGACCCTGCGTCTCATCTGGATCCAAACTGTTTGCAAAGGACTTCAAAATTCGGTTCCAGCGCTGAAAGAGTTAAAAAGAATATTCAAATAATCCCTCCGAAATATGTACATTTCCAGGTAGTCAAAGAAAGGAGAGAAAGTCCACTTTAGCTGGTCAGAACAAATCTCCTAAGCGTTCAAGATCTGACTCGGGCGAGAATCCCTTAGGTCAAGGATCTGTCGACTCTGCACCCACTCCTGCCAAGGTGAGGCTATAATCTTTGGTTATTTTATTTATTATTGACTACTTTATGTATGTTTTTCAACCACAAGTACTGGCACTTAGTTTTAGGTAATTTTGCATTTTTGACCCTGACTTAATTCATTAACTGATTCATAGAATACTTCAACTTCTGTAACTTCAGAAATTTAGCGAATTCAATTAAAAAAAAAAGAATACCCGGTAATGTTCTTTCTTTCATTTTGTTGCAAGTTAATAAAAATTTTCAAGATCAACATTTTCATTCGGCTGAGCCTTATTTGTTTGATATTAAAAACTTATTGAAGTCGCATCCAATACTTTTGTTTAACCAATCCAAGTTCCAGGTAACAGGGTCATATATGTGCCTGGGAATGTTTAGTGTATGGCTACAAATAACACCAGCTGAAAAAGGTAAATTCATCTACTTATACCAAATGTTATTCTTGCAGAATTCTCGCAAGTCTCGAACATCGCTGATCCTGGAGGCTCTTGGGAAGGCAGAGATGCCGCGTCTTGAGAGCTTTCACAACCACAATCTGCCTCCAACCAAGGCCCACCTTTTGACCTCATTCGTGAATCTTGCGGAGAAGGAACTTGTTAACCTCATTAACTGGGCAAAAAATGTCCCAGGTATGTTACTGTAAAACCAGTAAGAATTGTTGGACACTTGATTTGTGTTGGTTCCCTGAACCTTGAATTCTGTGAAAAGACTTAGGGGGTTTAATGCATTTGCGTAAAGTGTCGTCCCAGATTAGCCTGTGCAGTCTGCACATGCTAATCAGGAATGACACATTCCACCTAAACAGTAAAATTTGATTTTTGCTAAGGGTAAGAAGAGACTTTTCTGATAAAGAAAAATATAAAAGTTAGTTTTTTTCAAATGCGTAATTCTAGCCTACTTGCTTTTAAGTACTTTAAAACAACAATGGCCTATCAGGCATGTGCTAGAGAAGATAAGTGCTTGAAGTTGCTGCATGTATATTAACCCTTTCCAGCTAGAAGCAAAGTAAAAATGGCTACATGTATGTGCAAACAGCATAAAACAGGAACAGTCTGCGAGTAACTCGCAGTCTGTTCAGGTTTTATGCTGTTTGCTGCTCATCATTATGTAAGGTATGGTAATGAAGCCTTCAAAACTTGAATCTAGTAAGAAAGTTATTTAATTAAATTTGATTTTCTAAGGGACTACAAATGGGTTAAAATACATATCTAAGTGGTAAAGAGTTAAATATTTTATAATGTGTGACAGGCTACTCAGAGCTCAGTCTGGGGGATCAAGTTCATCTCATAGAGTGCTGCTGGATGGAACTGTTGTTTCTCAACATTGTGTTCCGGTCTCTAGAACATGGTGGGCGACGTCTCGTTATTGCACCAGATCTCGTGCTGGAAAGGTACTCATTGGTCTTATCGTAGATTTGAACATTCTGACTGACATTGCTAAGATTGCTTTGTACTTTACTGTTTTCTTAGAATATTAAAAACACAAAACAATTCACCTGTAGCCTTTTATTGGTCACCTCAACAATTCAGGTGCCCCAGTTGTATTTGTGTAAGTAAAAAATGTATATCTATTAGGTTATGGACCTTTTTGGTATAGCTGATTGTATGAATTCATACAATTTCAGCAAAAAAGTCATGTGAAAGTAGACAAAGTGAAAGCCCTTTTGTAAACAATATCAAATTTTCTTTTATTTTTTCCCCCTCAGGCCCTACTGGTCGATCATGGGGATGTCGGAAGTGTTTGAGCAGTTGGTTGCCGTCTCAGAGCAACTAGTGCAATACAGCCTCCACAAAGAAGAGCACCTGTTGCTACAGGCAACCATTCTGGCAAATGCTGGTGAGTGACCTGCCTTGAAAAATATGGCTCTTGTTCTTGAAAAATGGGGCTTAATGTTCTGAGTAAAGTGTTGACCCTGAAAAGCTTGTGCAGTCGGCACAGGCTAATAAGGGATAACACTTAGCAGCTAAAATGGATCTTAGTCAAGAAGAGTTTCCTTTCAAACAAACAAATACAATAAAAGCGAAAAGTGTCATCTCTGATTAGCCTGTGCAGACATATCTGGGTCAACACTGAACGCTTTCACATGATAATTATGAAATAAGCCCCATTTTTCCTTGTGTGAGGTACATATTTTTCACATGATAATAACAACTTGGATATGAAAATAATGAGTCGCTTTGAATGTGACATCGGAAAGATTGGCACGCATGTGGTTTTAATAAGGTCTTTACAGAATGTTGAATAATATGCCAGTAAATAGTCTATCAAACCTAACTAAAAACTTGCTTTTTCTGTTTAATCTCCCAAGGCATAAACCTAGTGAATGCTCGTTGAACACAATTTTTATGTATTTTTCTTATCTTGAATAAAATAAACGTCAAAAATATGTCTTTAATATGGATGCAAAGCTGTCTGTTTAGCACATTTTCTATCAATTGAATGCCATTCATCGTGTGTGTTTCAGAGGTGCGCAAACTCTCAAGTTACTCAAAACTGTACGAAATCAGACAGAACATTCTGGACGGCATTGTGGATATCGCTCAGAAGTACCACCCGGACAATTTACGTCATGTGCCCTCTTTGCTGCTCCTTCTTACGCATATACGTCAGGCGTCCGAGCGGGCAGTCGTGTACTTTCAGTCAATCAAGCGTGACGGGGTCGTGACTTTCTGTGCTCTCCTCTCTGAAATGCTGGATGCTCAAAGCGATGAAAAGAACAACAAACATCAAAACTGTGCATAAATTTGTGTAGTGGATTTGGACTCAAATTGTCATTAAAAATCAGTCGACTGATCAGCATGTTTCGTGCAACGAAGATCTAGTTGCCTTGTGCATAGTCTGTTAGAAATGTTGTAATTAGCACTTTAATCAAAATAACGATTTAAATAGCATTCTATGATAAAAAGTCAAGGGCATTTATGTTGTCAAGAACTCTGCATAGTTTATTGGGCAATTGTTCGGCTGGTTGGGTTTTATACATGTATTTCTCTGATATATGCTTGGTTGGGACCTTTTTTTGCGTAGACTCTGGGTTTTCCTCTGCTGAGTAGTTATTTTGTTGTTCATAATTTGTTCATTTTTTTTTTCCATTAGTTATTTTGTTGTTCATAATTTGTTCATTTTTTTTTTCCATATTATCGCTTTAAAAAAAATTATTATTATCAGTATTAGATTTTCCATTAGATCATGGAATAACACTTTATATTGAAAACAATATTATAAAATTACATAGATATACTCATGATGTGAACTGATAGAATTTTTGGTTGTTTTTATCAGACAAAGTTTCTGAATTTCTAACATAGGAAAATGATGAAGCATTCGTTCATTCAATTTATCAATTGTCCAGCTTTTAATTGCATTTTATATTTTAATATAAATGGTTTTTGATATATTTTATTTGTTACAGATTTTAAGGTTTTTATGATTTTAAACGATTTAAAAGACATTTTTATAGATAAACAAATTTATGAAGTACATTGTATTTTAAAGTGTTAATGATGTTATGAAATTTTGTAATGTTTGCTTTAGAGATTTCATGATTTTAAGCAATTTTATAGACATATATTTTTTTAGATATACACGAATTGTACTGTAATTTGATCTTCTATAAGGCTTAAATTTGTTGTCTGAGTTGCAACAAATATATTCTATAAGAACAATACAAACATAATGAAAGATCTTTCTGATAGGCCTTAATTATTAATTATCTTGCAGTGTTCTGTGTTCAAAAACTTTGCTTGAACTTATAAAGTTATAGTTTCACCCAGGTAACAAGTAGATATAATATTAGAAAGTATCTTATTTTTTACCTTGGCCAGTATTGGTTATTAATGATATTCTCATCTGGAGGCTACATATTCCATCTTGTTATTAAATTATTTTGTTAACTTGTGTTCAAACATGCCATGGGAATGTTTTATTAATTTTATTAGGTTTGTTTGCTGTCCCTGAATATTTCAGAAATAAAAACTATAAGTTTGCAACCTTGCTTGTTGGTCAAGTAACTGCATTTATTTGGATTTTTATTAAGTAAATAAATATATATTTTAATGAAAAGTTTTCATGATATTTAAATTGTATCGCTTGAAAAGATGGACATACAAATCATCATGGTTCCCAATCCTTTATATATTTTTATTTATGTATTATTTGAACATTATAATTGCCACTGTAAATGTTGAGTTACACTAAAGTGTTCTTAATTTGTTGAGTATTACCTTTTGTTTACATTATTTAATATTAACTAGTAAATGTGCTATCACAAAGAAGTTAGTCAGACTAGGGCCCCAGTGCAAAACTTTGGAGACATCCCTTATTTATTAAATAATTAAATTTAATGTATACTTGTTAGTTGACCCTCACAATGAATGAATGCTTATTGAATCGGTTGTATACCGTTCTTAAAATGTTTAAGGACATCTTCTTGATGCATTCTCACAAGTCCATTTTCTGGGCTTACACTTATTTATAGACCCTTTCAAGTCTTACTTACTAGATTTTACTGTTAATTTATTATTAGTTGACTGCCTGAAGCAGATTATTTGGATGCTTAATTGATTGTCCACTGGCCTAAGGCTGTTGTACATTTCTTGATGCATACTGGTTAGGAAACCCTTTTGTTGCATTCTGATGTTTTGACTTTATTGATGCATACTTGTTAGATGTCCCTCCTGATGAATACATGTTATTGATCTTGTTGCTGTATATTTCTTGGTGCATGCCCATTATTTTGACCCTCCTGATGTACAATACGGATACATATTAGTAGACTCTGTTGTTGTTGTATACTTGTTAGTCAGCCCTCTCGATTAGCAAGTGTAGCAAGAAGTGCTATGTTAGATTGGGTTTTAAAGTTTGATATTTATATTAGAAGGCATACATATTTAAGTTATATGTCCACAGTTATGTTGATGTCATTATGACTTAGATATATGTAGCTATATATACGTGTAACGTGTACATATATACATCTTTTGATGTTTGATTGTGAGTCATTGATTCAAATGGCATATATTGTGCATCAATTTTGTTCATTTAATACATATTGAATGTATTGATTGTTTGTTACATATGGTCATAACTGACTTAAGTGGTCAAAAAATAAAAAATGAATGAGAACAATCCACAGTGTGTTTGTTGCTACTGTTTGAAAGCTTATGTTAGAACACGGATAGGTGTTTCATGTGTAATACAAGTGACGTTCACCATATTTGTATACATGTACATGTGGTAATAAACGTGTTTTAATTACAAAAACACTGCTTCAAAATCTGGCATGTCTGGTGGCAAGTCGATATTGATGTTGAAAAACATCAGGTTTTTATTTATTAAAAAAACACAAATATTAACGTGTTTTCATTCGCATGTTTACCTAAAATTTGTTTGATTGGTGCACATCGAATTTTAAACATGCATATATGTTTGAACATTCGGTATACATCCATTGATGAGCATGTATTTTGTGTCTAAGACGTGACTATGTCACAAATACTGACGCCCCTTGACCTAAACTTGGACACAGACAAACCCAACATTCAATTAAATAAGACTCAGTTCCACACAAAGAACCTTCCTCAGTTTCACTCGATACAAATCTCATAAGGGCAATTATTCCACAAAATGTGTTACATTGTGGTTGTTCAGTTGCCCAATCTCATGTTTATGCCCCCCTTTGAAGAAGAGGGGGTATATTGTTTTGCACATGTCGGTCGGTCGGTCCGTCCGTCTGTCCGTTCACCGAATGGTTTCCGGATGATAACTCAAGAACGCTTCCGCCTAGGATCATGAAACTTCAAAGGTACATTGATCATGTCTCGCAGATGACCCCTATTGATTTTCCGGTCACTAGGTCAAAGGTCACGGTAACTTGACACAGTAAAATGGTTTCCGAATGATAACTCAAGAAAGCTTACGCCTAGGATCATGAAACTTAAAAGGTACTTTGATCATGACTTGCAGATTACCCCTTTTGATTTTCAGGTCACTAGGTCAAAGGTCAAGGTCACAGTGGCTCGAAACAGTAAAATGCTTTCCTGATGATAACTTAAAAATAATTAGGCCTAGGATCATGAAACTTCATACGTACATTGATCATGACTGGCTGATGACCCCTATCCTATTGATTTTCAGGTAACTAGGTTAAAGGTCAAGGTCACAGTGACAATAAACGTATTCACACAATGACTGCCACTACAACTGACAGCCCCTATGGGGGCATGCATGTTTTACAAACAGCCCTTGTTTTTACATTTTTTACTGCATGTATATACATGTAAGTCTACATAAACTATTTGACCCTTGTGATGCGACCTGGTTTGACACAAAGTACACGAGTTAAGCACAAAACTTCACCACATGATGGTACACGGTTGACATGTTTAAAGGTATTTGCTATCATTTGACGCCTGGGGCGCGACCAGGTTTGACCCAATGTACATGATTGCAACGCAACCACATGGTGTTATAAGGTTTTTCCCAGTCTATCTGTCGATGGCCTGCATCAGCCATGGCACACTTCCCGCATCGCTCGCAAAGTAGTGCTTAAGATATGCCCGCTGCTCATTCGCCTCTACTGTTGCCCTCGGCCCTTTTCATCCACTTCTTGCATGACGGCATTGTTTCGCCAATCCCCCTTGATGGTCATCATCCTCTTGATCAACATCAACGTTTTGAAGGTTTGGATACCTCATACGGTTGTGTAGCACCAGACAGCATTGTGTGATCAGGATGGCAGTCTCCGGAACAACGCCTAATGTACCAAGTAGGCAGCGGAACCTCGTTGCGAGTATGCAAAATGCGTTTTCGAAGACCCTGCGCGCTCTTGATGCCCTGTACTTATATATTTGTTCGTCCACTTTAAGGTGCCGATTGGCGTATGGTTTCATCATGTATGCGCGTTGTAGACCACAAAGAAGTAGGGCATGTTCAGGTCGTCGTGAGGCAAAGAATCCCGTTCTAGGAAACCTTCTGTATTGCGTTCAACTTCAAGGGCCTGTGGCAGCTGACAATCGTTGAAAATACCACAGTCTGAGTTGGAGCCAGGTGAACCAACCTTCGCCCACAAAACCGTGTACTGAGCGTCTGTCACTGCCAACAACACGATCGAAAAGAAGCCCTTATAATTGTAAAATTGGGATCCAATGTCTTTCGGCTTTTTAATGGCAACATGCTTCCCATCGACTGCTCCACAGCAGTGTGGATAGTTCCACCCTTCTCTGAACACCGCTTCCACTTCGCACCATTCTTCAATGCAAGTCAAACGCCAGTGCGTGGTAAGAGTTGCCTGTGGCCAAGAAGCGCAAGGTGATGGTCAGCTTTATTCCAATGCTCAGAGGAGGCCGACTGCTGTAAAAACAAAAATGTATAAGGTGTTTGAAATAATCTCTCGATCTAAGGTGTTATGGTCAAAGTCACCGTTAAAATCCGCGCTTTGTAATTCCGCATTCTCACGTTATTAACATTTTTCAGTTTAGGTAGTGTATTTTATAAGCAATCCTCGTAATATCACAAAAATATAACGACAACAACAGAACTCTACAAATTATTAAATCGTTTCGCGTTACAACGCTTTATAATTTTCAGGTTTTTAAATCCTCAAAAGATGTATATAATGGACATTTTAGAGCGTGGTAAATGTTCAATATTACCGTTTTCTCACAAATATCATAACTACAACGAAAATGTAGGAATCTGAAACATTATTTTTTTTAATTTTGTCAAATTTATCAAAACGTGAAAAGGCCCCTTTAATTGTATTTGCTGATCAGCCAAGGGGGAAAGCGGTACATTGAGTTGGGTGGGGAGGGGGGTGAGTAAAAAGAAAAGATTGATGGTGCAGTACAAAGTTATCTGGACTAATTTAAGTTCCCGAAAAACATCAAAAGTACCCAATCCCCATAGTAACACGCAATAATGTGATATAAATAAAAGTAATCAATTTAATGTTTAACAGGAAAAATTGAATTAGTGTACAAGCTATGTTGCTATTAATGTTCCCTAACTACTAAGTCCGTAATTAATTCCACATCGTGTCAGGCGCCGATATAATATATCAGCATGTGAATCAAAGGTTCATATACCTCAAAATACAAGTCCGTTTCGAATTATGAACCAAACGAACAAGCGATTACTTTGTACGTCGGGAGAGATGTTGGGTCCTTAAATAGGTCAGTAACCGCGGGTTCACAGTTATTAACCGGTTGTTGCGGGAAACGCATTTACCTAGCGCCACGTGGGTTCAATCGTTCAGGTGTCGGCTTTTTCGCTTGAGCGCTAAACTTTCGCAAAGCGCGGGAGGGTATACGATGTTCCGTTGGAGCCATCATTGTCGACGACTTGATTCAAAGAACGAGAACGAAAAAACTCGATACGATATGATTGCTCACAAAGCTTTTTTAATAGACTTAACTTATTCTTATAGTAAGAAACAAGAAATATCTTTAAAAAAGATATACGGCATTGATTGTGGTTGGAGTTTATGAAAGGTAAAGAGTTCAATGAATGAGACTCAGATCAATGTCTTTTGCTGTGCAGTTCTTAGCTGCTTCACACGCAGTACTGGATGTTACGCGGAGTTTGTGCGGCTTATTTTACATTATTACATATTGCTGGTCATAAACCTAGCTATAGATACAAAACAGAAAACAAAAAGAATAATGGAAGTGAAATTAAAACATATGAGTGAACCGGCCACAGGCGAAGTATCCGTACATATTTTAAACAACCTGTTTCAGTGGTTTGTCGGGCATTGCTTTTTGATTCGAGTATAAACAGTATCGAGAATCATCGCGGTCACGCTTAATACATTAGTCAATATTCTTGGAATTCTTGTTAAATTAATTAAAAATAATTTTTATCATGGTATTGTTGAAACCACATTAAGAATCTATTATTGACATACCATAATTATATCTCTGGATATCTTCATTTAACATCTTTCTGGTCTAAAGAAAATTCCAGTTCACCTAGTTCACGCTATAGCGTCTTTATTATATAACGATTATTTTACTGGCCGCGAACTCCGGTCAGCAATAAGGTAGTTGTGAAGACGCAGCGATGACCTGTATATAAACTCTGACATTCACACACACTAACCGCGAACTGACGAAGGTGTAGAATCTACGCACAAATTGTATTAATGTGAAGAGTTGAGTGTAAAACTGTTCTATCTATCATGCCTTTTCATAAGAGATAAAATTGTTTCATGCTGAACACGCAGTAAAACAGTGTTAGAAAGACGCGGCCATGTTTCCAATGTTCTGGTGCTATTCTCAATTCAGCCAATGGACTAAATGAAGTGTATTCATTCGTGGGTAGCCGCGGGCATTTTTATGAATGTAACCTAAAGGTCACCTAAGGTCAAAAGTGACGTTAAACAGCTATGCCGAAAAAAAAGAAAAAGAGAAAAAAACTTCGCCGGTATTCACAGATCTTGATCTGTAAGCGGATGCGCTACCACTGAAAAAGGACGAAGTTTGTTTTATTTTGTAAGAGCGTTTTTTTTTTCACTAAAAATTGTCTTAGAAAAAATATTTAAAATGATGTAAGAAAAATTCTAAGAAGTAAATAATCAAAATTGATAAGTAAAAAAAACCTTAAGGATTAGCACATTCAATGTTAAATATCTCATCTTTATCGCCTGTCAACATTCTAATTCACCTGGGCGTTTCTACCGCATTTTTACACTCAACCGACAAGACGTCTTTTCTATTTGCGGTTATGAAGTCCATTGGCTAACGTCAATAAACTAAACACCGAAACAACGAACGGCCCTAACGGAGCACTGTACTTAAATGGTCACCCTTCTGTCTACGAAATTACCGAACTTAATTACTCTATGATTTGAGAAGTTAAAATTTGCATTGGGAAACGAGATTAATAAGGATGTACGAGACTGTGTTAATCCATGTTGATCAAATTTTTCAAATTGGGTACCAATTAATAATGGGCTACCAGATTGATTATGCCTTTTTTTTAGGACAATACACTTTTAAGCATCATGCTAAATTGTATATAAAACATGGCCTCGATCAAGGAAGATAAATATTTGTTTCACACACGTAAAATTTAATTTTTAAGGAGTATTTGTATGTTAGTTCTGTGTCTAAATGAAAAAATATTGCCAACGTGAACTATTCACCTCCATTGCAAATAACAGTTGTCTATGACCTTCATCTGCATGCATATACTTTCTAACTTATTGTGTCACAGCTAGTGTCAAGAGGTCAAACGCTATGATCTTGCAAAAAATAACTTAATTTATTCATTAACGGTTCAATAACCAAGTTAAGTCACTTGGGTTCGAACACATTTGACTCTTTCTGACGGATACAATTTCCACCACAGGTACACGGCATTAGTTGCCCCCCCCCCAAAAAAAAAAACAAACAAATAAATAAATAAAAATGCTAGCCCCTCCCCTCTCCCCCCCCCCCAAAAAAAAAAAACACCCCACCTCAAATCGTCCATTTGTTATACAAAATATCAAAACAAAAATTTCAAAAGTTAGTTGAAATTATTATTTTTACTTTTGAGGGTTTTGAGAGGGGTAGTAGCTTGGTAGCAGTTATTTCATTAATGTCAGCTTTAATAACTGGAGGTCAATATTCAACAGTTAGCCAAACTGCCAACACAAGTATCTCCACTCTGGATCCGGAGACGATTTATTGCTTAAATCTTACGGAGGAGTCCGGAGATAGTCGATGTATGACGATTGCAAGTATCTCCAGACCTTTGAATCAAGTCATAACTGCATTGTTAAAAGGATCAGCAATATGTTGCATGGTGTCATTTTTCTGCGCTTCATACTTTTTGATTTGCTCTATGCATACAATCCTTGTTCATACACTTAAATCATGCAGGTCGCTCAAGTCATTATTGTTATATCACACAAGTTTCGCAGGTTTAGTTGCGAATGAACGGGCAAAGTTCGTATAAAGAGCGAATGACAGGTTACTGCCCTACGTTTAAGTTACATATTCAGTACAATTAAAGGGGCCTTTTCACGTTTGGGTAAATTGACAAAATTGAAAAAAGTTGTTTCAGATTCGCGAATTTTCGTTTTAATTATGATATTGGTGAGGAAACAGTAATACTGAACATTTACCATGCTCTAAAATAGCCATTATATGCATCTTTTGACGATTTAAAAACGCGAAACGAATTAATAATGTGGAGAGTGCTGTTGTTGTCGTTATATATTGTGTAACTACGAGGATTGCTTATATAAAGTATAAAATACATCTGACATTGTATCCGGAAAGATAGCCGAGTGGTCTAAGTGGTAGGCTTTTTACTCCAGGCCTCCAGGATTCAGTGGTTCGAGCCCTGCTGAGGGTTACCTTTTTCTATTTTTAATTTTATTCTTGATTTTTTACTGGAGCTTTTCATATCCAATGTTTGCATTTATCAATATAAAGCATTTAATGACAAACTTCAAAACATGCCAAAATCTGTGAAAAGGCCCCTTTAAGAATAACATAAAAGGCAAGGCCGAGGATTGCCAATCCGTTTTATTCGTGTGCATGGCTTGGTGTATCACAAAACGATAGGGCAGTTATCTGATTTCGGTTTATAATATCTTCGTTCCCCAATTTAAACAGAAATAATAAAATATACTCGCTTGGACGCTGCATTTGAATGCATATGTTGCATCACGTTGGATGCGGTAATCATGACGTCAAAAGAACGCGTCATAAAATACATTTTTTGCTGTTCTGGTTGCTTTTTGTGTCTAAAATATATTTTATATTTTTTTTCTAAAATAGTTTGTTTTGTTGAATTTGATTAGGTTTTTTTACCAACACGATGACTTTATATAAAATTCCGAGTAATATGACGTACTTTTACACATTGATTGATACATGTATAAACGCCTACTAGCCTGATATAAAAAGCATATCACACAGCTTTGTATCCGGTTTATATCAATGTATAGGTCAACCTCCGCGCAAATATTGGACGGGAATCAGCATAGCTGGATCATATCCCTGCCTATTAACTAACTCAGTGATGATAGTCTAGCCACGTGGTACAATAATCTTACCGATGTTATTATATTTTTTTTTATTTAGGTAATTATTCCTTTAATGAGCCTAAACTTATACACTATTTTCAACATGTAAAAAAAAGATGCTACTTTTCATAATATAATCATAAAACCAATAAAATAAAATCCTACCAAATCTGGTAGGATTTTCTTGTGATGACACATATTGTATGAGAGAGCAAGGAACGACAACTCTTCGTGGAGATTGCGTATAGGTATGATTTATAATATAATAGTCAATACTGCTCCCGACTGTGCAACACTGATTGTGTCAAGATCTACCTGCTAGACTATTAAATAGTCTGATATACCAACGCAAAAGTATTACATACAAACAATGGTTTGCCTCCATACTGGCAATGCCTTTCATAAAATGCGTGGTCAAATGTGTTTCATGCGTTTATACAGGGTGCATGATCAACGGGGTTCACATCGGTTTATACACGGGCTGGACAGAATGTAAACACACCATTAAACACTTTATTTTTGTAAATATCTCAAGTTATTGCCATACATTTGAAAGAAATCTTTTATGCATAAAACACAGTTTGTCTTGCCGTTTGGGCCAATATCTTAAGATTTAAGAATAGTTCCTTTAATACGTCTGAAATCGGTTCCAAAATTTCACGTTGCGTGCAGCATGCCCGTGCACATGAATGCCTTACACATCTATATTTTGGCCAAGAAATATGGAACGCCTGCTATGTCTCCTGTTGATATATCGGCTGTTTCAATTAAATGACGCGAGTTTAAATCACATGATATGTGCTTATAATAGTATACTGTGTGCTTGCCATAGTATGATGCGTGTTTGTGATTGTATGCTGTGTGTTTGTGATGATATGCTATGTGTTCGTGTATGCTGTGTGTTCGTCATGCTATGCTGTGTGTTCGTCATGGTACGTTATGTGTTTGTTAAATGAGTATTGACTACTGTTTCTAGAATCTTTATTGTTCATCCAGAATGATGGAGATATATGAAACATGGTATGAATGAAATGAAAACAGAATGAGATTATAATGAGCAATACAATATACAGATAGTCATATAGTCATATTCCTCTATCCCCTCTTGAGTCTTTGGTATAGTCCTTTACCAATGGCTGGTTAAGCTGTGAGTTCGACGTTAATAAAATCAAAATCACTGATTGCAATTGAACACATGAATATTAAAGTGTTTTGCTACCTGCAAACTGTGATATACTTGTATACTTAAAATGTGAATGTTAGTTGAATACACATGACTAGAATATTAAAAACAAGACAAGTGAACACTCATGGTGGGTCAAACTGGCCCGCACTCTGGGGATTATTATGCCCCTTATCAAATGCACATAATCCTTTAACCAAATTGAAGGTTCACGCGATCTTAATGAACAGCGTAGAGGTGTGGAAGTTGGCATCGCAACTGTAGGTGGTTCCGGTGTTGATGGTACACGTTGTTGAGGCACTGGTTGAGGCGGACCTACTGTTGGTGCTTTCGGAGCCACTGGAGTAAGAGCAGTCGGAGGGAGATGTTGATTGTCATGCGGGGTGTCCTGAGGATCGATAGCCATGTTATAGGGAAGCCTGGCATTTTAGGTTGGGGTCCAGTATCGCCAATGTCCATATATGCGGATAAAGTGAGAGGAAATAGGCTGAAAAAGCGACAGAGACTGATGCGCGGGTATGGATACGCCCTGTATATCAGTGGGAATTCTCTGTCGAGCTGGGGTGGATACCCAGGTGTATAACTGCGCAGGAACTACCTGTTGCGTAGGGTAACTCGTCCTGAGCCGCCCACTAGTATTGATTATTGGTCGAATTGACGAACTTCAATAACCGGTCTTGTTTTGTCCCATTTTAATGGGTAACGACCAGTCTGATTTTGAATCCTAACAAAGTCGCCAATTTTAAGTGGTGGCAAGCGCCGGGAATGTTCAGATAGGCGTTCCCCGACCTTCATATGTATGTTTCTAAGAGCACCTTCCCGTAGGTTTAAGGTGTCTTGCTATGTGTCATGAGGTAGGTAGCGGCCTGGGAGTATGGGTATGAAGTCCTTTACGGCACTACCAAAAACACACATAGCTGGTGAAAGTTTTGTATCACGGTCGGGGTTGTTCCGGTACTGTAGGATAGCCCGTTGAAAAGCATCAGTGTTGAACTCGCCATTTGGTCCAGTGTTTTCAGTGAGCATCCGTTTTACTGTTTTGACACCAACATTCGCTCTACAAATACTGTAAGGGTGTCCCATAGATAAAGTCTATGGTGTACGCCCAAAGTTTTTAAGAAATCCCGAGTTAACAGAGAGGTAAATTCCGGGCCGCCATCTGACGCCAGTTCATCTGGTATTACGAAAGTGACAAACGTTTTTCTCAAACTGTCAATAAGACCCGTTGATCCGTTTGTAGATTGTTCTATGATCGGCCAGTTTGAATATCTGTCGATAATCACAAGATGGTTCACACCCTTATGATGAAAGAAGTCGGCGCATATGCATTGAAACGGGTATTCAGCGTACATCAATGGTGTCGGGGGAGAATTCGGTTGGGATGGTGCCATTCTATTGCAGTGTGTACAATTCTTCCTCATATCAATTATGTCGGCTGTGATTCCTGGCCAGAATACTGATTGCTCCGCTCTGGATGTCATCGATGTGACACCTTGGTGTGCAGAATGAAGCGATGCTTATATAGTCTGTCTCAGAGAAGGGGGAATCACCAGTCGATCTTTGTAAATAACAACACCGTTAACCGTAGATAACTGGTCTCTAATCCCATAGAAGCTCTGTAGGGAAATTGTGAGATCAGAACGAGTATCTGGGACACCTGCCTCGATGATCTCTACTAATTTGTGCATGTTCTCGTCACTTGATGTAGCCATGCGCACTTTGTCCCACGTAACACATTTCAAGTTTTCAACCGAGCTGACGGCTAAAGAGTATAGGTAGGATTCATTGTCCAACAGACTGCGGACACTTCATCAATTAGTACGATAGTCTTTGCTTCTCCAGTTGGGTTGCATGAGACGGCGTCTGGTGCTCGATGTTTCGCACCTGGTATATACACCATTTTGAATTTGTAACGAAGAGTCTTCTCTTTTAAGTTCCGGAGTCGAGCATGTGGGATACTTTCAAGGGATCGGTCTCCTAAAAGCTTTAAAAGGGGCTTATGATCCACAGCAATAATAAGGTTATTGCATCCGAACACAAATTAGCGCGCTTTTTCAAGAGCATCAGCCACAGCCAATGCTTCTCCCTCAACCGGTGCGTATCGCGATTCGGTGGCGCTAGTAAATCTGCTCCCCACTAAAGTGGTTTTCCAGCTAGTGGCACAGCAAAATGGTTCAGTCTTAGCACATTCACAATGTTTCTGAAAGAGCCATGTGAATCCCATGTAAATGGTGTACTTGGTTTTAACAATCGACATAATGGGAGCATCCAGTCTGTCAAACTAAACGCGTAGGAAACCTGGTTGATAAGCCCGAACCATGAGCGTACATCTGTGATGTTCTTGGGTGTTGGGAAGTCGAGAATGGCTTGTATATATCTCAAACATGGGCGAACACTGTCCAAAGTGATTTCAAAACCAGCAAATTCCACACTATCCTGAGCAAAGACAAACTAATCTGGATTAAGCGTTATACCGTTTTGTCCACAAATTTCAAGCCAGTTACATGCCTGGAAGAAGCTTTCTTGGATACTGTCAGACCAGAGTAAGGTGTCATCAATACATTTTGTCTTCTTAGGGATGTCGCTGATAATCTCATCGAATCGCCGTGTGTAGCCATCTCCAGAGGCTATATAACCCTGTGGAGTAGTGAGATATCGGTACCTTCCCCACGGTGTTATGAATGTGGTGAGAAGTTTGTCTTCTGGACGAAGGGGTACACTGGTACCCATTCCAGGCATCAAACACAGTCTTTTTTTTACCTTGCGGGACTGATCGCGCTTGATGGAATGGAGCCTGTGTGTGGTGGGTTTCTCGGACAGCGTGAGCATTTAAAGCCTGGAAATCTACCGTGCGTCTGGGTGTGCCTTTTTTTGCACAGATGACCATCCTATGACACCATGTGACGGGTTCCCCGATAGGTACTGGCTCAAACACCCCAAGTCTCACGTCTTGATCCAGCCCGGCTTTAACTTCTTCCTGCCAGTGAAGAGGGACGGGAACAGGGGTATGGTAAGCTACAGGTTTAGCCTGAGGGTCCACCATCAGTTGCATTGGTGGTCCTGTCATAAGTGGTAAAGCCTGATCTTCACGTGTGTTAAATGTACATGATTTGTACTTGTTCAGAAGGTATTGCCGTAAGTCCATTACATGCTCCTCTGTGGCGGGGAATGGTAACTGCGCTGGTATAGGAGGTGGGGGTTCGCGCTTCGGACAGCCACAAGTGTCGGAAATGGGGTTAGCATAGTCTCGTTCTGAGTGTTCATGGGCCGCTGTCCCACTGTCCACTTTTAAGTTTTTAAACAAACTGGCGTTGTTTATTGTCTCGCCAATCTTTGGGAACGACTCTGTTATTATGCCAAGTACGGTAACTGCTTCTCTGCTCAGAAATATCTTGTCAGAATTGTCAGTTATGTACACAATTTGGCGAGTCTGGAGAACGTTGTCATCCATGGATTCACCCGAGAAACGTAGGGTTGTTAAGCCGAGTATTTTTATACCCCTATTGTTTGCAGCATGCATTTTCAGGGTTACAGGTATACGATTATGTTCATTCACACCCAAGCGGTTCACAACTTTGATTCCAGCAAGGCAGCTTTGACAACCAGTATCTGCCATAACGCTTTCTTTGGTTTAGATGGGAAACTGGATTCATATCCAAGCGATTTGCAGTCATCAAGCGCACTGTCTGCTAAGAGCTTTATTTGTTGTTGAAGTTTTGATGCACGTCTTGTCCATTTATCAGATAGGTCATCGTATACGTGGTGGTCTTAGACGAGAACGTTGTCATTGTAGCACGAATCGTAATTGGTGTCTGAGCACAATGAATCGAAGACGGCACCTCCATATTCAGTAGATTGTCTAATTGAGGAGGATCTGCACAGTGATGCAAGGTGGTGTAAGCGTTTGCATTTTGTGCATGTTTGTCCGTAGGCTGAGCATACCTTTTGGCGAACAGAAGCAAGGGCTCGTACACCATGGCCACCCTTGCCGCAATATGAGCATAGGTCACGCTGATCAAGTTTCTTTGGTTGTTCTTGATTTTTATCATAAGGGCGAGTTTTGTTACGATGATATGAGCTAACAGCCTCAGCACCCTGGTAGTGAATTAACTTAGAAGAAGAACGCTTCCCAGATTCTTTAGCGTCAACAAATCTAAAAACTTCCTCAAGATTCATGTTTTGGTTCTCTGCGCCAAGTAAGTCAAGTTTTATCTCCTGATCGTAAAGTCCACGAATAAGCGTATCGCGTAACACAGCATCGGTGTAATTAACAATTTGGCTACAGTGATAACACTCCAAAGTGAATTTGCATACCCCAGCCTGTCCACGAAGTCTTGCTCCATATGCCCGAACTGTTTCTTCTCGATCTTGTGACATTTTGTTCAATGTTACTCGAGCGACCATTGGGTTTTCTTCCCGAACTGCTAAGTGTCTAATTGCCACTAAGACGTCCTTTTCTGGCTTTTCTGTTAGGGAGCCACCTTGAGTGAATCACAACATTCAAGGAGCTGAATAATGAGTTCCTTGTCTTTTATCTTGGTGGCTTCTTTGTAGTCGCTCCACCGGCTCTCGAAATATGTCCCTTCCTCACTGGTCCCTGCTGATGTGATTGTAGGGCGTCTAACACGTTCAACCTTTCCTGATATAGATGTGGAGAATCTGTGACATGAAGCGTGTGTGGTAAGGAGTGCAGCTACGATTGGCGCCTCGTATTCAGGTGTCTCGTAAACGCAGCCTGGTATCCGACACTTTACTTGTGGCATCTTGGAACGTAGTTGAAGAGAGCAAACTAAACTTTATCTCCATCATAAATGAGTATTGACTACTGTTTCTAGAATCTTTATTGTTCATCCAGAATGATGGAGATATCTGAAAAATGGTATGAATGAAATGAAAACAGAATGAGATTATAATGAGCAATACAATATACAGAAAGTCATATAGTCATATTTCTCTATTTGTCATAGTCTGCTATGTGTTTGTGGTGATATGCGGTACCGGTACATTTAATAAACTTTATGATTCGGAACTTGTAATCAGTTTCTATTCTAGGTAAATTATAGTTAATAAGAGTGTTCGCGGAGTTTCACATCACCAGCAATTTCCTCGGCATCATGCCGAGGCGTGTCTCGGCGAACAGACGCGGCAACCAGATGGTCGATGCCGAGTCAACTCCGCGAACACTTGATGTCGTCAAACTCCGCGGATCGCGGAGTTTGTTGGTTTTGCGTGAACTGTACTGTACCTTGTTGATAAAAAAAGAATGTTCTGTCAATAAAATGCAATTACTTTACCCCTTAGCAACCGAGAAAAGGGGACGCTATTATTTTGATAACTCCTTCATTTTATTTTACGATAGGGGCGCGTTTATTAGGGCGGGAGCGTTTATTAGGATAAAGACGGTTTGTCTTGATCGGTACTAGACATTGTATACATACAGCGAGTGCATAATGCGGAACAGCATTCAATGATAAAGAGTTCATATTCTACATTATTTCGCAGTGCAATCGATTTTTGGTATACACTTGAAACTGAAAACGACGCGGAATAACACCGATAACATTTACACGTTTTTTACAAGTTTTTCATTTCGATGAATGTGGTTCTAAATAACGACTTAAAGCGTTTTTCATTGGATTCAAAATAGCATCTGAAATGTTCGCTTTATCAATATGTAATTCACTTTTTGTGCTACTGGACGGTACAAGCGTACTTGTTTTCATTGTGACATTCCTACTGATCTACTGGTCAACACGGAGACATCCTGGCATACCTCCTGGCCCTGGTCGCTGGCCGATCATCGGTAACCTGGGGTCGCTCGCGGGACCGGACAAACTCAAAGTATTCCGAGATCTTCGCTGTAAATACGGCGACGTATTTGCACTGTATTTTGGTTCGGAACTTACCGTTGTACTGAACGGATACGAAGCTATAAAGGACGCGTTCTTAAAGCAAGGTCGCTATTTTTCATTTCGACCCGAGAATGACTTCACAGCACGTTCAATAACCACGGATCTGGTATTCGGTAATGGTCCTGAGTGGAAAGCAAAACGTGCGTACATTATGAACGCTTTCCGTGATATATGTTTTATCAGGAATGGCGCTGTCTTGGAGAAAATTGTACACGAGGAACTAGACTTGCTAATTGACGATATTACACACATCGAGAAACCGTTTTGTCCAAGAAAAACAATGTCACTTAGCTTTGCCAGTGTGATGTTTAACATCCTTCACGGTAAACGACCCGAACGCGGTGATAAACGATTTCAGTGGTATCTTGACGAACTTGACTTAGGGTTTCAGCGCTTTCTAAATACTCAATTGCGGCATTATTGTTTCCCATGGTTGGACAAACTTCCAGGTGACCTGCTTCTATTACAATATACAAGCGACAAATCTGCAAAAACGATCGAGTATTTTGATGAAGTTTTTAAGCAGAGGGAGATGAATGCCCTACAAGGATCACGAGACTGCTTGTTAGATTTCTTCTTATCCGAGGACTCCCCCTTGGCACGTGACGAGATTTGGAAATGTCATCACGACCTCATGGCGGCGGGAAGCGAAACGTCGGCTACCACACTCAACTGGATGATACTGTTTCTAGCTCTCTACCCTGAAGTTCAGGCCAAATTACACGCCGAGATTACGCGAACGATCGGTAAAACGTTACCTGCGATACGTGACCGTTCCGAAATTCCATACGTGGAAGCTGTGATACTGGAAACTTTGCGGATTGGAAGCAACGTGCCTTTGGCCGTGCCTCATTTTGTGAAGGAGGACGTGTCATTTAGAGGTTTCTTAATACCCAACGGCACAACTATCATCGCAAATGTAACCTCCGTGCACCACGATCCATCAGTGTTTCCAGATCCTTTCGCATTCAGGCCAGAGCGTTTCCTCGATGAATCCGGGCGTGTTTTGCAAGCATCGGAGCAAGTGATCCCGTTTTCTATGGGTCAAAGGTCGTGTATAGGGGAATCCATCGCACGCATCGAACTGTTCCTGTATGTGACAAGGATTGTACAAAACGTGGAGTTCAAATTACCTGCTGGTTGCAAAAGGCCAACACTTAATGGTGTTTTCGGAATAACGTACAGACCTGAGGACTATAATGTAGATATTGCGAAGAGGAATTAGAAGATCTAAACTTTGAGTGAAGCACAGTCAATTTAAAGGTGACGTTATTTGATACGAATCATATTGGAAGAAGTACGGCAACATTTGACATGTCAATGGAATGAAGATGGTGTTGGTCCGTATTCCGTATTTTGTTGAATTTTCAAATGAGCACAGTAAGATGTTTTATCCGAAACACGTTTAATAATTTCAATCTTAACCCGACGTTAACAAATGCAACTTCAAATAAACAGTGCTCTTGTATTTCTTGTCGATCATTTTCTCGAATAAAAGAGCGCTAAAAGTATGCTACATTTATTCAACGGCACGCCATCAGCATGGGAAGAGTTGGTGTTGCGATTTTTGTATACAAACTTTAAAGCGAGGAGAACATTTAGAATTTGCAATCTCTTGCACGACGGTTACATTGCATTCACCTCTGTGTTGGGCTCAGAACGGACTACTGATATGAAAGCGTCTCATTCATGTCATGATCATTCCAAGCGTTCATCATTGAGGTTACAGTATACTAAACAATCTCTTGCACGACGGTTACATTGCATTCACTGCTAAAAAGAAAACCATCTCATACCATGATATCTTATATCAGTCTTAATTAATTATTATAAAATTGATATGTTTTTTTATGTTAAGAAACCAACATACATAAATACGTCGAAGCAATGCCTAACGTCACTCAATAAAAATATGTACAATTGTTTACATTTGTGAAGTGCGTTGAATGATTCCATCTGTGTAAATGGGCAATAAAATAGTTCCAAAGAGTTGCATTAAAACTCACAAGTTTTTGCACGATTTATCGTAAATTTAAAAGTCATATTTCTTAATTTAATGCATGCGATCTTAAATATCCACTCAAATATACATTGAATGCGTTTGTTCGGTTTTACCTATTTGGTTGACAAAATGGCATGCTGAGCCTTACGCAGAGGTGTATGTGAGAGCAAGGAACGACAACTCTGCGTGGAGAATGTTAGAATTTGTTGCAAAACACGCTTAGCAGATCTTCTGACTGCAATGTAGACTGTTCTGAATTTCCTTATTGTTTTAATCAATACGTTTTATGCATAAAATGGAAGAACATATAAAGCACTGATACATATAGGGCTGTTACGCCCCTTACTCTGTGATTCATTAACTATGACAGTAATAAAACAGAATATTCCGATAATGGTTTTAACCTAAATTCCTAGTGAAACATTCCAATTCGTTCAATTGATATCCCCCACCAAATAAACTTTGTTTATGGATCGGTGCAAATCCCTTGATATACAGTATAATTATTAAGTGTAAAGTAATAATTAGGTGTAGGGTAATTATTTTTATGAATTGCAATCCATATCTACACACCCATGAAGTTTCATTTTAAAATTGTGTAGCGTATCTGAGATAGCTTTGATAAGTTACATCATACACAATCAACGAAGGTCAATAACTCTTAGTTAACAGTTATTGTTCTTGTACATGGCACATCTTCCCATTGATTTTTACACACCCAGGAAGTTTCATGTTCAAATGTGGTTTGTATCTGGCCCTGAAAAGTTCCATCATGCATTTTTTTATGGAAAAAAAACAACACAAAGGGAAATAACTCTTATTACAGAAAGTATAGGGTTATGGTTCTTGTACATGGCACTTCTCATCGATATCTACATCTGAAATTTTATGTTGATATTTTAAATAGTTTATGAGAAAGAGCCCTAAAAAGTTTTGTGACAGACGGACGGACTGACGTATAACGCCAATTCTATATCACTCAGCCTGTGTCGGGGGATAACAAGCAAGCTTATATATAATTGCTTAACAGGAAAAAACTATAGATTTAACATTACAATAATTTTCCTTAAAAATTTATGTAATGGTTTAAATGATTATGGAATGTGATAGATCAAATGAGAACATATGTAGAATATCTATCATTTTAAACAGGCATCTTTGATCGAAAATGAAACACAGCCAGTGAATGACATTAAAATGATCCTATTTTACTGGTGGTACTGCTATATAGAAACAGAGTTTACGGAACAGGTTATCTTCTTGTGTTGCGGGTCGTGTTCAGACATTAAGCCCTTATCAAACAAAATCACTTAATAATAACCTTGTTTATTTGACTAGCTCTCATGTAGAAAAATCGTGTAAAATTTGGCAAAGCCAATTTCAAAGCTTCTCTGTTCCTAAATAGCCTGGCATTTCTAAGACAATAATAGTAAAAAACAAAAGTAAATAAAAGTCTCATAAGAAAATAAGTTTAATTAATATCAATAAAGAAGCTAGTACTTTTGATAGAATTTATTTGAAAAGTCACTAACATGTGTTCCTGATATATTAAATATTATGTACTCAACAATAGTTTCAATAGAATAACAATTGTTCAGTTCAATTCATTCAGACTGGGTGAATACAATATGAAAAGTTAAACAAACTTGTAGACTACATGTACTCGCAGTTAATCCTCACAAAAGCCAATTGTCTCTAGGAGTGTTGACTATTTAATAACAATTAAAATTAAAACAATATTGAAATTCATGTTCATGTGTCTTAGTTATCTAGTAGTTTTTGTTTACCTGTAATGTTACTATTCGAATGAAAAACAACTCAACAAAAGGTCCACAGTGGTCCAGGGTTTTGGGCATAAGCAACGACCAGCTCATCCAGCTTAATGAACATGTTAATTTTAATTCTAAGTCTTAATTTCATACAAATCCTGTCTTGTTTTGGTCAGGATTGGATAACAAATAATGTTCAATACTGCACACATATGTATTTGCAATTTTATTGTTGTGTAAAAAAAGGGAGTCTTACTCATATGCATTTTGATTTTGCTCAAATTCAAAGATGTTATGGTCATATTTTTATATCACACAAGTTTGGATAAAATCTGATTTGAAAAAAATCTTATATGTTATATAAATCCATTAGAAATAATTTCCTCATAATAAAATATGGTCGTAATCAATTGTTGACACCAAACAAATGATGCAGAAGAGTTAAATTTAACCAACAGCTAACCAAGCAGAAAATGCTGAGGATATCAAACCTTGCCGAATTAAATGGTAAATGTTATCATTAAAGTTCAGTATTAACAATACAATGTTAAACAGCAACACTTGACAGTGATTAGAATGTAATCTCAGAACTTATGGAAGCAAAAGTAGACTTAACAATTTAATGTGATCAAGAAAACTGTAGAATGGCACTAGGATAAAAACAAGAGCTGTCACCATAGGATGACTTATGCCCCCTATAAACACTTGATAGAAGTTATGAGCTTTTTTTTTGAAACCTAAAATCAGATTTCGAAACCTAAACGCGGACCCTAAGTTCAAGGTCAAGGTCACAGGGGTCAAAATTTGTGTGCGTATGGAAAGGCCTTGTCAATATATACATGCATACCAAATATGAAGGTTATATCTCAAGGGACATAGAATTTATGAGTATTTTTCGAAACCTAAATGCAGATTTCGAAACCTAAACGCGGACCCTAAGTTCAAGGTATTTATGAAGTGAACACACCAACAATAAACAACGGTTGTGATAAACACCTATAAACATGGCATATACTGTTAGATGCGATTAATGTCACTCTAAACCAAGTAATTCTGATATATTTCACATTGCAATAAGCAGCGTAAAACTGTCTTGTATGCACTAGTTGAAACATAGTTTTCAAACGTTATTTGAAGAAAAGAAACACATACCGGTGTATTTACATCTATTAAAGTCAATTGTGAACACCACAAAGTCACCAGATCCTGCAACCTGTAAACTGAGTTCATGTAGGTTTTTTAGATGGGCGCTTTAGCGCCCGTCTAAAGTGCTTAGTGTGAAATTCAGGTCGATACGACTAGGTATGATTAACCCAATACCCGCTTGCGTATCCGCGCAAGAAAGAGTTGTATAATTTATGCAAGAGGTTTGAGTTCTCCAATTATGTGTATTCACAAATGGCAACATTATATTAATATCGTGTTACATTCAATATTTTCGAACGGTGTTTTATAGAAAAGAATCAATAAACAATGATCGTATTGTACGTGTCGCGGAGGAGATTGTTTATGAGTGATTAAAATAGTCCACTTTCTGCTGCGTGTGCGTGACGTAGTATTTCGCTCAGCTCATTCATAAATCTGAGGCTGGCGATAAACAAAGGGGAGTCCGTGTGAGAATAACGCAGTAGTATAAGGTTACGCTTGTTTATATTCACAGGTCTCAATTAATAATACGTTGACCACGAGTTCAACAATTATTACAGGGATACGATAGACAACATAAAAAAATGTTTCATTATCGCTGAAACTGTTAAAAAAACATTTAAATATAACAATAATATTCTCTAAAAATGTAGTCTTGCTGTTTTGAAATAAGGTTTGGAATTTTGTTTTCTAAATAACTTAATTCAAAACAAAAGTTTAATTATAGTGTTTTTTACTTGTTAGTCGCATATTTACCGCATTATAATGTGTGTTATAATAGGCAAACCATACATTAGTAAAATTCAATCTGCCTTCGCACATAGAAGGAATGGGTCAATTAGGTGCTGCGTTTCCTTTGCTTACTTCAGTTAGAGGTCAATTATTTAAGTAATAGCAATCACAAGGCTCCGACTTCAAAGGAATCGCGGAGCTTTCTTACATAATAAAAGTCGTAGTCGCATGGTATTTGCGTTTTGCGTCCTATTTGGTCATGTGGTTCTTTTTCCCGGTTGTTTTGGCATTCATAATATATGAGGCTATTAATAGATGCGTCTGTCGATAAACAAAGGAAAGTTTACGGGTTATAACAACGCAATAGGTTACGCTCTCGCATACAACTCAATGACGTAGTACAGGTCGTAAAATGAGAGATTCGGGAAAAAGTTGACGCTTATTTATATCAATGACCCATATTATCTGTAGGTCTTTGTTTATATTCTCAATTTATAAAACGTTGAACATAAGCTCAACAATAACTTCAGCGATACGATAGACAAAAAAAAGTTTCATAATTGCTAAACCCGAATATAACAAACAATTTATAATAATAATACGAATGCAATAGCAGAAGGTTAGTAGAAGGTTAAGCTTGTTTATATTCACAGTTCTCAATACATAGACAGTTGGATATGAGTTCATGAATTACTACAGGCATACTATAGGCAACCTCGAAAATGCTTTTTAATCGCTAAAACCGAAAACAACCTAATATATTATATTAAATATATTTATAACAATAAATGTCTTTTAAAAATGTAGTCGGCGTATACGCTGACTTTGAAATAAAGTTAGCAATTTACTTTTCTAAATACATGTAATTAAATACAATTAAACAAAAGTTTAACTATTGTGTTGTGTTTTTCACTTGTAAGCTGCATATTCACCGCATGAAATGTGTGTTAGCATTGTCAAACCACACATTAGTGTGAGTAAAATAAAAAATATACTACGGGAGAGCACTTCATATGTGTCCTCATATGCCTTGTTATGAGTATCTTTCTTCACTATCGAAATATATCGTATGTTTATATTTGATTTAAACGCAGTTTTCTTTCGACACATTTAAATCACACGTCAATAGCGCCGTCATGCGAAAATGGGTCTTATGCGTTTCGGCAAGCGTTTGTTAAACCCAACATGATCTTTTGCGCAGACAGGCCATAGGCGATGCTGTTCGCTTTAAAATCACTCAATATGTTATGTTTCTCCTTACCAGAAGGAGTGATAGCTGACTGGGCTATTTATATGATGGGCGCATATGGAATAAGACCCATTTTCACATGACGAGGGTCATTACAAATCTCATTGCGAATTGAAAATGCCACATTTAAGAACAATGCTTTTTGATACAAAATTGAATTGAAAATAGCAAACTTGTTAATAATGGCAGCCTATCCACATATTAAGGAATGATTTCCAGACGTGCTGACCAAGTACGGCAAACATTGTGGTATGATAATTAAACGATTTTCTCTTATCGTGACACTATACTATTTCGCTAATGATTGTTTTCTCATCTTGGAGGCGAAAGTGAAATTCTGCGAGATGGATTGTAACGCGTAATTGTAACAGTGCCACAATTTGTGTCGTTTGAGCATACAGAGAGTAGTCCGGAATTCCTTACACTGAACAGTGCTACATCCTTTGAATTGAGCACATACGCAGTGATGTAGCAAAAATTCAGAGGTTGTATCTCGAATCAGCTTATTAAATATTCGAAAATATTCATGCGTGTCTGTTGGCGTTATGTAAAAGTCACTAAGATGAAAACTGAAACAGCTACGCCTAAAAGCGCATGAGTGCTCTATACCTATGTTTATGTTTATGTTAGCGTTGTTGACACCGTGTGAACTGCTCGGGTAATAAGTAAAGCATAAACAGCAATGTTTATATACTTTTATTCCTCCATATACAAGATACGAAGATTGTTGTATATTTTGAATTTGTATATGGTGTCAAAAATCAAAAGTTTTGTACACGGAACTTTCATTATGAATTTATATTCTTGGTGAGATAGTCATTTGATATAAGAAAAAAATATTCCTTTAATATGGTGACTGCAAATTTTCTTTATATTAAGTTATCATTACCATTTTCATCATACTTTCTATGCTTTCAAAACTTCCAAAAAGCATGTTGTTTTTATTTTGTCTTAGTTATTTCTATGAAATAATAAGGATGATAAAAAGTGCACACAAAACTCGACCCGTGCGCTATGACACACACTTTATAAAGTTGAAAGGCGTGTGTTCATTTCAAACTTGCGATTGAATTTCAAAAATGAATTGCGTGTTAAATTATGCAATAGCGAACATCTTCAGTGCCTTCAGCGCTTTGATTTCTCTCACCGAATGACAGTCGACATTTGTGCACCCTTACGCTTTTCCTTGAGCATGAGTGATACCTTATAATTAACCTAACACAATATAAGCGGCTACACAATTAAGGCCAGCATTTTTTTATTATTTGTTTTACGGGAGCGCCCGACCCTATTTTTCGACAAATACAAATTTAAAATAAAAGTCACTTTGGTTTTTTTTTTATTTACATTTCACCCGCCGACCTGGTATTTTATCCAAAACTAGAAAATAAAAATGCGCAGATTGCCGAAAGTGCTGTTCAAAATTTGTTTATAATACGGGTTGTTTCGTTGTGCCAAGTCGACTTGTAAAGCGTCAGCGATTTTCATTGTCTATTGCAGCCAATACCACACGCTATTAGCCAATCGGTGAGTATTTAACAAATGATTTTCAGGGGGTTTACGGGGAGGTATAAAACCCGGAAATATCCGGAAAACCCGGAAATCTTTTAGGTAAAACCCGGAACCGATATAAATGGTTATAAATGCATTATTATTCGTTCGATATTAATTATAATGGTACCGTTGTAAAGAAGATCCTCTACAGTTTCTAACCATGTCAAAATATTTTATGGCAGGGTCGTAGTCGGCCTGTAAATCGCGGACAAAGTCGGCCTGTTTAAACGGTTTTTTTTACACACGCAAATGCCGTAAAGAAAACCCGGAACCGATATAAATGGTTATAAATGCATTATTATTCGTCCGATATTAATTATAATGGTACCGTTGTAAAGAAGATCCTCTACAGTTTCTAACCATGTCAAAATATTTTATGGCAGGGTCGTAGTCGGCCTGTAAATCGCGGACAAAGTCGGCCTGTTTTAAGGTTTTTTTTTACACACGCAAATGCCGTAAAGAAAACCCGGAACCGATATACTAGTAAATGGTTATACGTGCATTATTATTCGTCCGATATTAATTATAATGGTACCGTTGTAAAGAAGATCCTCTACAGTTTCTAACCATGTCAAAATATTTTATGGCAGGGTCGTAGTCGGCCTGTAAATCGCGGACAAAGTTGGCCTGTTTTAACGTTTTATAACTTGCTACCAGTTGTTTATAAAACATATATATTATATTCGATATTTTACATGACTGTCTTAGTCTTCTAAGCCGAAATGATCCGTAAACTAAAAGTTTCTTTGTGTCGTATTACTTAAACTAAATTTTGATTCACATCGTACATCGAATCATTTCTGTCGGTTCTGTCGGTTGATATTCAATTTTGTTTTCTTCTGGGATTTGTTTTAGTATGGTGCTGCTGCATTTTCAAATATAAGTGTATATTCAGTTATTATCCTTTATAAAAGTGCGGCTCGTGTGAATTTGTGAATAACAGAAGCATTTGTCTGCTTAATTAAGATCCGTGTTAGTGTTCGTGCGTCGTATGAATAGATATCGTTGCAGGATATTACAATGATCCGTAAATTTAAGTTTTAATCTGTACAGCATTTACGATTTCAGAATGAAGTATCTGGCTTATTTGGTATTTTTCCACACATGTTTTTCTTAACTTCTATTCGGCGTAAGCTGTATTAAGCCAGCTTTTCACCTTAGCCTGACCTTTGTTAGCGTCCAATAGAATTCAAATAAAACTTCCCGCGGCCAAGTACAGATGAATACACTTCATTGACTGCATTGGCTGATTTGAGAACACGACCAGAACATTGGAAACATGTCCGCGTCTTTGTAACACTGTTTTACTGCGTGTTCAGCATGAAACAATTTTATATCTAATGAAAAGGCTTAATAGATAGAACAGTTTTACACTCAATCGCGACATCAATACAGTTTGTGCGTCCACCTTTTATTTTCAGAAGATTTTCAGCGCGAGAACGTTTGCACTTAAAGGCTATTTTCTCATATTTAGTACTAACTTCCATATTCCTGTCAACATGTTAACGTGTTAAAGTATAGAGAGCAGTGGAAGCGAAGACTCACTTTAATGCATTGCATTTCAACTCGCGAGGTATATCGGGTCATTTTGCGGCCACTGTGTGTGAATGTCAGAGTTTACCAGGTCATCGCTGCGTCTCTACCCTATGTGCTGATCGGAGTTCGCGGCCAGGAAAATAATCGTTACATAATAAAGACGCTATAGCGTGAACTAGGTGAACTGGAATTTTCTTTAGACCAGACAGATGTTGAATGAAGATATCCAGCGATATCATATGGTATGTCAATAATAGATTCTTAATGTGTTTTAGAACAATACCATGATAAATATTATTTTTAATTAATTTAACAAGAATTATGCCATCATATTGACTAATGAATTAAGCATGAGCGCAATGATTTTCGATACTGTTAAAAATCGAATCAAATAGCAACGCCAGACAAACCACTAAAACAGGTTTGTTCGAAGAACGCGCGTATAAATATTTAAAATATATACGGATACTTCGCGTGTGGCCGGTTGACTCATATGTTTTAATTTCACTTCCATTCTACTTTTGGTTTTCTATTGTGTATCTATACGTTTATGACCAGCAATATGTAATAATGTAAAATAAGCCGCGAAAACTCCGCGTATCATCCCTTACTGCGTTTGCTGCAGCTAAGAACTGCACAGAAAAAGACATTCGCTTTCTTTGATCTCATTCATTGAAGTCTTTACCTTTCATTGACTGCAACCACAATCAACGCCGTATATCTTTTTTAAAAGATATTTCTTGTTTAATTTAAATCCGTTTATAGGAACGCAGTTTTTCATATATATATAGCGAGGAATTGAGTGCTTTTCGGTCTTCACATGAAGTGCTTTTCGGTCGGTATATTGCCGATACTTATCCAATTTTGGGCATTAATACCTCATAATAAACAAAAGGTAGTATAAATATGCATGAAATATAACCATTTATAACTTATTTAATCCGTTTACACACAATAGAAACGCAATTTTTCATTTATATAGCGAGAAATTGAGTGCTTGATATTTTTTGCGTTTAAACATACCTTTTAATGACCATTGATAGATGAATAATGTTATACTATTATTTGTAATTTCAAAACATGTTACTTGGTGATGTTATTCACGTTCAATAAATACATCAGTTATTCTTATTAACCTGATGCCTGTTGTCTGCTACTGTTACAATACGACGCTAAAAAATGTGGATTGCATAAAGTTAAAGGTCCAATTCCGTTTGTACTACAAATAATGCATTATAAATATGTCAAGCATGTTCACTTTAACAAATACGATACTTCTTTATGTAATGTAGAATTTTGCAAAGGTAAAGCGCTTTATATATGACAATGTTTTTTTTCTTGTTGATTAAAAACAAAAACAAAATATACCAATGTATTACATATAATATGTTTACATACTTTATTTAACCAAAATATAATGAATCACGTGATGTTTTATAATTTTGTTAAGCGTGCGTTACATTGAACACTGATTTAAGCGAGTTATGCGATTAAAAAAAACTGACACCACTCAGCTTGATTTATAATTCATGTTCCAACGCGCCAATGTATTTAATTAAATGGTTTCATGAAATTGTGTTTAAAAGCATAACGATTGAAATTATGTAAGAAACACAGTTTTGCACATAAAATGATCGCTAACAGACCCGAATTAATACACTTCATAAATTTCAATCAGATAAAAAAACAATTCCAATAATAAAACAGGGGAAGTCTACACTGTGTATTAGCCACCCGCTGTGGTTATCCCTATTTATCAGCTCTATCTCAGGCACCTGGCTACTGTTATGAACAAATTGGATTTACTGAAAATAACTGATTTATTGCCAAATTGTTATGTACATTTAAAATAAACAACGAGAGTGGACCCACATCATTGTTGCACATTAGTATAAACTTCACTGTAATCTGGGCGCCCCGTAATCTGTTCTTTAAATAGATATAGCCTTAATAAAGACGGCGCTAATAAAGTGTGAAGTTGGATATTAAGAAATAAGATCCATTTTCGCATGACCCTGGCAGTATAGCATGTAGTATTATATCAATAAGACACATTTGAAACTTTCATTTCTTCGAAAAAATAAGCACGTAGTCACAGGTAAAGAAGCTTCATTAAGCGCACTGAAAAAGATTAATTGGACACATTTGCATCTTTCATTTATTAAAAAGCATGTGAATCTGTACAATACTTTTATTACTGAAACATTATTCTTAAAGTCGACAGACAACATAAGAGGGAACCACAATTAAATAAGATCCATTTTCGCAGGATAGTGGTTTTTTAGAAAGTATTCACATATTAATTATAGCTTGCATTAGTTGCAATAATAAGTGCGCGTGCCATTGAACGTTGAGTTAAGCGAAAGGTGCGAATTAAAATCTAAAACTATTTTTTCATCTGTGCTAACATCATTAACTCAATGGTGTCAAATCGCCCATTGTCGATTAAAGGGACATTTTCATTTTTTAAAAGTAGTTAAAAAAACAACTTGTAGTGAGTGATATTTTGATGCAACCAATTGAAACTTTTGACTTTAAATGATGAAAAATCGGATATGGGTACATTGTGTGTGCTATGTATAAAACATGACAGTCACTACAAAATCGTATATATAATATACTCTGTAAGAGACGTTACATATTATGACATTTCAAATTTAAACCACAAAATTGACAACTATCCAAAGGATAAATTTCATACTTGATTTACAAATAGACAGATAATTCAATAAGTATACTGTACAAATCGTCATTGATTGCATTGGACTCAGAATAAACAACGAAAAAAAGTCTTAAGGTATATTTACAATGATATGCACAACCATTTTTGTACTTCCATCACTTTTTCAAAATTTAATTTAAACCACACCATTATTGATAACGTTTGTTTCGAACGTTAACCATTCTGACCAAATTTTTACAAAACCGCGATCACGTAGAAGCGAGTTATTTTATTCCTATGGAAGTTTTCTAGTATGCATGACAAACACAGGATCCAAAATGCGTTTTGGTCTCGTTCGATGTTTTAACAAATATTTTACTGTTAAATAAAATGCCACGTCCGACTTGTCATTAAAATCCAGAGAGTCAAACGAAATGCACATCCACATTATGCTCTCTTTCAATTTATCTAAATGTTTTTTTAAACCACATACACATGTATGATCTTTTTTATTCTTATCGAAGTTTACAATAATGCATGACAAACAAACAATCCTAAATACGTTTTGCATTTGATGATGCTTTGAATAAATAATTTACTGTTAAAAACAAACCACGTTCATATGTCGTCGCTAATTCTATCGAAAATGCGTTTAAACTATGTGTCATATTCTGAGAAAACTGGGCATAATGCATATGCGTACAGTGTCGTCCCAGATAAGCCTGTGCAGTTCGCACAGGCTTATGAGGGACGACAATTTCCGCCTTAATTGAATTTTTGCTAAGAAGAGACTTCATTTAAACGAAAAATGTCATAACAGCGAAAAGTGTCGACCCTGTTTAGCCTGTGTGGACTGTATGTTAAATATTTTGAGGTTTAACTAGTTTTTTTCGTCACTGAAATGACCTCACACGATATACGTCACAAATCTCCTAAATTAAAATTAAAGCGCAGAAGGCAATGCAAAATTAATAAAACATTATCTTATGAAAAGGAATGAAGATGTTTCGATTAAAGATTTATAAATTTAAAGAAAAAGATTTTATGTTAGTAAATTGTGTTTTGCAATGAGCGGGGATGTCCGAATAACTGTAAACTTTTGCTGAGCAAGTCATTCATGCTATTATACAGAATTGCAGTTTACCTACATATTTTTCAAAAGGTCAGATAGCTTAATTGGTAGAGCAACCCAGGCCGGTATCATTAGATGGCTCATGGGTGGGTTCGGGTTCGAATCCCGATCTGAACTTCGTAGGTAAACTTGTGGTTGCAAGGCTGGAAACTGATATTGTGACAATTTGTTTTGGGCGGGGTTTTGGGCTAACCGTTCAGTTCATCAGTTCGTCAGGTCACATGAAACCGTTTAATATGGCCTGTTTGTTGTTTAATTGCTGATTAACATATTTGACACAAATCGTGCAGTCCCGCTTTAACTCCTTATTTATGTTGGCTATATTGCACTTACCGGTACGCTGCCATCATGGATTCCGAAATTTGCGCAACTTAACACTTATTATAAGGGCTTGGGTTATAGTGCGTACCAGTAAAGTGCAATTGCCCCGGACTGTTTAGTTGCTCTTATCCGCAGTTGGTATTCGAACCATATATACTTCAGATGTGTGCCGATATAAGGTGATTTTATCTATTTTACAAACAGCAGCTTTTGTGGGCTTTAAAAAAATGAAGTTATTTAGTTACAAGGACTGTTCTGTTGCTCTTATCTGCAGTTGGTTTTCGATCCATATATGTTTCTTCCAGATTTGTGCAAAATAAGGGTTTATCTGAACTACACAGTCGGCAAATTATCACCATTTTACAAACGGAAGCTTTTGTGGGCTTTTCAAACATTGCCTCGTGTGACCTTTTGAACTGACAATATACCGTTCTAAATCATAAAACAATTTCAATGAAATGTACATGTAATTCTTTGGAAAAGTTTTTCTAAGCAAGTTAATCATGCTTTTCAACAGAATTGCAGTTTACCCATATATTTTTCAAAAGGTCAGAATAGCTTAATTGGTAGAGCAACCCAGGCCGGAATCATATCTTATTTAGATGGCTAATGGGTGGTTTCGGGTTCGAATCCCGATCTGAACTTCGTAGGTAAATTGTGGTTGCAAGGCTGGCAACGGATAGTATGACAGTAAATCTGTTTTGGGCGGGATTTTGGGCTAACAGTTCAGTTCATTAGGTCAAATGACACCCTTTAATATGGCCCGTTTGTTGTTGAATTGGTGATTAAAGTAATAATTGAAAGTTCATTTCCTTATTTTTTATAACAGTCTTTACGAACTCCAGGTTCTTCTGCTAGGAAGTGCCTTTAATGATTTAATTCAAATATTATCTGTATATAAGTTGTGTGTTAGTTTCTTCACGTTGCGTATATTGTATATTGTCATCAAGAGTCCGTGGTTTCTTCTATTACAGATTAATTGAGCTCGCTTTGATGCATCGCCTTATTTCATATTATGCTTTCTCACAATTTTTTTACATATTTTGAAACAGTGGAAGAAAACCATTACAACGGTACCAAAAATGTATGGTCGGTTAGAAAAAGGATGCTTTTATAGCCCCTTTTAGCTTTTCCGTGTTTTCCTTAAGACATTGTTTAGTGTACAAAACCAATACGGTATTTTTCGGTCAACTTTGACCGCGATATACAGGTTGGCACTGACCCTGCCATAAAATATTTTAACATGGTTAGAAACTGTGGAGGTTCTTCTTTGCAACGGTACCATTATAAATAATAACGAATTAATAATAATGTTTTTATAACCCCTTTTTCCTTTTCAGGGTTTTCTTTAAGGCATTTGCGTGTGTAAAAAAAACCGTTAAAACAGGCCGACTTTGTCCGCGATTTACAGGCCGACTCTGACCCTGCCATAAACTATTTTATATATTATTAGAAACTGTGGAGGATCTTCTTTACAACGGTACCATTATAATTAATATCGGACGAATAATAATGCATGTATAACCATTTATATCGGTTCCGGGTTTTCTTTACGGCATTTGCGTGTGTAAAAAAAAACGTTAAAACAGGCCGACTTTGTCCGCGATTTACAGGCCGACTACGACCCTGCCATAAAATATTTTGACATGGTTAGAAACTGTAGAGGATCTTCTTTACAACGGTACCATTATAATTAATATCGGACGAATAATAATGCATTTATAACCATTTATATCGGTTCCGGGTTTTCTTTACGGAATTTGCGTGTGTAAAAAAAAACGTTAAAACAGGCCAACTTTGTCCGCGATTTACAGGCCGACTACGACCCTGCCATAAAATATTTTGACATGGTTATAAACTGTAGAGGATCTTCTTTACAACGGTACCATTATAATTAATATCGGACGAATAATAATGCATGTATAACCATTTATATCGGTTCCGGGTTTTCTTTACGGCATTTGCGTGTGTAAAAAAACCCTTAAAACAGGCCGACTTTGTCCGCGATTTACAGGCCGACTACGACCCTGCCATAAAATATTTTGACATGGTTAGAAACTGTAGAGGATCTTCTTTACAACGGTAACATTATAATTAATATCGGACGAATAATAGTGCATTTATAACCATTTATATCGGTTCCGGGTTTTCTTTACGGCATTTGCGTGTGTAAAAAAAAACGTTAAAACAGGCCTACTTTGTCCGCGATTTACAGGCCGACTATGACCCTGCCATAAAATATTTTGACATGGTTAGAAACTGTAGAGGATCTTCTTTACAACGGTACCATTATAATTAATATCGAACGAATAATAATGCATTTATAACCATTTATATCGGTTCCGGGTTTTACCTAAAAGATTTCCGGGTTTTCCGGATATTTCCGGGTTTTATACCTCCCCTGATTTTCATATTGCAATTCCGAAATGACGGACATTAACAACAACGAGACAAATGTAGCATATTTTAAAATCAAATTAATAAAAAACGGAGCAGAAACAATTTCAATTAGAAAAGTTATTCTTCAGAACACCATTGTTGACATCATGCCCATATTATGTGATACGTAATTAAAAATAATTAGAGTTTTTGCAGATGATGCAGAGGTGTCATCATCGATATCTTTCGGTGTGTTTAAAAGTTTTGGGTAGATTTAATAAATATGCGTATTTATTAAATGTAGATCGTGTATTATTTGTTTACATAAAAATCAACATCCCGAAAATGTCCAAGAAGTACTACTTTACGTTTCTTTATAATGAACATGAGGACTGAACCACAGGTACTTGCATCAATACTCCCATTATCCACCATCTCATATATGTTCTTTACTTAGAAACAAGAAATATCTTTAAAAAAAGATATACGGCGTTGATTGTGGTCGATGTTTATGAACGATCAAAAGTTATCTCAATGAGATAAAAAGTAGCGGATGCCTTTTTTCTGCGCAGTTCTTAGCTACATCACAAGCAAATCAATGACGGGGTGTTGCGCCAGATTTCGTGGCTTATTTTGCTTTATGTGATATTATTACTCAGATATCTATATTTACAGAATAGAAAAACACAAGAAACTTATTTAATTGCATAATTATAGCATAGTGAATTATTGTGCTCATGCTTAATAAACTGGTCTAAATGGATAAATATTTCTAATTAATTTTATCAAAATTGGTCTTTAACATGCAAATGTTGAAAACATATTAAAAATCGATGATTGACATACCACAATAATATCGCCGAATATCTTAATTTAGTATCTTTCTGATCAAAACAGACTTCAAGTGCACAAAGTTTACGAGACGGCGTTTATATAAAGATTTCTGCAACTGACCGCAAACTGACCTTGATATCTTGCGGATTGGAATGCGATGCATTAAAGTTAGGTAACAATTCTGCTGCTGAAACGACGGCTTGTTTACGCCATCTGTACACGACCAAGGCAACAGCTGTGCCTCAAATATTGATATATCGACAAAGCGACTAAACGAACTATTTACTCCATCAGACAAAAATAGCATAGATTCCAATTTTTTCCTTCAATGAAAAGATCGCAACCCCTTCTGCGAACTCCGGTGATGAACTGTATATAAACTCTGACTTTCACACACTGGCCGCGAATTGACCCGAAACCTCGCGGGTTGAAATGCAATGCAAGTAAGTACTAAATATGAGAATATAGCCTTTTGTATAAACGTTTTTGCGCTGGTAATTCTCTGAAAATAAAAAGTGAACGCACACACTGTATTTATGTCGAAAATTGATTGTAAAACTGTTCTATCTATTGAGCCTTTTCATTAGAGATAAAATTGTTTCATGCAGTAAAACAGTGTTACAAAGACGCGGATATGTTTCCAATGTTCTGGTGTTATACTCAAATCAGCCAATGGAATAAATGAAGTGTATTCATTCGTACCTAGCCGCGGGAATTTTTTTTTGAATATTATTGGACACTTACAAAGGTCAAGTCAGGGTGAAAAGCTGGCTTAATACAGCTTATGCCGAAAAAAGTATGCAACACAGCTTCTGAAGAAAATAACATTGGGTCCGGATGTTCGTATGTCCGTCAAAGTCACAAGAAAGTTTTAATCATTTTTCTTGACAAAGAAAGTAGCAAAATAACATGCTTATTATTCTTCATTAACATAAAACAAACCATTTTATCCATATATTAAACTGTATAACTATGTTTATATCAACATTTTAACCATTTTCCCGGTACCATTTGACCAAGTTACGTCCTTTTGTTTGGATCAGTTCATTTTATTGAATTTCTACAGACGAAACCAAAGTTTTGACTTTCAAAATGTCATGAAAATGTAAATGGAATTTATTTCTTAATTATTTGATCAGTTTTGTAAATCAGAAATACTTCTTAATGTATTTTTCAAAAATGAGTTATTATTTAGCCGAAATATGATGATCTATCAACTGTACATAATGTTTTCATACTGCAGGATTTGTACTGCAAGGAATGCAAGTAAATTTATCACACATCAGGCTCTGTTGATAAATGTGCTCAATTGGCTCTATGTATTTGTTCCAAGGGTTATTATTATCTTCACATTTATATAGCTCTCTCTGTTTATTATTTATCCAAGAAAATGTCATTGCTGTTTCTCCTTAAAATGATACAGACAACACAATCCATAGAAATTTTCATTTGAATTTAAACGTTGAATAAGAGAGGAATAAAATAATATGTGCAAAAGTTTACACCATTTTATTTTGACAATACTATGAGTCTTTTACGAAATTATTAAAATAAAATACTATTTTAAAAATATAAAATTACATAGTTCAAAAGTTGTTTTCTATATATAATTAATCTTGCGAGTAAATTATGCACAGTCACAGAGTAATTATACTAGAACAATTTAAACCCTTGCTACATGTACTATTTAATTCTTTATACGGCTTTCATTTAAGAAAATGTTCAATTAAATATATCTAGGTTTCTAGGTATATTGTGTCTTTTACCTCAATATTTTGTTGGGGCTTATGTGAAGCCACTGGACATGATACAAAAACTACGAAGATTACCACCATACAATGTCACATACAAAATAATTATCACCTAACCCATGCGTTTTGAGAGAATAAGATTGTTTAAGCTCTTTATTATAAAAGTAAATATTAATCATGTGAAATAATGACGGGTTATTTTTGACTCCAAATGTATGATTTGATCACACCTAGAAGAAGAAAACACTAACATGTAACACACCAAATATTGAACCCCTGACCCTTGCGGTTTCTGTGTGGTTAGGGATTATCAAATACATTAATCTATAAAAATCAGTTGACCCCTGAAGCGCAAACAGTTTTGACCATGGAGACATGCTTTGAGGAAACTTAGCAAAGAACCACTATATGGCTGGCATGCAACATACCAAACCAATGGGCCTTGCGGTTTCAGAGAATGATTATATTATTTATATTTATAAGCAAAACAACAACACATAGGGAGGGCAAATTTGCTGCATGATTTGAACAAACTTCAAAGAGAACCTCATAACGATGTTACACACGAAATATTGTAGTCATGCCCCTTGTGTTCACTTTATATATATATAAACACTATAACTCTCTCTGAATATAAAATGAAATGCAGCACATGTTTTTATAAGTCCATAACTCTCGGTTTTTTTAATGAAATATTCACATTTTAAGTACTAGAACTTTCACTACACAAAATTTGAATCAAGATCAATTCAAGCGCAGTCTGATCAGGACCAAAGTGTTCGCTTAACATCTTTAAAAGTACTGACTAGATGACAATTATGTTGAACATTTGGATCCTGATCAGACTGCTCTTTTGGAGCCAAAATGGTCGCTATCGCCCCAAGGTCCAATTTCCTGTAACGTGGCTCATTTTTTCTCATGATTGATACAAATTATCATGATACAAAGCAAGTCTGTTGAATATTAAAGAGTATTTTTAGTGTGCATATTCGACTCATGGATGAAAGTTACAAAGTTTGTTGTTATTTAAAGCTATTAAACAATGTAAAAAGTTTTCAAGTCTTTTTATTTAAGTCAAATGCATGCTATATTTGTTATAAACATACATATGATATACACTCAACAAAAGTTTAACGATCACTATAATACACTACACACCTAGCGTGTTAGATAGTCTCTATTGAAGCAATATAGTATACTACATGCAAATGGTGCTTTTACCTATAAATATTTATAAAAATATTTTTACTATTATTATAAAAAGCTTCTACAACAGTGTAATGAGATATATACAACACTTAAAGGTTAATGCAAGTATACATAACGTTAAATTGGCTGAATTTTAAAATAATTTCAAAAATAAAATAAAAAATCGGTTTAGACAGTTTTATTTTTTTATTTTTTGGTAGACTGCTCACTTTTCATGATTTTATTTTTATTTTTATTTATCCCCCCGACTCAATTTTTTTGAAACATTTCCCATAAAACAAGTTTTTAAAAAATGCTGGCCTAAAGGGGCCTTTTCACGTTTTGGTAAATTGAAAAAAAAGTTGATTCAGATTCGCAAATTTTCGTTTTAGTTATGATATTTGTGAGGAAACAGTAATACTGAACATTTACCTTGCTCCATAATAGCCACCATATGCATTAACGGTTCAAAAACATGAAAATTATAAAGCGTTGCAACGCGAAACGATTGAATAATTTGGAGAGTTCTGTTTTTGTCGGTATATTTTGTGAAACGACGAGGATTGCTTTTATAACGTTTAAAATACATCCTTTATGGTCTACGTGGTAGACTTTTACTCAAGAACTCCAGGGGTCAGGGGTTCGAGCCCTGTTGAGGTTTACTTTTTTCTTCTTTTTTTTTTTAAACTTTATTCTTGATTTTTTACAGGAGCTTTTTAGATCCAATGTTTACATTTATCAATATAAAGCATTTAATGACAAACTTCAAAACATGCCAAAATCTGTGAAAAGACCTCTTTAACTAGAAAACGGCGTGACTAGCATATATATTCGATTGAATTTGAAGCAAGCAGTAGATCGTTACATAACAAAGTCCCAATTAGGAGATACACATTACCAATTGGTAGATTCAAAGTCCTAGTAACAAGATACAAAGACTAATTTTAGAGATACTAAGACTTAACCCTTTGCATGCTGGGAAATTTGTCGTCTGCTAAAATGTCGTCTGCTGAATTTCTAAAATTCGCATTTTCTTCGATTTTTTTCAAAGAATACTATCAGAATAGCAAACAGTTTGGATCCTGATGAGACGCCACGTTCTGTGGCGTCTCATCTGGATCCAAACTGTTTGCAAAGGCCTTAAAAATTCGGTTCCCGCATTATAAGGGTTAATAAAAGGATGTGCAAAGTCCCAATAAAGTAACAACTAGAAGACTTTTAAGTCTTAACAGGTAAGTCCCAATAAATAATGGGCACTATTGCAGACGCGATACAAACGCATACGAGTTTAATAATAACTTAGGAATCCTGATCCCATCTCTTAATGTTCATGTGTATAAATACATACGACATCGTTTTGGTGATAACGCCCGTTCAAAGTTGAGATACTAATAGGAATTAATTTGGCAAACGATTATATAATAATGATAGATACATGTTTATTCATTGATGTGTGGCACAGAATTGACATAAATTTCGTAAACTGTCATTGCATAATGAAATTTCGCAAGCGCATTCACATTGACAAATCTGATCCGGAACAAATCCCGACACATAAATATTGCTTTACTTTAAACCTTGTGCTTGCCGACCGTTGTTTTGCTTTGTTTGTGGGGAAAGTGCCGTCCCTGGTTTGTCCGTGCTGACTGCGCATGCACATCTGGGACGACACTACGCACATACATTAAGCCCTTTTCCCCAGTGCAATGCTAAAATGTACTATCAATGTGATCAGCGGCGGTTGTTTGTAGTGGTAACTATAGATGAGGCTTCCAACCAAAATGTACGGTTTAAAGGAGGGCTTTAAACGTTGTGGTAATTAAAAAAAAAAGTGTTTCAGATTCGCACATTTTCGTTGTATAAATATTAAATAATGATATTTGTCAGGAAAAAGTAATACTGAACATTTACCATGCTAAAAAATATCCATTATAGGCATCTTTTGACGATTTTAAAACCTGAATATTATAAAGCGTTGCAACGCGAAACGATTGAATACTTTGGAGTCAAAACGGGGACACTGAGAAGATTTAAATTAAGCAAATAATGCAGGTAATTCTACTCTTCACTTAGCCACTTCATTCAACACACTTAAAAAACAACAGCAACATATTAATCAGTGGTCAATGACCATGACATCAGGGGTTTATGAAAGCTCATTATGCGAGTAAGGATTGCGACAATCCAGTAAATGGTCATTGCCCGACAAATGTTAGCCTTTTGTCCTTGCTAATTCAAACGTTTAAAGACAAACAAGATTTAAAAAAACGAGACAGTTAATGCTGTTAAAGGTTGTTGTACCTCGATCAACAGTGTGCTTTGAACTCGGCTGTGCCGTTAATGTAAGCTTGTCGCCATAGAAGTTATGCTGTGAGTTTCAACGGCCAAAAGACCTTATTAAACACACCGTATACATACAAATATGGAAGCTTTCAAACGCGACCATGTTAGAACTTTAACAAACTGCCCATGGAAATGGAATTATAACTCTTGCAACATTTTTGTCTGAAGCTGTTAAATTGAGAAATGAATGATATTAAATATCAATACTTACTCACCATCTTTAAGTGTGTAATATGTTTCAGCATCCGAGTCAGTTCCGTTATGTTTGGATATATTTAGATTCTTCATTAGTGTACGACTTTGTTTATTTAGTTGTGTAATTATTTCATAGTTATATACAATACAGTCCAATAGGATGAGAATCCACAGACATAAGAATGTTTTAATATCACAAATAAAGATGTTCGCTTTTTAATTACTTCATATGTTGTATCAATTGTATTGCTGAATATATTTGATGTATGTGTTCGTCGTTGAATAGTATTCTGAACATAATACTGTGTTACACTGTTTGTGCACACGGGATTAAAACGGTATTCTAAAATAAACAATACAGTAAGTAGCACCTAGGTATGGAAAATATGTCTCGTACTTCTTCCATATGTCTTATAGTCCGTCATTGTATTCAAGCAAAAAAACCCATATAAAATCTACTCACACTGTAGTTTATTATCCGTGAAATTTCAAAACATCCGGTTCTTAGCGCAACCTCAGAAGTAGCATTGGCTCATTTATTAATGCATAGAAAAAAGAGGTGGCGCCCGAGATTAACGGCCGTGGTGTTGTGAGACAAAACTACAGAAAAGTGCAGTTTCAGCTATAGAAGGGATATCATTTAATTATCTAGTCACACGTGTGTGACGCACGCGGTCAGTCTGTCTGAAAATCTTTTTTCAAGCCAGAATAACTCAGTGTGACTTCAATTTTCTATCGCAAAAGTATCGTGGTTCGATGTTTATTTAAAAGACGCATTAAAAAAATAAAGACATGCGAAAATGGGTCTTAAGCAATATGATGCCAGTGTAGCTCCAGCCCAGCATACGCTTCTGCGCAGTCATGTCAGGGCATGCATACGGAGGAGGATACTCGGGAGACATTGTGTGCTTTTTTAAACGGAAAGCGTAGTCCCTTACTAGACTTTGCAAATGCGCAGACTGGGCTTGAGCTACGCTTGCCGCACATGCCATAAAACCAATGCATCAAATATGTTTCGATGACTAAGAAATAAATTCATAATAAGCCATGTGATGACACATATGATGTGATTTCACGTAGTAGAAGGTGCATCTACGAACACTAGTGTGTGGTGACATATACGTGCATTTCATTTCAAACATTCCACGCGGTGAATATGCGAATATTTAGTTAAAAAAGAACACAACCATACTGAAACTTTATTTTTACATTTAAAACTTAGAAAAGTAAATTTTCGACCTTTATTTGTAAGTCAAGATATACGCCGAATATCTTTTTTAAAATATATTTTTGTTAGTTTATATCTTGTATAGTACTCGAGATACGCGTTAAACATACTGCACTGTAAGTAAATTATTGCTTTCTTTTTGAGACGTTGTATTTGTGTACTTCTCATTGCTTATATATGCCCGGAGAAATTTTAATATAAACATGTACAAAGGATAACATCTATACAAAATAAAGAAAGAGTAACGAGGCCTGTACATTGCAAATCCTTTTCGATTAGATCCGCTTTATTTACTATGAAGTTTAAAGTTTATACCGATAATTCATGTAGTTATCGATCTTCTACTATGCAAAGACCAAACATAATGGCGTCCGACCTGCAAGTATGGCCAAAGGGCCATTATTCTGTCGAAATTCGTCTCAGCTTTTATTCCCCTGTTCGCGATCATCTACACATTAAGGTCACGCTAATGTCATTTTTTGAGCGAGATCCACCAAGTTTTGTTCAAGAGAACATCTAAACACAAGCTCCAGGGCTACCTACGCAGGAACGGACGCAACGACAAGTGCAATGCACTTCCGTGAGGGTGTTACACGAATTATTTCAGTCTCAAAAACAAGTTAATGCAAATTTCAATTCAACTAAGTAGTGTTGGTATTAAAATCCACTTAGAAGAAAAACAATATTTATACTAGTTTCAATCGCAGCAAGAAGTGTACAAGAGAAATAGCATACGTAACATGCTTACTGTTAGACTAGATGCTAGTCTTCGGCTGTTATTCTCTCTCGACCTATAGTTTGACTGGTTACTAGTATATATTGGCGTGTTAACGTTTAACCCATTCATGCCTAGCGTCCTGAAAAAAGGACATTGCAAACAGCGTAAACCCAGATGAGACGCCGCATGATGCGGCGTCTCATCTGGGTGAACGCTGTTTGCTTAAAGGAATTTCTGTAAGAATTGTTCTAAATATAGAAATAAATATACTAGACATCCCTAATTTTGGAAATAAATTGATCCAACTTAGAAGGATGGGAGAGTCCACTAGGCATTAATGGGTTAACTTACTAGGGATTTTCCTAACCGTTTGTCTGATAATACGTATTAGAATCTTCGAGCTGCCATTTTTAAAATCCAAAACCACCATTGTTTGTCATGCAACCAAGGACAAACATAGTTCGAAAGGCTTATTAAGCCGATAAACCTTTTTACATCGACAAATAAATCTTAAATACCTATTTTCATTTGATGTGCATGGTATGATATCGAGAGTTCTCAACTGCTTTCAATGAATGGGTACTCGCGATTCTTGAATCGGTAAATTTGACTTTTGATTTTTTAAGCAAAACATGTTAATAACGCACAAATAATCAAACCAATTTGAATACAGAATCGTTCTTAATTTAATAATTTCAACACGGCTGATATCGGCAAGGTTTTGATGAATTATATTCGCATTTTACGCGCATATATTATTATGCGAGAAATTCATTAATGTATGTGATGACATTTTTTACTACTTGCCCGCTTTATTGATATAGTTGGGAGTTGTTCTTAGAATTAAGCTTTCTTTCCTCTCTTTGTGAGCTTGTCATTCGTTTATGTTATTATCAGATGACCATTGGCTAATCGCAGTTGGTGTATTCTTATTATTCGCACAATTACAGATTGTACTGTCCGCAAGAGTCTCGACCGAATGTGACATGTACCAGACAGACTTTAATTTGTTCCGACAAGTCAGACAGCACGATAACGCTATTTTTTCTCATGTTGATTGCTAATTCAGTTTGATAGTGCCCATACTTTGCTTCTGTTTCCACATGTATAATAACAATGAATTGATGCACGGTTTTAATAAAAATGACTATGGTAATTAATTGTTGTTGTCTTTTTAAATAAAGAATTAACCATCTTTTAAATATATATATATGAACAATCAATTGGAAACAATGAACAATAATGTCAGTGTGCATAGTTAGCCATACGCAAACGTTTATGTAAACCTTTCTTTGAAAAAAAAATCACCATCACATAGCGACAATTCATGCTTCCTCCAATAGCAGCGGCGTTTTTGCTCCATAGTAGCGGCGTTTTTGCTCCAACCACCGGCCAAGGGAATGCATTTTTCACGAGATTTCTCGTGTATCGGAGTACAGTGACTCTAGCGTGACCTGCCACCGACCCCATTCTCGCGTGTGACCCTAACTCAAGGTCAATGAACGCTGGCACAGAAAACGACGCCCCGGTCAAACCCTAACGAAGGTTATAGTGTGTTATCTCATGCGCAACTTCAAGTCGCGATACGCCATTTTGTCGTCAATTATTCTGAAAACCTTCAGAAGTAGACTGTTGTAAAATAGTCAAATATGCTGATGTAGTTCGCTCAGTTTACTGCCAACATTACACATAAATCAAGTCTCTTATTGACAAGTTATATGAAATTACATTTGCATACGCGGGGCTACCAATGGGGAAGTCATTTTTTTGCGGCTCGTTTGCCAAAGAATAACCGCAGATCGACGAAGGAAAATATTGTAAACAACTATTCACGGGGACGGTTCATAAGTTCAAGAAACTTTGAAATCAAGATCATTAAACGGCGAAAGATCTGAGATAATGGGAAAACAACATTTTTACGATCTGTCAATGTCTGTTGTTGAGGACAATGCGCTCATAGATACACAAATGAAAAGAACAATGAACGGACATTCAATCACGAGACGCGCTTAGTTATTGGACATTTATTGAGAATCATTCTCAGGAAGCAATAAACAAGTTTATGAATAAACACAAAAACAACAATCCGTATGAAGATGATTCTTGTAAGAATATGTTTTCAAGCGACGATAAAAGTTAATGATGTTTTTAAAACCTAAACATCAATTTTTTACTATTTACGATGGCATGTGAGTATATACTACATTTAACTCGGTTTAAACTAGTACTAGGATTACACAGGGACCTATAAAACAAAATGTGTTTGTCCCTGGATTACATTTCAAACATGGATGATTCTCCATGGTTCAGCCATGCATTTATAATTATGTACATTTTACTTCAACATAAAAACAGTCTCAAATAGCTCTATATAAACGTATACACTCAGGTCATCGATACAAAAACAGGGCCAGGTTACTTAAAATGTTAAGGACCAGATAGGAAAACAGCCGTTAACTTTTGGATCGAGTTGTTTATGTGACGTTATTACTAACCCTTATATGGATGTGTTATTTGTAAACCAAATATTTGTGTATGAAACAAAGTGCATATGTTTGATAATAAAATTGCTTAATTTTTTATTTGAATTGGGTCTGAAGTGAAATCATAGTTTTGAACAACTGGTTTCAGATCAGTAAAATATTAAAACAAGAGCCGTGTTAATGAAAAACAATGCCCCCTACTGCCCCGCTTTGAAGCTATATATTTTTACCCTTGACCTTGAAGGATGACCTTGACCTTACACCACTCAAAATGTGCAGCTCAATGAGATACACATGCATGCCAAATATCAAGTTGCTATCATCAATTCAAAAATTATGACCAAGGTTAACGTTTTGGGACAGACACACAATACAATGACAGACAGACACATACAATTTCAGAAAAACAGGCCAAAAACAATATACCCCCGATCATTCGATCCGAGGGGCATAAAAAAGATACTTTAACAGTAAATGAGTCTTTACAAAAGTAACACAAGAGTTAACATTTACATATAATAAACAAGGGCTGTTTGTAAAACATGCACGCCCCCCATATGGGCTGTCAGTTGTAGTGGCAGCCATTGTGTGAATACGTTTTTTGTCACTGTGACATTGACCTTTGACCTAGTGACCTGAAAATCAATAGGGGTCATCTGCTAGTCATGATCAATGTACCTAAGAAGTTTCATGATCCTAGGCCTAATTATTCTTGAGTTATCATCAGGAAACCATTTAACTGTTTCAAGTCACTGGGACCTTAACCTTTGACCTAGTGACCTGAAAATTAATAGGGGTCATCTGCAAGTCATGATCAATGTACCTATGAAGTTTCATGATCCTAGGCGTAAGCATTCTTGAGTTATCATCCGGAAACCATATTACTATTTCGAGTCACTGTGACCTTGACCTTTGACCTAGTGAACTGAAAATCAATAGGGGTCATTTGCCAGTCATTATCAATGTACCTATGAAGTATTATGATCCGAGGCCTAAGCATTCTTGAGTTATCATCCTGAAACCAGTTTACTTTTTCGAGTCACTGTGACCTTGAGCTTTGACCTAGTGATCTGAAAATCAATAAGGGTCATCTGCCAGTCATGATCAATGTTCCTATTAAGTTTCATGATCCTAGGCGTAAGCATTCTTGAGTTATCATCCGGAAACCATTTTATTGTTTCGAGTCACTGTGACCTTTGACCTAGTGACCTGAAAATAAATAGGGGTCATCTGCCAGTCATGATCAATGTACCTATGAAGTTTCATGATCCTAGGCGTAAGCATTCTTGAGTTATCATTCGGAAACCAGTTTACTATTTAGTCACTGTGACCTTGACCTTTGATCTAGTGACCTGAAAATCAATAGGCGTCATTTGCCAGTTATGGTCAATGTACCTATGAAGTTTCATGATCCTAGGCCTAAGCATTCTTGAGTTATCATCCGGAAACCATTTTACTATTTCGAGTCACTGTAACCTTGACCTTTGACCTAGTGACCTGAAAATCCATAGGGGTCATCTGCCAGTCATGATCAATGTACCTATGAAGTTTCATGATCCTAGGCAAAAGCATTCTTGAGTTATCATCCGGCAACCATTTTACTATTTAGTCACTGTGACCTTGACCTTTGATCTAGTGACCTGAAAATCAATAGGGGTCATCTGCCAGTCATGAGCAATGTACCTGTGAAGTTTCATGATCCTAGGCCTAAGCGTTCTTGAGTTATCATCCGGAAACCATCTGGTGGACGGACCGTCCGACAGATGGACCAACCGACATGTGCAAAACAATATACCCCCTCTTCTTCGAAGTGGGCATAATAATGACCTGTAAAGCCATTGAAAAACATATTGTTTAAATTAATTGAATCTCCGTATTATTTTGCAAACAGACTAAAGGAAGACAACTGTGATTCACGTGAGTGCTTGAGTAAATGCAGTCTCCTTTTAGTTGCGTGCTAACATGACATACAATAAAATCAACAGGACAGTAATTAAATGACGTAAATTGACCTAATATAACACAACTTAGCTTTGTATTCAAGAGAACCTTTCACCTAAATCTGAATGTACGCAAGAAGATCATTAAATCATTACAAGACAATACATAACACCTTCAATTATACAGTTTATAATTGTGTGTTTTGAAACCAAAACGTCTTAAAACCAAAACACCAATAAACGACTTCAAGGTCAAAAATTTAATTTCACGATCTTAAACAACGAATGATTATGAACGAGGATTGCTTAATAGCAAATTAATAATCTTCACATGGTACCTTCCATAAATAAGATTTTGTTAATTAATTTGTTCAGTACTCAAATTGTGTGTATGTATTGTATATACAAAACTGTTGTACACAATACAAGTATTTGAAATTCCACTTTATGCGTACCTGATCATATTTTTTTATTCATCATCGTTTAATAGGTTATGAAAATTTAAAGATTGTTCGTACTGGATTTAGGTCCTATCATTTTTTTTTACAAACAATCGATAAGCTACAACTTTACAACTAAGGAAATAAAACATTGCACAATGGTTAAGACCAAAAACACATATTAGAACAAATACACTCATTAAGTTAATTAAACCTTCCACGTGTTTGTATCTTCGCAACTAAGTCCTTATTATGAAAGAAAATATGAGCAGATTGTAAACTTTTTTCTAGTCATCTAGACTTCTTTCAATGTCATTTTCATCATCATAACCACCATTTCAAACAGCGACACTATGAGCAACAGTTTGTGTGTAAAAAATAACCATAAACAAGTCTGTATATAAAATAAGGTCAAATAAAATATACTTAGTACACACATTAGTCTAAAATTAGACAGTATAAACAGCAAGCATAAAATCGTATACAAACATATGGGCATGTTACAATAATATGTAAATACTATACTGTCATTTAAAATAAAACAAAATACATGTACATGGATATGCATGAGACATGCATACAAACAGATCAGAATCAGAACACTTCATTGAGAACATATTATTCATTAACATGTTTAAGTTGTTAATGTAAACTAATGTAAGGCAAAAATTAGTTAAACCGCAGTAAACCATCAATTTAAATTGTACGTACTTTTTGACAAGGGAACACATAAGGGACATAACATGTAGAAAAAACTTCTTTGGAAGTGATTTGTTGCATCCCTTTTGTTTGATTTCATGAACAAGGAAGCCCTAAAGGGCTCCAGGCAGAAAACTTAAATTATCACAAAGTGGGTTCATATGGTTGCAAATTGGTGGGTCCGTTTTTGACACAACAGGACTAAATTTCACAGGTGTTATTTAGGAAAATGCCCTACCCCACCCCCTCCCGGTTCCACAGTTTTACTGAACTCTACATTTACATATAGATCCTGCCAAGTTTATAATTACCGGTATTCGGAAAATTATTTGGACATTAAAATCAGTTGAAAGGAGGAGAAATCACACCCCTGAAGTTTACATTTCAGTAAGATAAAATTAGAACAAAATTGTTCTGATCAGGCTTCTTGAAGAATTGGCAGTCAATGTTGTCTCTCCAGATTACCTGGTTTTTGACCCCACAGGACCCAATAATTGTGAATTCAACAAAAACTCATAGATGCAAATATTAAGTTTTGCCTCAAGGTAAGCAAAGTTAGAGTGTTAACCAGCTGTTGTTCATTTTTAACAAATTATTCTGTTTTTGAACTCACAGGAGAACTAGGGGCAAGATATCATTGCAACAGGTTTTATAAAGATTGTGCAATACCAGTACATGTGACCCTAGGTTTAACCAGAGTTGGCCAATAAATGTGACTTTGTACGATGATTGTTAATCAACTTTATGCATAGTTTTTTACCAGTAACCAAGTTTCAAGTTCATATGTAAAAGTATGACTTGTTAACTTTCAGTGTTGAACAGTTTTTGTTTTGTAAAGCAATTGTAGTGAAATAACCTCCCTCTAGGTGGTAATGTTTGGTGGTAATGTTTAACTCTTTCAATGCTGGAACCGAATTTTGAAGGCCTTTGCAAACAGTTTGGATCCAGATGAGACGCCACAGAACGTGGCGTCTCATCTGGATCCAAACTGTTTGCTATTCTGATAGTATTCTTTGAAAAAAATCAAAGAAAAAGCTAATTTAAGAAATTCAGCAGACAACATTTTAGCAGACGACAAATTTCCCAGCATGCAAAGGGTTAACAACTATGTTGCACCATTTTCTAACATTAAGATGTCATTAAGACAACTGTCAACAAAGCTTCATGGGAAAAATATGTAAGTTTGCATGTTCTCAAGCTTGGCCTTCATTATTTTCAGATTTTTGACTCCACATGAACCATTTTTAAAAAGATTCTACACAAAAATTGTGTTATCAAAGACAAGTAGACAAATGACAATCACAAAAGCTCACCATCATGATGAACGAGCGCTGTCATCGTAAGTGTCCAATCCCACCAAAGTAACGGTATATGTTTTGACTAAAAACTGTAATTAAAACCATCAATGTTGGGAAACATCGACAAGTTTTACCTATTTATTAAATACTCTGCAGTTCCTGTTCATGCCATAAACAATTATATGAACTTTTATTTGAATCGCTTCAAAAAGTTATGCTCCATACAAGAAGCAGGACAGAATTACTGAAAGTACAACGGATGATGCAATTTCTATATGCCTGCCGTTTGGGGCGCATAAAATACGCAATATTAAAATACTTATAATATAATTGATTGTCAAGAAATAAGTCACATATTTAAAACACACAAAATAATATCACAATAAATATGACTAAATGATACCACATGCTTATGTTTAATACTTGTGTATAGTATATTTTCACAAACTAAATACATAGTATAATCAACGAACCATTTAACTTAAGAAGATAAACAAAAATGAAGTCTGTCCCAGAATAACGCTGGAAATAGATACAGAACAAGATTAACAATACAATATGGTTGAAAAAAAAAGAAGACAATATGCAGATTTTTAACAAAACTTCAAAAATATATTTCTAATAATAATCCTTAAACATATCATAAAGTAAAGTGTATTTGATTTTATGAATTGCAATTCTCCTCCTTGTTATCTAAGAAGTTTCATGTTGAAATTGTGTATTAATGTCTGAGATATAGCCCTAAAAAGTTACATCATACAACAACTTAAGAGGCTACTAACTCTTACTTAAGAAAGTGTACGGTTATGGTACTTGTTCAAGGCAATTCTCCGCATTAATATGTCTCCAACAACAAACTAGAGCTTTGTCACAGACGTGACGAATACCCCCACATGCCGCATTGACACAGAATATTTTGCATGTCGTCTTCACAAAAAACAGCGGACATCATGTGCAATATTTAAAACGCACTAAGTGACCCCTTGACCTAGTTTTTGACCCAGAAAGGCCATGTTTCAACTTGGCCTTTAGATCATCTCCATAAAACTTCTGACCAATTTGGTGAAGATCGATGTAAACTACTTGAATTAGAGAGCGGACACCATGCTGAATGTTAAAAAACGCACTAAGTGACCCGTGACCTAGTTTTAGGCCCGGAATGGCCCATGTTTAAACTTGTCCTAGAGATCATTTAGATAAAACTTGTTACCAAGTTTGGTGAGGATTGGATGAAAACTACTTGGATTAGAGAGCGGACAACATAGTGAGGTTTAAAATGCACTAAAATACCCTGTGACCTAGTTTTTGACCCGGCATGACCCATATTCAAACTTGACCTAGCATTCATCTAGATACAACTTCTGACCAAGTTTGGTGAAGATTGGATGAAAACTACTTGAATTAGAGAGCTAACAACATTGTGATGTTTTAAACGCCCTAAGTTACCCCGTGACCTTGTTTTTTACCCGGCATGACCCATATTAAAACTTGACCTAGACATTATCAAGATACAACTTCTGACCAATTTTGGTGAAGATTGGATATAAACTAATTAAATTAGAGAGCGGACAACATGGTGAGGTTTTAAACACACTAAGTGACCCCGTGACCTAGTTTTTGACCTGGCATGGCCCATGTTCAAACTTGACCTACACATCATCTAGTTACAACTTCTGACCACGTGTGTTGAAGATCGGATTTAAACTACTTGAAATAGAGAGCGGACAACATGCTGAATGTGTAAAACGCACTAAGTGACCCCGTGACCTAAATTTTGAACCGGCAAGGCCCATGTTCGAACTTGGCCTTAAGATCATCTAGATACAACTTCTGACCAAGTTTGGTGAAGATCTGATGAAAACTACTTGAATTAGAGAGCACTAAACATTGTGATGTTTAAAATGCCCTAAGTGACCCCGTGACCTTGTTTTTGACCCGGCATAACCCATATTCAAACTTGCTCTAGACATTATCAAGATACAACTTCTGACCAATTTTGGTGAAGATTGGATAAAAAACTACTTGAATTAGAGAGCGGACAACATGGTGAGGTTTTAAAACACACTAAGTGACCCCGTGACCTAGTTTTTGACCTGGCATGGCCCATGTTGGAACTTGACCTACACATCATCTAGTTACAACTTCTGACCAAGTGTGGTGAAGCTCGGATTTAAATTTCGTGAAATAGAGAGCGGACACCATGCTGGATGTTAAAAAACGCACTAAGTGACCCGTGACCTAGTTTTAGGCCCGGAATGGCCCAATGTTAAACTTGTCCTAGAGATCATTTAGATAAAACTTGTGACCAAGTTTGGTGAGGATTGGATGAAAACTACTTGAATTAGAGAGCGGACAACATAGTGAGGTTTTAAATGCACTAAGATACCCCGTGACCTAGTTTTTGACCCGGCATGACCCATATTCAAACTTGACCTAGACATCATCTAGATACAACTTCTGACCAAGTTTGGTGAAGATTGGATGAAAACTACTTGAATTAGAGAGCACACAACATTGTGATGTTTTAAACGCCCTAAGTGACCCCGTGACCTTGTTTTTTACCAGCATGACCCATATTCAAACTTGACCTAGACATTATCAAGATACAACTTCTGACCAATTTTGGTGAAGATTGGATATAAACTAATTAAATTAGAGAGCAGACAACATGGTGAGGTTTTAAACACACTAAGTGACCCCGTGACCTAGTTTTTGACCTGGCATGGCCCATGTTCAAACTTGACCTACACATCATCTAGTTACAACTTCTGACCAAGTGTGGTGAAGATCGGATTTAAATTACTTGAAATAGAGAGTGGACACCATGCTGAATGTGTAAAACGTACTAAGTGACCCCGTGACCTAGTTTTTGACCCAGCAAGGCCCATGTTCGAACTTGACCTAGACATCATCTAGATACAACTTCTGACCAAGTTTGGTGAAGATCGGATGAAAACTACTTGAATTAGAGAGCGGACAACATGCTGAATGTTTAAAACGCACTAAGTGACCCCGTGACCTAAATTTTGACCCGACAAGGCCCATGTTCAAACTTGGCCTTAAGATCATCTAGATACAACTTCTGACCAAGTTTGGTGAAGATCTGATGAAAACTACTTGAATTAGAGAGCGGACAACATTGTGATGTTTAAAACGCCCTTAGTGACCCCGTGACCTTGTTTTTGACCCGGCATAACCCATATTCAAACTTGCTCTAGACATTATCAAGATACAACTTCTGACCAATTTTGGTGAAGATTGGATAAAAAACTACTTGAATTAGAGAGCGGACAACATTGTGATGTTTAAAACGCCCTAAGTGATCCCGTGACCTTGTTTTTGACCCGGCATAACCCATATTCAAACTTGCTCTAGACATTATCAAGATACAACTTCTGACTAATTTTGGTGAAGATTGGATAAAAAAACTACTTGAATTAGAGAGCGGACAACATGGTGAGGTTTAAAACACACTAAGTGACCCCGTGACCTAGTTTTTGACCTGGCATGGCCCATGTTGGAACTTGACCTACACATCATCTAGTTACAACTTCTGACCAAGTGTGGTGAAGATGGGATTTAAACTTCGTGAAATAGAGAGGGGACACCATGCTCAATGTGTAAAACGTACTAAGTGACCCCGTGACCTAGTTTTTGACCCGACAAGACCCATGTTTGAACTTGGCCTAGACATCATCTAGATACCACTTCTGACCAAGTGTGGTGAAGATCGGATTTAAACTTCGTGAAATAGAGAGCGGACACCATGCTCAATGTGTAAAACGCACTAAGTGACCCCTAGACCTAGTTTTTGACCCGGCAAGGCCCATGTTCGAACTTGGCCTTAAGATCATCTAGATACAACTTCTGACCAAGTTTGGTGAAGATCGGATGAAAACTACTTGAAATAGAGAATGGACAACATGCTAATTGTTTAAAACGCACTAAGTGACATCGTGACCTAGTTTTTGACCCGACAAGGCCCATGTTCGAACTTAGCCTAGACATCATGTAGATACAACTTCTGACCAAGTTTAGTGAAGATCGGATGAAAACTACTTGAAATAGAGAGTGGACACTTAATGCGGACCGACCGACAGAACGACAAGCTTACTCCTATATACCCCCCTAAACTTCGTTTGTGGGGGTATAATTAAATATAAAGCAAACTTGATTGAGATCTTTATAATATTACACACCAAAGACATTTTACAATAGCAACATTATAACCATCAAACCATGTTTGAAGGCATCAGCAAATGTATGAATACATGATAGGTGGCTATACAACAATTATTCAAACTTTACTATCTTAGAATTTAGAACTTAAAAAAGAATAGTAAAATTGATTTGTCTAGACCAACAGATATTTTCTAAATGAGCAATAGCCAATATTGGTAAATGCTAGCACCAATGACATAAATTGTACATGGTTTTCAAAAGTTTAACGTCAGTCAGTACATATGTCTGAAAATTGTTATTGGGTTTCAAAGTTCTTAACACTGGCGTATATATTTTTATATATAACATATGTGTATATGTGCTATAAAACATATTTGTAAACGTCCTTTTGACATTACCAGAACTTAATGATGTCATCTGCGCCATGTGTTCCACTAGAGCTGCCATTTTGTTTTTGTTGACTGTCCAGTGCATCTGTATACAAAATATGCCTACATGCGCTTTAGAGCAAGGAGCTTTTGTTAACTTACTTAATACAACATAAAAAAACTGTACGCGGTGTAAGCAAGTAGTATGCTACTATTAAATCAATTACTTGCACTATTAACAATATATTTTTACCAAATATTGTAAATAATCTACATGCATTTGCTGAGAAACATGTATTTAAAAGTTCATATCTGTGCCAACATGGTTAATAGCATTTCAGGAGTTGTGGGACAGCCTTCGTACAAATAAAATTAATACAAAAACAAAGTAAAAAACAACAAAACCTTTTATATAAATATTGCACTGTAAATTTTGGCAAAATAACAATAAAAGTGTATCCAAGAATAATGGAAGATCATTTTGTCACATTCATGAGCAACACCAAATGTGTCATATGGCCTTGTATATGTAAATGGACGGACAGCAAAAGTTTATACAAAAATATAAAATATTTATTTGTAATTGGTCATCTGATTCTTTCTCCTTTATTAATGTTTTGTCATTAATTAAAATAATTAACTTAAAATTCATTATTTAAAATCTTTTGTTTAAAGTTGACATCTATATGTGAAGTAATGTAAAAAAAACAACTTATAGGCTACTTCAAAAGTATTTTGTTTATGTATTTATTCACGATTTAAAAAATAAATTTAAAAAACGTATTTTTCTATCAATTACAAATAAATTTATAAATCGTGAGGATTCTGTTTGTTGCATGTCTGATAAACAAAACTGTCTGAGTACGTAATCATCATACTTGTAATTTTCTGTTAAACCAAGCAAACTATCTGATACATTACCAACAATACCAATTAAATGCTTTAATTCATTATATAAAATCTAACACAAAAAAAACGCCAAGATATTCAAAATAATATGTTTACTATACCTCAACAAAGACAGATATTCTAAAGATAATATACCATCTGACTAGAAGCAGGATGAATCATTCAACAAGCACAAGTTAAAATAAATAATTTTTTGAATACCAGTATACAAATACAGCCATTATTCGACAAAGTTTTACTCCTGACTTAGAATTACTGTTGCTTACTTAATATTAAATATCTGACCTTCAGTAAATTCATATGAGGCGTGTTCTGAGAAAACTGGGCATAATGCATGTGCGTAAAGTGTCGTCCCATATTAGCCTGTGCAGTCCGCACAGGCTAATCAGTGACGACACTTTCCGCTTTTATGACATTTTTCATTTAAATGAAGTCTCGTCTTGGCAAAAATCCAATTTAGGCGGAAAGTGTCGTCCCTGGGACAAGCTTTATGCCCAGTTTTCTCAGAACACAACTCATATTTCTGACTTAGAATCACTCTCTTAGCATGAAGAGTTTCTTTCCAGTCCATGGCTTTTTAACCAAAAACTTTGTCCCTGAAAGCATTACTCCCCTTTCAAAAATTCAAATTTGCAAAACTAGTTTCTGATCAAAATTTTATCGATTAAAGCACCAAAAGCACATTAAAATTGGTTTTCTAATAACAATTTGATAATTATAAATTGTATAATTTATTTCCAACAAAAACTAAATTAAATGCTTAGCTTAGAATCGAAAAAAAAAATCAGTGTAATAAATGTGATTTACTTATTTCAGAACTTATGCTATTGAAAAATGGATATAATAGTTTTAAGTGAACAGGTTCTTCAAACCTTCTCTTTGCAGCTATTAATATATATATATAAGCCCACGACCTTTTGACCCTAATTCAGACCTCGTCCTTTGACCTTGACTGCTGTGACTTATCGACGACCCTCCACCTCTGGCTGACATACTGCTCATCACACTCAGCGATCACGAGGGCCACATTTGCCTTGTGGCTGTCGAGACACTGGTCCGTCCCCTCCCGAAATATCTGACCATCCAGGAACAGCCACTTCTGTTTAAAGTATATTTTCAAATGTATTATTACACTTTGCATTCGCATTTAATTCCAATTCAATGTGCATTAAATACAGCCGCAAATACCATTGCCTTTAATGCGCATTTAATACAGTTAACATAAAAGCTTTGTTGATCAAAGCAGTTTACGGATACAAAAGAAATCAACTCACAACTACCATTCTTTTTTTCTTTTTTTTATATTGATTTTCAACAAACATCTCTATTACAACATAAATACACATATGAAGCAACAAAACATTTTGGTCTCTTACATATACTGAAGTATCATATGCATTGACTATGTCTGCACATACACGTGTTTTATGTATATGCCAAGAGAAAACAAGAGATGTGTTTGTCAGAAACACAATGCCCCCTAATGCGCGCTTTTTTTTGACACTCAAAATGTGCAGCTCCATGAGATACACATGCATGCCAAATATGAAGTTGCTATGTTCAATATTTAAAAAGTTATTGCAAAACTTTACTGTACATTAAAGTTTTGGGACAGAATTTTTT